>NC_136771.1:1234758-1664457 GCF_947034865.1 Barbatula barbatula | reverse complement strand
AAATGGTTTCATTTGAACGCCGATTAAGTTGATCCACGCGAGGTAAGAAATAAGTACTGCTATCATGGCACACATTTCCAGCTTAACTCTAAACTCTAAATGACAAATCGTACCTGTGCCAAAGCCGCTACCTCATTACGCTAAAGCTAGCATAATGCATGATGCTTAGCTGCGGCTAATGATGGAAAATCCTCGTCTTTGGGTGAATCTTTGATGAATAATGCAAAAGTGCGGTTTCATGAATTCACTCATCATTCAGCCCGAGGCTTCAGCATGCTGCAGCTAATCCTCTCAAAAATCCCACAATCCCGTCTGCTTCCTGCTCCTCCTGTATTTCCTCTGACAAGGATAACTGGAGACGGGTCCATGTTGACACTGGATGGAATGTGCTTTAATAGTGCTCATGCATTTATAATCATATGCAATCCTCATGAAAGGTCACGACTGTGGGAGTGTTTGCAGGAGTCTGTGAGATTTGTTTTGAAAAAGATACTGACACACACTGCAAAATTCCTTTTTATTACCTTAAGAAAACTAGCAACAGGTTTACTATAATAACATCTATTTGATGTCTGCATTTACACATATTTTGTGATTGTTTGCACATCTGCAATACGTCTCTGAAACGTCTACTGTCAGATTTAGAAGATGCCTGTAAGATGTTTATGATTTAGAATGTCTGTAAAAATGCCTTTTCTAACACGTATATCAGGCAGATCTTTAGCAGACATCTTATAGACGTATGCTACCTGTGCTATCTGGGTAGTAAAACTATGGTAACGCAAATGAGATTAGATTAGATTCAACTTTATTGTCATTACACATGTGAGTTTGAATCTGTGAATTGACAGGAATAATCTTTATATTTTTTCTTTTTCCTCTTGATATGTTTTCTTTATAAAACTATGGTAACGCAAATGAGATTAGATTAGATTCAACTTTATTGTCATTACACATGTGAGTTTGAATCTGTGAATTGACAGGAATAATCTTTATATGCGTGCGTTTTGTTGTCCACACCACATCCGTTCCAGACGAGAACAATATGCTGGTTTAGTGCCAATGTTTTTCTGACCCTTATTATTAGTTTCTATTTAAGATCAGCGGCGTCACGCATCATTTCCTCATATTCTGTTGTTTTATCGTCCGAACGCGTGCAGTAAAACATAATTTTCATGACTTCAGACGTGTTCACCTCACGCTGTTGAACGTTTGGCTTTGTAATGGCTGTTTTCCGGCAGTCTGACCGCAGTGACTCGCCTCTCCTCCTCAAATCTTTCATCTTTCATTTAAACACCACAGGAAACATCATGTGGACTATTAAACACTAGCAAGCGGTCCAGCCCAGCTCCTCAAGCCTCTGATTTAAATCAAAACTGTGATTGGTGGTTGCTGAAAATATCTCTGATGAACTGTATTTCATGTTGTACGGTGACAGTATGAGTCAAGGAATTCATCTCGTGGCTCTTGTGGTTTTGTTGAAATGAGACCCAATTCTGGTGTTTGTTTATGTAGAGGAAAGCACATCTCTGCTGGACTGATCTTATCTCTTCCATTAGAACGCATGAGTGGCTTTGGGTGGGTCTGTCTGTGGGGAGAAAACATGGCGGTTTCAGTGTTTCCGCTTGGATCGTTCCGCTAGGACTGTGGCGCTTGAAGACGTCATCACGTAGTTTACAAGATCAGGTATCGCACGCAGTCTCTGCAAATCTCATATTAATCTTGAGTACCTATACAGTAGTAGTCAATACGTCGTTCCTTCGAAGAGTGTTTAGTTTGATGACAATTATAAATGAGAGATATAGCTGTGCAATTATTTCCGGAAAAACTCGAGCTACATACAATTATGAAAACAGCACGAGCACACCACATTATTCACGTACGCCGATTACCAACAAAACTCAGACATATGACTTAGTTTGACTTACCGCATGCAGTTCATGTTCCGGCACCGCGCCAAAAGATCTCCAAATCCAGCGTTATATCCACTGTTTATTTAACATCCATCACTGAAATGCTGTGAACAAACAGACACACCTAAACTTTACTATCATAATAGTAACAAGCTGCAGGCCCACACCACAGCCAATCTTGATGTGCTCGTCCGTTGGCGGGCTCTTATTTTCGCCTTGCCATCCTTTTCCGGGAGAATTGCCCAATAAAAGGAGTAGGATCCCTATTTCAAAACCGGGATCTAAACAAGTTGCAGTGCTGTATCAAGCACAGAAGTACTACATCATACGTCCAACTGGTTTTTGAACAAGTTGACCATGTTAAGCATGATATAAGCATTCTAGGGATGTAACGATTACAGGTTTTATGATAAACCAGCATAAAAGCGTCCAACGGTCTTTGATATCATGCCATATTTTAGTTATCATTAAACCATACCAACTTATCGTTACTAACGGTAAATACTATCCAAAGTTAGCATAGGTGCATTATGAATCGCGGGTCAGGAGTGCAAAATATATTTGTTAAAGTGCGTTAATCTAGTCATGGAGGGGAGGATTTTTAGTGTGGTGGCCCGCCCACCATGACGAACTTAATGTAATGGCCGGAAACAGTGTGGTTCGCTTCGAAACGCAGGCTAAATTTACATTACTGATGTCTAATGTATAAAAGCTTTTTTGGTTTTGAATTGCAGCCTGAAATATGCATACGCAGTCCGTACAGTATGCACATTTTTAACATATATTTCAAATCATAATGCAATGTTTATAAATCAGGCCCCTGGTCTTACTTGAATAATTCATTGGTACGTGTTATTATCTCGAGTAATGTTGATCAGTATGGTTATTCATCAGAATATAGAACACCCAGAGCTCAATGTTTCCTAAGGCTTGCACTCCAATGAAGAACGTAAATGAACCTTTTTATTTTGTCATGTGTTTTTAATTTCTTAAGTCATTCTCTGTTGCTTTTCATCTTCAGGCCTTTCAGTCTTTCCGATGTTCCTGTTGTGAGCCAAATGTTCTTTCTTTTAATTGCCGTCATTTTTCAGAGTTTTTGTCACACATCATTGCGCAAAAGCATTTTGTGTTGCATTTCTTACGTAATTCATGTTTTTTTGCAGATTTTACAACATTAGATGAATTGTTTCTCATTTATGAGTCTGTAAAGATGCCATATGGCTGTAAAGCCATGACCTGAGGAACGTACAGGAGATATATGTGTGCGAGATGTAGGGTGGCTGTAAAACACTGCAGACAGTCAGTCGGTTATAGGGTCTCATTAAAGTCACGAACCAGAGCTCACAAATGCTTTTTTGAGAAGTCACTAAATTGTGACACTCAGTCGATTTTGGCAGATTAATTTCCAGTTATATTGTCACAGTTTAACTGTTAATATCAATTTCTAAACCGTACTTTAACTATAGCGGGACTTTGGTTTTACTACAAATCAATCTCTATCCATGCAGACGCTTAGTTTAGCTGTTTCTATGGAAACGCAAGATATATTCCCTGTCGTCTGATGAGACCGGCTGACAGTTTTTACTATTGGAGGAATCATGAATGTATTCAGCGTGCCAGACTACCTGTGTGCTCGCCAGCCGGCGGGGAGGATTTTAATATTCACACCGCGTCTGCAAGACAATGTCGAAGATGCTTATTCTCACAGGACTTTAACTCTTTCCGGTGTCTTTGAAGTCAGGTTGATTATTGAGAAAGAAAATGACTGCCATATTTCAGAGATGTTGATGAAAAGCAGCGTGTTGCCCCGTTCACTTTTAACCTTCAGCTTTACCATCTGATGAAGTGAATACAGCGACAGGTGTAGAGCATCTTTCTGTTGACTCAGGCCTAGTCCACACCTACACGGGTTTTTCCTTCTTTGTTTGAAAGAAATGCGAAACTTCAAAATATTAATAAAACCAGAGTGATGGAAACCGCTTTCTGAATTCTTCAAGCTTCATGAATAATGAATAAGGTCATCGAGGAATGTAGGGAACACTACAACACACAATTCTCTTCATTTCCAACAAGGGTTGATCTGATAAGTCCATTTTTAAATGACAAAGCTATTCCGCAAGGCAAAATGTTGAATTCTGTCTCTTTTGTAAGCGGCTTTGGATAACAGAATCTGTATAAGTGAATACATATAAACACACGCTCACGCAAGCACAATCCTCTTTTGATAAACATCCGGGTACCACTTACGGTGGAGCGGGCGTGTGCTGAATCTATTTGGCCTGTAGGGATGATGACTGAAGGGGTTTTACCTGAGGAATGTGGTTTTAGCTCTCAGCCAAAGCATCTGTTCAGTGTCAGGACGGCCGCGTGAAGGGTCTCGACCGTCCTACCAGCCAAATGCTTCTCAAACTAAACATGCGAGCGTGAACTGTGCTGATAACTTGACAAACGCTGTAACCACCAACTGATTTGCTTTTTATTCTCAAGACCTCATGAATGATTTATAAAAACATTGCATTTGAATGTTGGTTTTGGAGTTTATAAATTAAAGGATCTTGTTTTTACACATTTACCAAAAGTGTGGTGGCAATACTCTATACTGAGGTATTTAGATTTGTAGAACACACTTGGCTTGTGTAAAGCAGATGGGAAAGGAGTCTTGTATAAGATAAAGGGTTAATTGTGTGAAGCTGTGAAGTGAAGCTGAAAAATCTCATTTGGCACGATGGGGCCGTGTCTGTGCCCGGATCCTGAATGAATGAATGACCCTCTGATGGGACGTTTGTTTTAGGGGTAAAGAGAGAACATCCGTTCCGTTCCTCAGCGTTCCTCAGGGTTGTTCTGAGAACCGAAGAGACGCCATGTTACGCAAGCGCTTCATTTACCATTGCTATGAAACCTGAAGATGAATTTAACCTCAACTCTTAACATCATTTAGTACTTTTGGAAGTAGATGAGAAACTGCTCTGTTAAGTTTAACTAATAATAATGATAATAATAATAATAATGAGACTGCTGGTCACATGACCCTTTAAGACACTTAGGCCCTGTGTTAGTTTAAGCCAGGACTATTAAACATTTATGTCGCTTTTATAAAAAATGCCTTTGAAGAAAACATTACTCGTGTCCACCTAGAAACAAAACAATGGCACTGATATATTTTAAGACATGTTCGGTTAAGGTCACACATTCACTCGCCTTAGAGTTGTTCCAAACGTGTATAAATGTGATTGTTCTGGTGAACATAAATAACATATTTGTAAGAATGCTTATAACCAGACAGATTTTGCCCCCCATTGACTCCCATAATAGCGAAAAAAGACAATAGTTGTGCCCCAGAACTTCAAAATGAGTCCTTTATGGGGGGCAAAATGTAAAATAAGCATTCTGTCAGATACCTTCGTCTGTGTTCATCAGAGCAAACACATTAATGCAGATATGGAACAACTCTGAGGTGACTAAATGATGATTTTTTGGAGTGTAGTATCCCTTTAAGTTTGCGTGTTTGATCGCTTTAAGAAAGCAAGACTCGGTAAGTCTCTTGTGACAAACGTCCTAGGATAAGAAGATTAAGTTGTAGGTCGGACGTGAGGTTGCGTTACCCGTGTTTGTTTTCTGAACGGGGATTGAAGGAAGTATAAGATCAGTTGTTTTGATGCTTTAATCCCTGCAGAGATGCGATGACATAGTCACCATAAAAAAAAAAACTTTCCTAACATAAAACATCTGCATTTGAGGAGACTACAGTTTACTAAAAACTGTAGAAATTGACCGTATTGTTTTCCAAGGTGATTTTACATCAATTGAAATCTTAACTGTGCTTAACTTGCTTTAAAAAACATTTACAGTAATGAGAATCCGAGTACAAAATGATAGTAATGTGCGACTATTGGTCCTAAAGATACACAGTCAAAAGAACAGTATTATTACAGAAATCATTTTTTACTCATTTAAATGTTGTATCTGTTTGTTTCATATCTTTATGTATTTTTGAAATGCAGTCAAAAACCGTGAAATTTATAAGAAAACCAGGCAGAATGTGTAATTTTACAGTTCATTTCTGATATACGGTTGAAAACCATAACATTACAGAAAAAGACATCAAATTTACAAGAAAAATGGGGGAAACTATTTAATATTTATCCTTATATCCTATAATTTAACAGAAATCTTTATTGGTATATAATTCTATCATATATGATCATATATGGATTCTTTGTAATGTGTCTGGTGGTTTCTGAATACGCCTCTTCTTTAGATTTAAGTGAGATTAGTTACTGGAACGCTTGACCCTGTAATGAACTTTTCATTCCCCTGAATGTTTTTGGTAAAGTTTATCTTGTTACCGTTGAATGTGTTTTCGTATTCTCACATAACTTCTCTTCTCCAGCTCTGGTTTCACACTCCACACGATTCTTCTGCTGTCATCGCCACTTCAATGTCCATTACATTTCCATCACCACGAACAAAGATGTGCGCTCAAAGGTCCAATGTGATTCCTTAAAGTGATCATTCTGTAATTTAATCGGTATGCGAGTCTTTCTTCAGTGGAACACAAGTTCTTCAAAATATCTTCTTTTGCCTTCTGAAGAAGGAGAAAGAAACTCATACAGGTTCGACATGAGGATGAATAAATGATGAAAGACACACTATTGTGTGTACTTTTGTCGAGCTTCTTTTTGTGAAACCCTGCGGTTTGTTTAGAAAACAATTTAATCGACTGCAGAACTCTAAAATCATTACTGAAGACAGCCGTGACCTGCAGCTCACCCGGAAGATTCAAACAAAACCACACATGAGTTTCTTTCAGCTGTGTCAACAACCTGCGTGCGTGCGTGCTGTACAGTATGGAGTGTGTGTGTGTGTGTGTGTTTGTGTGTGATGGGATCAGCAACTCTGTGATCTCTTTAAATAGATCAATGAGCAGAACACCCACATGCGACTGACTGAAGGGGCAAACCAGAGACCCTAAAAATCTTTTTGACACCGGTACACTTCGATCTCCTATGAAGGCCCCTGTGTACTTGATTTAATAATAATGAAGCAATCATGTGTTATTTCCCATGAGTCACTTTAATCCTTTAAGTCTACATTAGTTGAGATCAGATCTTTCCTCTGTGTTTTTCATTAGCATTCACACCATTAGCATCCCCTCAGAGATGCATTTTAATGATCTGAGCGTGACTTTTAATAACTCCCGGCTCTAAAATCGAACGACGCTAACCCGTGGTACACCCTCACATTCACACGGGATGGGACGGAGGGGGTTTGTCAGATCTTATTAGGAGGTGTTTTTCATTGCTGGAACTTTATTTAACCAGTGCCACTCGCTGCTGTTTATGTACATATCATTTTGTACTATTCAAATGTTTGGTTCATTAATCAAAAATGCTGGTTTGAAAAAACAAAAGCTTTAAAAGGATTCACACCATGTAAGGGTGGTTCTGCTATAGTGGTTCAGACGATGCCAAAGTGACTAAAGAAACCTTTTGGCCGATAACCGATAATTATTTAATATTGGAAGGTGATAACCGATATATTGGCCGATATACAGTATCTAAATATGAAAATAAAATTCCCTCAGACTAAAACAAAAGGCAAATAGTAGACAACTGCTTTTATTTGTGAACATTCTCTGCAGAAAACACGGTAACCATTAGCTTCAAACAATATGCTTTTTTCCCTATAATTTACACATTCATAAGTACTGTATCTACATCAACAATATGTTGCTAATAGCAGTAAGTAAATGATCATGACAGAAAGACAGAACTGTGCAGTATTCTATCTGTGAGAAGCGTGCAGCTGAAGTGGTTTAACCACAGGAAGTAATTTATCAGCTATAATATATCGGCCGAATTTGATTATCTGCCGATAATATAAAAAATGCCCAATTATCGGCTGATACAGATATGGACTTTTATCGTGCATCCCTATATAGAACTGTGACATTCCTTGTCAAATTCCAGCCTTCTGTCATTTAAACCAACACACATTATTATGTGGGTGAGCGTTGCAAATGACACAACGAACCGTTGCCAAATGTTACCTTAGAGATAGGATAGAAAAGAAAGAGCCAGAGCTTCCAGGGAGGAGAAAAAAGCCCCAGACTTATCTTACATTTCCTTATTATCCTTTCCTTGACCATGTAACCAAACTTAACATGATACATTCGAATTGACCAATAAGGACCACCTTTAACCCCCCACGGCACTTCAACCACAATAAACAAACATCTCGGTTAATAGTGGTTGATCACTATCTCTACACCCCTGTGATCTTTAGAAGGGCAAATGGTGCCTTTTGGGAAGAAAGAGGGGGTTGTGAGACTGCAATAAATTCCTGTTCTTTTTTCCAACCCTACTTCATGTATTTTTATAGGACAGAGGTACAAATAATGATCCGTGTCTCAATTCAGAGGCCGGATGCTTCAGATGATCAAAGCAGGTGGTTGGTTTCCTTTTTTTCTCCACTAACTGTCCGAAGTGAGTTTTTGTATGCAGTTATCTTTGTACATTGACCGAATTATGCATATTATATGTTTTAGATTTGTGGAAATCCGGGCTGCTTTCAGGTCAAACACAATGATCTAGGGATGCACGATAAATTATCAGTCATATCGGTATCGGCCGATAAACGGTCATTTATGTTATCGGTATTGGCCGATAACACAATTTGGCCGATATATTATACCAAATACATCATTTTCTCTGGTAAGACCACTTCAGCTGCATGCTGCTCACAGTTAAAATACAGTACAGTACTGTCGTGATCATTCACTTATTGATTAGCAAAACATTGTTGGTGTTGATACAGTATTTATGAATTTGGAAATTATAGGAGCAAAATCATATTGTATGAATCAGACTGCTGTCTGAATGCTTTCTGTCTGGAGTCTGTTAGACTTGTGGATAGTAAGAACAAAATTTCTTGTTTGCTCGGGAAGAATATCTTTAATTTGTTTGCTGAATAAAAATGATACCAGATACGTTTGAAGGTTAAATAATCTTTAACTAGTGTAAAGTAGGCTTGGTACACGGTAACGATTCTCTTTTTTCGCCTAAAGATCGTGTTTTCATATACAAGCAGTTTTCCACTTTCTGCATTTTGTTTCAGTCTTAGGAAATGTTATATTAATATCTAGATACTGTATATCGGCCAATATATCGGATTCCAATGTTAAAAAAATCATCGGTTATCGGCCAAAGTGGACATCATCGGTTCAGCCCTACAATGATCTTTATTTGCTTAAAAACAAACTCCTGCTTTCATATCCCTCATAATACAAGATGCTAAAAATATATAAACGTTTGACAGGTCCTGTGCATCTCTCTTTGAATGTGAGAAATAGAGTTCAGCGGGAGAGAAGCTGAATGAATGAAGCCATTGTGAAGCCCAGTGTGTATTTCACCCAAACGCTGTTAATCTGATCCACAGGCCGGTGTTTGTCTGATGAAGAGGTGGCACATATCTCGCAGCTGATGAATGATGCTCATTGTGACTCGCCAGCAGAAGCAGCCAATGAAATAAAAGATCATCATTGACCGTCCACAGCAAAACACATTCTTTAACAGCATGGAGAGAGATGTCACGTGGTTGCGTGAGAAAGATGCACTATATTTGCAAAAAGAACCCTGACGGAGAATCGAACGGGATTTTGTTGGAAAACTTTAGTGTTTGCCGCTGTGAGGG
Organism: Barbatula barbatula; assembly: GCF_947034865.1. Taxonomy (NCBI): domain Eukaryota; kingdom Metazoa; phylum Chordata; class Actinopteri; order Cypriniformes; family Nemacheilidae; genus Barbatula; species Barbatula barbatula. The sequence goes on along the minus strand of NC_136771.1, from coordinate 1,654,852 downwards.
TTAAAATCCAGACATCCGCTGGTTTTGCTTTAGGATTTTAACAACTTTGACGAACATTCAGAGTTTTGCTCTTTAAGTGGAAAGATCTTATTGTGACACTGAATCTTTTGTTTGGCTGTTCCTGCCGTCGTTTTCTGGAGCGGAGCAGAATTTCAATGAGATCACGTCTGACTCCTGCTGGCTGGAATTCTGTGCCGTCCAGAGATTCATTGCTGAATTGTGTTTTTCTTTACATTCGTGACTTGTGTTTACGATGAAAAAGGAGTTTCTTGTGGACCGTTTGAGAATCATTAATCTCTCAGTCTGATAATATTGTAAAGTGAAAGTGTGTTATGAGATGGTGAAGGAAAGCTGTGAGCGATCAGAACATCTGGATGTGATTTAAGCAGCGTGCTGAGACTCAATGAGCTACTGTGCTTCATGTAACACTGAGACCTCTTGTTATAGACACATGGCGGTCAACAGGATCCGGGTTCAAGCTGGTCTTGAGTACTGATCCCAGTCACAACAAAGAGATAATGCCATACTTTATCCTTATGATGACATGATGCAAAATGGCACCAGTCCACACAATGTATAGAAGATGATTAAGAGTTCCAGATTGCAGCTTGAAGATTTATTAGACAACATTCAGTTCAGTCTGGATTTATTTGTTTACATGTCACATAATCAGAGGAACATACTGACGGGTTTCATTTGAAGTGCAGATGTCTGGGTCAGAATCACGCTCCCGTTCAGATGGCGACGTCATTCATTTCAATGAAGAGACGGCGACAGTGACCGACAGAAAGTGGGCATGTCTAGCGCTCAACTTTTTAAATGAACTTTTATTTAGTGACTAAGAAAAATGTAAACCACAATTAAAGATTATTTTTAAGCACAAATTCCCTGAAATGTCATATTTTTTGTCTACAAACAAGACGTGTCATTTTGCTCATCAAGAAAATGCATCTTGATTCAAGAATGTTTGGACATTTGTACCGGAAAACAAGACAAAAATACTATGCAAGAAAGTCATTTTGTGCACTTTGCTCGTGATGAGAGTCTGAATCTCTCGGGTGATGTCTTGACTCGGGTGTTTACACTGAAGGTTAGATTCCCGTCGACCCCCGTGTGACCCGCTCAACTCTCCGTCCCACATGTAAGCGTCCTCCAGAGACTCGCTGTGATTCTGCAGTCTTATCACACCCTGGAAACGTGAAGCACATGGTGTGTGTGCCAGCAGTTGGCATTGGCAGCAGATAGATTTGGCAGTTCTCCCAGCGGCTCCAGGCCTCATGTGACACATGGAAACCGCTGGTACCCTGTAGATCTTGAGACCGCATCTACAGATGCTCCTGTGTGCTTCTACAAGTGCGTCCTCAATGGACCTCTCACACAGTTTTCAGTGTTCAGGGCCGTTCACATTATAACGATAACTATACAGGTAACTATAACTTTTTTTTAAGCCCTCCTGCCGCAGTCGCTGAAATGAATGCAGATGCTTTGGTTTTCATTCTTGAACATCTTTTCCCCAAAAATATGACCGCAGAGGCTGGATGGTCTCTCTGAAGGCTGAAGGTGAGGTATGTAACATCCCGCCATAAAAACACACCGCTTTCCGACCATTCTGACATAAAAGCTGCGTTTCAATCACCAATAGTCAAACATTATCTGCCAGAAACCGTCTTGCCGTACATTTTATTATTGTTCATTAGCTGGAAAAAAACTATTCTGAAAGTGATCGCAACAATATCGTTCTCTTATAGTTTAGGATTGTTACTTGTGTCTCGGTAGAAAGTTGATGAGTCTAGTCGATGGAACACTCAGAGGATCCGGATCCGGGGACCAAGAATGACAAAGACACAGTCAAAAGTTTATAAGGGATTGGTCCAATACTGAAACTTTCCTGCACATCGGATGTTATTTGTATTTTGCAGTAATGCATAGATCAGGGGTATCAGGGCCAGTTTAGAGACCGTTAACATAATATTTCCTGTGTTTTCCACAGATGACATGGATATTATTTTACATATCATGACTCTGAAAACAAAGTACATCATTTCTCATTTGATGTGTTTTTTGGTCAACTCTTATCACGCATACAAATTGCAGTGAATTTTGCATGTAAACATGCTTTCATGTGCTCCTGTGAGACCATTAGTCATTGGGAGTGGTGAGAGTCATTACTGTTAACTGTCTTCTGTATATATATCTACATCTACATCGCTCTTTCAACGGAGGCAGTCGCATTCCCCTTTTTTTCCTGCTGATCTCGTGTCTCGTCTCGTATCATCTATTGAGAGATTCTCTATGGCTAGCTCTACAACTGAAATTATGGATCTGATCAACTGGTCTCTCAACGCTATTGACACGATCTTCTCAACGAGAAGCTCGGGTTCGGGGGAACCTGTCTGCCCTGACGGAACGTTCGCCTGTCTGCCCTGACGGAACGTTCTCAACTCTCCGTCCCACATGTAAGCGTCCTCCAGAGACTCGCTGTGATTCTGCAGTCTTATCACACCCTGGAAACGTGAAGCACATGGTGTGTGTGCCAGCAGTTGGCATTGGCAGCAGATAGATTTGGCAGTTCTCCCAGCGGCTCCAGGCCTCATGTGACACATGGAAACCGCTGGTACCCTGTAGATCTTGAGACCGCATCTACAGATGCTCCTGTGTGCTTCTACAAGTGCGTCCTCAATGGACCTCTCACACAGTTTTCAGTGTTCAGGGCCGTTCACATTATAACGATAACTATACAGGTAACTATAACTTTTTTTAAGCCCTCCTGCCGCAGTCGCTAAAATGAATGCAGATGCTTTGGTTTTCATTCTTGAACATCTTTTCCCCAAAAATATGACCGCAGAGGCTGGATGGTCTCTCTGAAGGCTGAAGGTGAGGTATGTAACATCCCGCCATAAAAACACACCGCTTTCCGACCATTCTGACATAAAAGCTGCGTTTCAATCACCAATAGTCAAACATTATCTGCCAGAAACCGTCTTGCCGTACATTTTATTATTGTTCATTAGCTGGAAAAAAACTATTCTGAAAGTGATCGCAACAATATCGTTCTCTTATAGTTTAGGATTGTTACTTGTGTCTCGGTAGAAAGTTGATGAGTCTAGTCGATGGAACACTCAGAGGATCCGGATCCGGGGACCAAGAATGACAAAGACACAGTCAAAAGTTTATAAGGGATTGGTCCAATACTGAAACTTTCCTGCACATCGGATGTTATTTGTATTTTGCAGTAATGCATAGATCAGGGGTATCAGGGCCAGTTTAGAGACCGTTAACATAATATTTCCTGTGTTTTCCACAGATGACATGGATATTATTTTACATATCATGACTCTGAAAACAAAGTACATCATTTCTCATTTGATGTGTTTTTTGGTCAACTCTTATCACGCATACAAATTGCAGTGAATTTTGCATGTAAACATGCTTTCATGTGCTCCTGTGAGACCATTAGTCATTGGGAGTGGTGAGAGTCATTACTGTTAACTGTCTTCTGTATATATATCTACATCTACATCGCTCTTTCAACGGAGGCAGTCGCATTCCCCTTTTTTCCTGCTGATCTCGTGTCTCGTCTCGTATCATCTATTGAGAGATTCGTTATGGCTAGCTATACAGCTGAAATTCTGAATCTGATCAACTGGTCTCTCAACGCCGTTGACACCATCTTCTCGACGAGAAGCTCGGGTTTGGGTGAACCTGCCTGCCCTGACGGAACGTTCGCAGCTGGTTACACGATGGACGCCTGGGAGAGCTGGCGGGTCGTGTGTCTGGCTCCTCTTTCCGTGGAGGACATTGAAGATATGTACCTAATCGGAATCATGATAACAGGTTTTATGCTGATTGGATTAGGGTGTGCCCTTGGTTATCGAGAAATTAAGAAAACGGTAACAGCTCTCAAAGTCTCACAAGGCTGCCTGTAATGATGGAAGTCGTGGGAAGAGCGATCGGCTCTTGGAATGAGACTAATAACCGCAATATGGATTCTATCACGGAGAAGCTCACGACTTTGCAAAGGAAAATTGATGTTGTTGGAGACCAAATTGGGCAAAATGGACAAAGAGAGTAGCCGTGAAAATGGAATGCGGTTGCTCGCATCAAGACAAAACAACCAATCTTATCTTTTTCGACTCCCCCGTATCAGCCTTGGCCAAGGCTGGTGCTGGAATTCAACCCTGAGTGGAGCAGTACGGAGAGACGTTCTTGCGTCCCTCCCCTATTCTACTGAAACACCTGCACAGACTATCACACAGACTATCACACACAAACATAGGCCGCACTCGAGGGCGGTCACCCATCCCCAGATCCATCGCCTCCGTCGCTTTGACCCGCCAGCCTGACAAGTGGGTCTGTATACGGCGCCCATGGCAGCAGGATCAGATGGCTGCTTGTTGGAACTGGATTACTTATCCCTGTTGCAAGTCTTGTCTATGGTGTATTGTGTACATGTTTTTCTCCTCACCTTCCCCATGTTATGCTTTATCTTCTTCTAAAAATACATTTCGTTGCACTGTACTTGTATGTTTGTAATGACAATAAATTGAATCAAATCAAAATCAAATCACATCTGTTGACCGCGATGCACCGTTATGGACGTTCTCCATATATCCTACATTTTCTTCTTCCCAAAATGAACGTCAGCACTTCTTTCTTTAACCTCAGCCCGCCCATCACGTGCTATATTTAACCGTGTGTTACTGGACGCCAGCTGGCAGACGTCGAGCGGTTTCATTGGCACCCACGCGAGGTGATGAAGTTCACATTAGTATTAAAGAGCTTTGGACAGACTAACAGTGTGTTTAACTGAAAGAATCAAACGTCCACAATTTCCTGCAATTTAAAATAATTTGTCGATCCCATTAAATCAAGTGTCTACAATTTCTGTGAATATGAGGTCAAGCCGTGTGTGTATTCTTGCTTCTACATCATTTAGAATCAAAAAAAAAAAAGTCCTGTTAAATAAACGACGTATTGATCAAAAGATTCAGAACATGTCAGTTTCTTTCTTTCTGAAGATTTTTTGAAGAATGTTGATGAACAAACAACACGGAATCCCATTGACTTCCATGGTATGAACACGAAACCACCGAGACATTTCTCAAAATATCTTCTTTTGAAAGAGTCATGAATTTAGTCACATGCGGGTGAAGAAACGGTGGATGATATATTATTTCATTTGCTGAACAATCCCTTGAATCCTGTCGGGATTTCTAGCATTCCAGATGTTTATATGGAAATTCCAGTTTTATTTTGGGAAATATTTAGTTTGTCGTGTTGACGTCTGTATGTTTTCATGTACGTCTGATGTGTGGTTTGTATCTTCAGCTGTTCGGCACATGTTGTCCTCTTGTGTTTGGGTTGTTTTAAGAGTGAGGTCATGGGTCAACTGTGCCGGGTGTCTTCTTTTGGAAAACGATCACAGTGATGTCACCAAGCACAGTTTACTGTACTTCTAGTCTTTCATCTGTATACATAGAAAGTGAGGAGGTTTATGTGCGACTCTGCACCTTCAGATAATGCTTTTGCTTGGTTTAAAAACAATAAAAGTGATGCCATAATGTGTTTGTTTTCTTGTTTTCATGTGCGTTTTCTTCTGTTCTAACAGCAACGTGCTCATGGGAAGATTCTGTTTGATCTGGTGTGCACTCATCTGAACCTCATCGAGGGAGATTACTTTGGTTTGGAGTTTCAGGATCACCGCAAAATGATGGTGAGCGACATTGTGTTTTATATTCGGATGTCATAGGAGCTTAGCACGTGCTGTCAATCGATTAAATTGACCAGATTCTTTTCTGCGATAAATCACCCGTGACATTTGTGTTTTTAAATATCCTTTTACATTCTAACTATTTCACATTAATCTACACATTCATGTAGAAGCAACAGATTTCTTTTTGACAACATTTTATGAATGAAAGGCAACATTCTGATATCAGTACAACAGCTGATGTCTCCATTAAATTGATTGTTTTCTTTATTTGAACATGAATTATAGCCGTTAAACACTGAAGAACAGTATTATTGAGAGCTAATGTCTAACAGGTAGGAAATATACAGAAATTGTATGACGTTCTCAAAAACGTTAAACGTCAAAAACAGTCTTTAATGCTAAATTCTAAATACAGAATTAAAGCTACAAAACTTTGATAAATATTAGTGACAGGAGTCACGGCAGCAGGTTTAAGGACGTCGCCCCTTTAAGAGCCGCCGCTCTACGCAAATCTGACGCCCTTGCCCATCTTCACAACTCTTTGCATTTTTATTTAGGATTTTATTTATCACGTTGAAATCTGTGCTCACGAAATACTAGACAAAACGTGCTTTCTGACATAATCAGTCATTCAAGCACGAAAAGTTTGGAAAGAATACACAGACAATCATGTGCACGTCTTTTCTTACTGAAGACCCATTCTAAAGTCATGGTACATTTAGTAGCGTAGTAGCTTCCACACCACAACTAAAAGAATACTGTAATAATCATTTCTGTTTGTGTTTCTTTCTTCAGGTTTGGTTGGATCTGCTGAAGCCGATTCTAAAGCAAATCAGACGTATGTATATAGTGTAAATATCATCGATATGAGTTGATGGTCTGTCTGTATGTGAACACATGCATGTTGTCTGTCTCTCTTTGCAGGGCCCAAGAACACAATTCTGCGATTCGTGGTGAAGTTTTTTCCTCCAGATCACACGCAGCTGTTAGAAGAACACACCAGGTAATATTTGTGTTCTTCATTTAATAGTTTTGCTATTAATGGTTTATGAAGGTATAATGCCTTTTAATTTATAATCAGATGTATGGTTTTAATACTAAAAGTCTTAAGGAAAAGTTCACCTCAAAATCGAACTTGTGTGATTTTTTACCCACATGGCGTTCAACATGTTTTGAGACCTCCCGGTGTCTTTGGAAATATAAATATAAATAAAGATATTTAAGGGGATATGAGAGATTTCAAGGTCTCCTCATAGACATCATGGTTATAGTTGTTGTCACACATACTAAAGACATGGTTAAATTGGTCCATCCGCTCATAGTGGCTCAACTGGGACAATACTTTGTGCGATAAACAAACCAAAACAACGAGTTTAATCGATATATTGATATATTCGGCGCACAAATGAACATGCGTCGAATTGCTCGCGTGAACACGAACCATAGACTAACATATATTTTTATTTTTCGCACAAAGTATTGTCGTCGCTTCAACAAAATTCAACTGAGCCATTATGAGAGGATGGACCAATTTAACCATGTCTTTAGTACTTTTCTGGACCTTGTCAAAGGTCTGTTGTTTCTCTAAAACATCATTATTTGTGCTCCGGCGAGGATGGGAGGTCTCAAAACATGTTGAACGCCATTTATTAAAAATAATTTTGCATTTTCAGGTGAACTTTTCCTTTAATACTTTGCTATTTATGATGATACTGTTTAAAGAATGTAATGCATTAAATATAAAGAAGCATAAATTCTAAGTAACATAATGTTACGTTTCTAAAAGTAATGTTGAAGCTGTATAACCAATGCACTTCAAGGTAACTTCAATATCTTCTTTTTATGTCCAGAGGCATTTATTTCATTTACGCTTTATTTTGGTTGTAATACAGTATGTGCGTATTCACACATTTGAATGTGAATTTAATGTCTGTCCTGTAGAAAAGTGAATTTAGTGGTCATGAAACGGCTTTCAGGCATTTCTCTGGCTGTTTGTTAACACGTGATGTTGTCGTATCTGACAGAAAGACTCCAGTGATAAAGCCACATGTCAATGTCAGGAACAGTCCGCGTGAGATGGTTTAATTCAGGTTTTCTGAAGGTTCTGTAGATTCTTGTCACTACGCTACTGAAAGTCAAGCCAGAAGACTGAGAAGCTTTAAAGCTTTTCCCTCAGATGGCTGCGTGTTTTATTTCTGCCAATCCCAAACCATTTCGGCCACAGATATTTTTTCCTTTGGCAAGTAAACGCTGTTTGTCCTGTGAAACTCTGTTTGATGACTTGAATATAGTGAGCAACACTTGTGGTTAAAAAGAAAAAGAAAAGGACTCGAACTGTGTTTCTCCAAGTGTTCTTTGGAGTTTTACATGAGCTGGTTTGTAGTTCTGAGTAAAACAGCGTTTTAAATCGGATTTTTCATTAAAACGTGTACATTTTGTGAAGTAAACCCATGACCTTAATGTACTCTGTTTTTTGTAGGCTAACCCGGAAAGTTAGCGCTGGTTCCCTCGACTGAAAGCCTTTGCACTTTTCACATAGACTTTTGGAAGATCTCAAAAAACAAGCTCTGTGATTAACAAAGGTTTATGGTGTTTACAGTTTTGTCTATCAAGATAAACCCAATTAAAACAACATTTGCTACTTTGGGAGCAACCGGCTAACACGATGCTATAAACAGACTCTCTCGAAACCTCCGACACTTTCAAACATTATTAAAAAGTAATTACTCTGTGAATGAACGCATCTACGGATTAAGAAATTTGTGCCCATGTTGCATTATTTGTGGCCTTTATATGTGCAATAACATCCCCACCACAGGAAGTAGTTGCCTTTTAGCAATTTGTTAGCAACCGCCATTTTTAAGCCACAGTAAGTCTTTAAAAAATCATGAGCGGGTTATATTTGGTGTGTTTTATGTTCTACACCTTTGTGTCCTTCATAGTAAGAAGTCAATCCCAGAATGCACTGCAGTTGGATGATATCATGTGCACGTTAATGATCTTTCTATTTTTGGTTTTTCTTTCTTTCATTGATTGAAAAGACGTCCCACAGTGATCTGTCGAAGTCTTATGTGAGTTTTTATGTTGCTCTTCAGTTGAATTCAGACGTTATTCAGTGGAGACCAGTGGCTCTCAGAGTTAATAGGGATGAAAACAAGGGTGTGCCTGTCTAAAACAACCTTTTAATAGTGTTTTTATGAGCGCTTTAAAATCTAACGCTGCCTGCTGACATCAAACCCATTCAAATAAAAACTCCTTTGTGAATATCGTGGCGCTAGTCTTAAAAATTTTACTAAAGAAAGTTAAACAGGTTTTGAAGTTAAATCGAAATTGCCCATGTATTTAATATTGTCAATTCAAGTAAGTTATGTCCAGAAGTATTAATAAGTTATGCGTTAATAAATTGGCATTCATTTATTCTCACATGAAATGTACTATGAAATATAGTATTTACCAAAGCAAATTGTAGTTTATTGTAGTGTCCTGGGTAAGGTTGCACCAGCCATTTGTAAGTTCTTTCTTTAAGTTGAACTCAAAGTTCCCTGTATTATAGGCAATGAATTGCTGTGATTTGTTAATTCGTACTACAGTATTCTGTAGTAAATGGTTAAATTCATTCAGACCGTGTTACGGTAACGGTAATGGTGCTTGTAAATGTTTTAGTTCTGTTTCTCAGGAAGCAGTCACTAAATGTCCGTCATTTTCTGTTGGTTTTCATTGTCTGCACTAAAAATCCTCTTTTCTCTGGTCACAGGTATCTTTTTGCCCTGCAGATAAAACATGATTTGGCCTGTGGCCACATGACCTGCAATGAGAGCAGCGCCGCCCTTCTGGTGTCAAACATAGTGCAGTGTAAGAGCATTTTCAAAAACTTACTTAACTTACAGATTTGATCTCCATCACAACAGCATTGTGTGTTTAATATGTAAATCCTGTCCTAGTTTTTCGTTGGCGGTGTGATGCTAATAGAGAATTTAAATGAACTGGCGTGTCAGCAGACCGTGTGGATGGATGTGATTATACTCGGTGTCGTCGCTCATGAAAAAGCATGTTCGGATCATGTCCAGCAAGCTTTGCTTTCACGTCATAAAATCACTGGATATTCAGTTGCCATGGAAACCGCTCTGACTGATGTAGCATCAGTAACATACTTGATGTACTGACCGCTGGTACAAACCAAAGCCCATATATTCTGTAATACAAAATGCCACACAATTTATAAATCAAGTAAAGATTTATATAACAAATGATATTTTAATAAATGCACAATTTACTATACTTTATTATTTACTATAGTAAACTGTAGTGTACTATTGATAGCACTACACGGTGTTAGTGTATACTGCAGTATGATATTTTGGTGAAAGGATAATTTACTACGGTACTATGATAAATACTCAAGTGTTTTGAGTATTTTTTCGAGTCGGTGTGTCTGATTTGTATAATTGTGTTTTTCTAGCTGAGATTGGAGATTTCGATGAGGTTCAGTGTAAACAACATCTGCTCAACAACAAGTACATTCCAGATCAGGACGCTCTGATGGACAGAATCATGCAATATCATCAGAAGCACGTGTGAGTGTGACGCTGCTGCTCATCATGTCTGGAAATGTGAAAGAAATGTCAAATGTTGAGTAATGTAATGTTTGTATAGCGGACAGACGCCAGCTGACTCTGATCATCAGCTCCTGGAGATCGCCAGAAGACTGGAGATGTATGGGGTTCGTCTTCATTCGGCCAAAGATCGAGAGGGCACCAAACTCAACCTCGCTGTGGCTCATTCTGGTATTTTGGTCTTTCAGGTAAATTGAATTCTCGGCGTAAATCATGTCAAACGTGTCCTATTAGATTTGTCTCTTGTAATGTGCTTTTATTTCTTCGTTTTAAGGGCCACACCAAAATCAATTCCTTCAACTGGTCTAAAGTCCGCAAGCTGAGCTTCAAACGCAAACGCTTTCTCATAAAACTTAGACCTGACTTAAATGTAAGTGCTTGCTTTCAAGATCATTATTAAACAACAAGACGATGTTTTAACACAAACATATCTGTTTAACTTTGGCAAGAACTGTTTAACTTGCATCGACGTTGTTTGTATAAGTTACCAAGCTTGGATCCACGATTAAAAGGAGCTGTGCATTTGAATATTGTGTTGACCAGAGTAACTGTCAGGACACTCTTGAGTTTATGATGGGAAGCAGAGACTGCTGTAAAGTCTTCTGGAAGATCTGTGTGGAATATCACGCCTTCTTCCGACTCTTTGAAGAGCCTAAACCCAAACCCAAACCAGTTCTCTTCACCAGGGGTTCTTCCTTCAGATTCAGGTTGATGAACACTTCATTCCCAACACAATTGTGTTGTTTTCTGTGTGTTTTGTCTGGATTGATAGAAGTATACAGATTTGTTCATCATCTGTCATGTTATCTTGTAGCGGTCGCACACAACGGCAGGTGATTGATTATGTAAAAGACTCGGAATTCAAGAAGATTCCATTTGAAAGGTGAGATAGCGCCCTTGATCTTCAAAACTCCTGCGTTTCTTTCTGTTGTCATAAATGCAATATAATAATATACACAATATACATGCTTTATAGTCATGTTTCACTGTTAAAATCACACTTCGTTCTGATCAATCAAGACATGGCTGCGTGGCTAATCTTTTCCTTTCAATTCACATCTTCTGTTTTCAGAAAACACAGTAAAATTCAGTCCAACAGCGACCTTCCTTCATTTCCACCCAAGCTGTGTGCTGATGATCACGGAGAGGTGAATATAAACTGGATGAGTATACAATGTCAGTCCTAAAATGCCCTACTCTGTTCAGATGTAAAGGCCATTTCATCTTCTCTTGTATTTATGTCTGTGTTTCAGAGGAATGCTAGCGCTTCAGGTCAACAGGTAGACTCACCTCACCGTGCTCAAGTGACCGTGGAGAACCCGTCTCCCCAGCGCTACACGGGGAGCCCAACTTCACAAAGCAACGGATGCCGGAACGGGACCCACGACGAGACGGATGTTCGATTCAAGCCGCCCCCCTCCATGCATCAGGCTGAGCATCTGAGTACAGGTCTAGCATCGTTCGCTGCCAAGGGTAGCAGCTCCTCCATACCTTACATCGACTGCAGTGATATAGATAGCGAATATGATTTGGTGAAAGGTTGCATCACGGTATCTCGCTCCCACACACATGACAATGATGAGGTCCAGCCAGTCGGCCGTAGAGTAGCCGTAAGTAATGTTAATGGTAACAGTCAACAGAATGGCCACGGAGCGGGCAAGTCGAGGTTCAGGGAGTCTCCTTTAACCAGCCATCGGTTGGCTCAGAGTTCAGACACATTCAATGGCAGTCCTGGCTCGTTTTGTGGTAACGGTTCACCACGAGCTTTCCCTCTCAGCAGTACTCTGGTTGATGAAATGTTTCACGGCCCCAAGTCACCCACCGCTCACGTTTTATCTTCCAGAAGTGCAAATTGCAGTCCAGTGTTAAGCGGTTTTCACCAAACCAGCTCTCTGAACTACACAGAGCAGATGGGTTATAGTTGGCGTCGTCGGTGGGATGACGGGGGGCATCTTTCTAACGGCCGTTCTGGGGGAGATGCCCAACATTACGGGAGCTACTCCCCAATTGTCAGCCGCTCCCCGCACTTGCAGAAATTACAAAACGGTATGCGTAACCGCTCCGATACCGACCCCATGATTCTGAGCCAACTCGATTCCGCTCCGGCCAATGAACCGCAATTGTTGGTGTCGAGGGCCGAACGTATTGCCGCCCTGGAGCGCTGCCTTGCCGCTAATGGCCGTGGAGCGTCTAGTCGAGCACGATCCAACACTCCCCAACAAGTGTATGGAAGTCGACTGAGTGCCAATGATCACAGCAGTCCGGTTCATATGGTTGACGGCTCTGCCAGCAGTGGAACAGAGTCTAGTGATACTGAATCAGATGCAGGCAGCAATTCATACAGTCAGCCTCTAGTTTACGGTAACCCCGGAGCGGCCGGTTCCTCTCCTGTCCCCAGAAACAAGTTCTCTTTTGGCAGCATCCAGATGGAGGATAAGGGTCAGGGCGGAGAGGATGGATATCTCTATCCTGTCAGTAATGAGGATGAGGCACAATTCTTCAACTGTTAGAGAAGATGATCTGTGACTGAGGCTCCAGTTTTGTGATTTGGAGGTTCAAGAGAGATACTACAATGGGCAGCTTTGGATTTCAGCACCAGTTGTGGCCGCAAGCTGAAATGCACCCTGTCTGTCTGCATGCACAGCATTATTATTGCAATTCTGTTTGGTGCCACAAGTGGTGTAGAAACTGAAGAAGATGCTCTTATGCTGTTTAATGCTTTTAAGGCGACAAAACCTGTGTTCTTGTCGGAATGTCGAACGATTTCAATTACAATATTAACTCGATCTTCAGAGCTGTTGAGAGTCGTATTGTAAAGTGCCATGTGTGTCAATGCAATCGCTGGTAGAGAATGAAAGATAAGCAGATGGGATGTATGTTTATTTACCCATATTGAGCAGTGACTAGACATTAGATGTTGCCAAATATACATTACTGTGAACGATTACTTTCTAGTTAGTTTTGTAGCAACGAGGAATTACAAAAATCTAAAGAAAGGTGGCAGGCGTTTACATAACCTGTAAGCACAAAAACATACCTTCATATAGCCAATAGCTTAAACTCGTGTTATAGTTTTGGGAATAGTAGTTTAGCTAAAACGGTACGTTTTGGTACGTTTTTGAAAAATAATGTGTGGTATTTCAAAATTTGAATCGTCATTTGTGTTAAAGTCTAGTTTATGTGACCGGTGCTAGATGATATTTGTCCTTAACTAAGATCGCGTTGTGTGTAACAACAGATCAAGTGAGCTCATCTGTCACAAAGCATTGTAGGCAAAAGTCGAAAGTGTTTCAGCTGATTTTATAGTTAGTTTGGTTTATTCAGGCCGGTTATAATTTGTGTGATCAGGATGGCTTCACTGTTTATTTTTGATAGCTTGATCCGGTGGCATCGTTTGTTTTCCCAGCATGCATCACTCCTGCACATGCAACACAAGTGTGATCATACAGATTATGTTTTGCTTTGCTGCTCAGCTTCTTTTTTTCTGTTCGTCTGGCACTCCTCATCACTGTCATCTGTTTGCGGCGACGCTCGATGAACGCTGAACCTGTGCTTGTGTCACAACGACAGCATGTGTTTTTTCTCTGGAATGCTTCATCTGTTTCTTTTCTTCTGGTCTCTTTCTCTTCCCTCTCATATGTGTATACGAGTCTTTGATAACGCAGTGGTCTTCTGAAGTGGAAGTAGACATCGGTGATACAGACTGAGAAATATTCTATTAAGACTCTGCTTGTGCATTTTAAAATGGCTTTACAAATGCTTGTTAAATGATTACGTTTTTTCTATCCACGTTTTAGCTTGTTTTGTATTCGTTTACTACAAAATACATTACTATAGTTAAACCATGGTTTTGCGTAGTATACGCCTACGAAGTATTTGTTTTAAAACCTATACAAATAGTGATGATTCTGGAAAGAAACACTAAGTTCTCTACACTCCTAACTCTGGGTTCACACCAAACGCGTAAAACCGTGTTCCACACCCTTTATTACTCATAGTAATAGTTTATTATCATTGAGTGACACGATCTGACCCATATTTTCAACCTTCGTGGAAGACGAGATTCGTTTACGTTAACGACTGCAAGAATTACGTCAATGAAAAGTTTTGGAAAGTGTTATTAAAGCCATTCACAAGACCACTGCAGTTATTTCACAAGAAGAAAGGTTGAGTGTTTACGTCACTGTTAATATGAATGCATGTCATTTTTACCCAGCCAGGGTTTCCAGTCATATGTAATTTATCATCAGTGACCTACGTAGAGTCTCAACCTTTCATGGAGCTTTTTGTACATTTGACTAAATTATGCCTAAATGTAATTGTTAATAGCATTTGATAATGAAGAGAATATTGAATGATTCACACTTGTGATCTTCTGTTTGTTTCAGTATGAACTGTACATTTCTGAGCTGTGTGAATGTTTCTGATAAATGTTATATTTGAAATACTTACAGTTAACAGTATGCAAATCCACTAACCCGTAATTGTATGTGTTTTCAAACTAAACAGCCACATCACGTCTGACGAACAATCACAGCCTTAGTTCTCATGTGTTATTATCCTGTAGCGCTTATGAACAAACACTTTTTGGAGGTCTTTTTTTCTGTATGATGGATGTCTGATGTTCATTTAATACTCCGCCCTCAATACTCCTCTTTTTTAACATTGTACATGAATGTGTATTATTAGAAATAAAAACTGGTTGTTGTGAAGCAGGACTCCTGATGTTTGCGTCGATGACTTATGATGTCCCCCTAGATGTGCTAGATCCCCCGGTTCGTGTTGTTGTGTGTTAGAATAGTGCTAGTTGTAGTGGTCTGTGTGCCATGTTTGATGATGAAGACGTTCCTGCATGTCCGTATGAGTTTGTGTTTATCAGCAGCTTTGCGACTCTTCCATTCTCCTGCGTTGTGGATCTTCGGTTCATTTGAAATGTCGCTGGACTTTGTCGGGCAAGTATGTGAATGTAATTGTGTAGTGATTGTGCAGTTGTAGATGTAGTCATCTTCTGGACGAGAGATGAAACGTGGCCCCCCCCCGCTGTCCTCGGGACAAAGTGACTCATTCATGTCCGGATCCTAATGTGATGCTGTCAGCCGTCGTCCATCCGTCTGTCCATGTGACGTTCAGCTTCACATCCCTGACAATAGTCTTGAGAACAATTTTAAAACCTCCTGCTGAAAACTCAAGCGTTGATGCGATCCACGTATGGATTCCCAAACCGTTTCCATCTACGCTCGCCTCTTCAGCAGGGTTCATGTGTGTTTTGTGCCGTAGTATAAAATAATACTTGATTTTAGATACGTTTACGAAGGACTAACAAATTCACTGCCCTTCGAAAAAACGAAATACCAGAGCTTCATTGTAACCTGCCTGTTCTCCTTCAGGTCCCGTGGGCAACAGCGAGTCTCCATCGGCCATCAGGGTGATGGTGAACGGACAGAAACAGAGTCTCAGCCTCGGTCACAGTCCAGATGGACGACAGCCGTCTCCTCTCACCAGCCCGTTACTGACCGACGGAGGTTTCGTCCGCACGGACGACGAGGACGAGGTTCGCAGGAAGGTTTGTCTTTTGGGGAAGGAGGGATGGAAATAGTTAGATGTGTACTGAGATCATGAGTTTCTGTGATGCTCTTCTATTAAGTGAAGTGATGGTATTTTTTGGAAGATCAACTTGTTTCATTTGTTGTCTGTGTTCATTTGTAAAAAGCAACTGTTTTTCTCTCATCACCTCCTCTTACGTTTTATGAATTTCATTCTAAGACTTCAGAAATTCAGACCGAGGAATGAAAAGAGATGTGTTTTCACTGTATTATGGTCTCTGTGGACATCTCAGAATAGGAGACCTGGATAAAGTCAACCTCAATTCCTGTCTATTTAGGGCAGATTATGTGATCTCACTGCGTCTTCATCCGTCAAGATTGATTTAATATTTATGCTTAAAGTCCCTGTGAACCGGATGTTGCGATAATTTTTACTTCCGTATTTTAAGGCATTTCCGAGTGAAATGGGAAGCTTAGGCAGCGTTTGGGCATAAAGGCAGCTCAGAGAAACACATTTGGACAGCCTTCGGAGGCAGCATAACAGAATTCTGTTTGAAAATAAGTGCACCTTTGTGATAATTAACCAAATATGTTAAAAACGACGATACTAATTTCCCGCTAAATGCAATCCAAAGCTGTAAAAAGAGAGAATGTAAATTAATTTACACAAAAACTGTGGTCGAGCAGGGTTGAGTTCGAAGCTGAAGCAATCACATTCCCCGCACGAGCACCTGCATAGAATTGTGGGACATCAAAAATCAAACTGATGGACAGATCTCCGGATCAGGCAGGAAGTAACGAATACATTGGATACGAACGTGCCTTGATGCCTCCCTACCTTGAAATGCTCCCTCCGAAGGCATTTTCGAGCTTTCGGACACAGCCATGAAATTTCGAATGAAAAAAACAGTAGGTGGGCTTTAGTCTATCTCTGCGATTTGATTGGATGCATAAAACAGCCGTTGCTTTTTGAAATGGATGCTAACGGATGCTTAACGGATGCTAACATACCGTCAAACATACGTCATCTAAGATGGAAAGTCATCAAAGGACGGGAGTGCATTTTCAGATTTTAACTAAAGATTATGAGGGCACACACATTTTAAAAAGGGAACTAGCCACATTGATCAACTATTTACAATAAACGCTGCCATATTTCATGAACAAAATAGGCATCGTCATTTTTACTTCACTGGGACTTTAAACATACATTTTCTCCCCAAAAAATAAAAGAACGCATAACTCCCTGCTTTATATTTCAGAGTTTGAATAAACCCTGGCAAGATAAAATATGGTGGCAAGTCAATGACATTGAATCTCATTGGTTGTGTTCTGTCACATATTTGTCATATCCGTCAACTGGGCTGAGTTTACATTACATATGTGATGTAAACACAGATACACATCTACATACATAACATGCATTTGTTGTGTTTTATATCATGACAAAAGCTTACAAATACGGACCAAAGAAAATTGGGCAACAAATGGCCACAAAAGTTTGACTTTATGGATTTTGTAATGACACAAATGTTTTTATATGTAGAGTTTCTTTTGTTTTTGTGTCTTATGCATTTATTTCCGTTTGTCAGCGCTTCCCTACTGATAAAGCTTACTTCATCGCCAAAGAGCTTCTGACCACAGAGAGGACGTATCTGAAGGATCTGGAGGTCATCACTGTGGTAACTATTTCTCATAATTTCAGTCTGTCACATCTGTCACGTCAGCATGGAGTTTACACTAAATACTTATTAATATCAAAGGTTTGTGTGGATTGTCTCTGACATTACAGCCGTCACATGTGCATTGATTTGATCAAATAAGGTGTGGATTTTATGGAGTGTGGTTGCTACAGATTTTTGTCACGGGAATCCATCGTTATTTTGCATATGAATTTGTCCGATGTGATTACTACAAAGATGAATTGTTATTAAAAATGAGCGGTAAACAAGCCCCACCTATAAACGTTTATTTCATTAAGGCATTAACGCGCATAAGATATGAGTCGACCACCTCATAAAATATCTGGCAAAAATCACCAGATTGTGTTTGTTAGCATTCATTATGTTTTGGGTGTTTGCTAGGCAGTTGCAGGTGTTTTTAAACTCCCCGTGAACCGGAAGTTGCGATCATTTTACTTCCGCATACCGACACATTTCCGAGGAATTTCAAAGGAGAAAATGTGTGGGCGTGGCTGGCGTTTTTCACTGCGAATTGATTGGATGTGTAAGAACAGCCGATGCATTTTGAAATAAAACTGGCAGCAGACTGACAGTTGTAGGGGAGGAGTTAACGGATGCTCCGCCCAAGCCGTCAAATTACATCATTTGAGATGGACAGTCATTACAGGGGGAAGTGCATTTTCAGATTTGAACTGAAGATTGTGAGGGTACATGAATTTACAAAAGAAAATGACCCACATTTATAATCTATTTACTATAAACGCTGCACTATTTCATGAAAAAATAAGAATTGTCATTTTTAACTTCACTGGGTCTTTAATGGCTAACATGACAGTGCCGTGTGATAACTGGGTTGAGTCGACTGTTTAATTCAGCGTTAAGGAAAGTAATTTATTATTTAAAAGATGTTTTTTTGGTTAATGAAGGTCAACCGGTTCAGATAAGGTTCAGACTGTGTTTTGGTTGATTCCTTCAGTCTGTCTGACGGCGCGAGTGGTCCGTTTTATTTTTACAGGCTAGAGGAAAAAGAGCAGCAGCGTGACACGTTTACAGCTCTGTAAATATTTTCTTTGGCTCCTGCTTCTGAGAGCACCACACCCATATTGTTATTACATCTGTTCAACATCTTCTGTGTGAATCCTCAGCGCACATTTACTGTAGCATTCACAATAATGTGTTTATGATGAGTTCTACAGTATTCAGGTATTGAATGCTTGAGTTGTATTGTGATGTATTTTGTTGGTTGTTGTGTTGACAGCACTTACAGAAGTATGTGGGGAGAGATGAAGCCATGCCACAGTCATTGAGGAATCTCATATTTGCCAATTTTGAACCTGTCTACAAATTCCACGAGAACTTCCTGAAGGACATGGAGCAGAGACTGGCACAGTGGTGTGTACTTCACACATTTTAACCTCTGTGTGTGTGTGTGTGCTTTCAGATTTGTGTCCTTTAGACAAACACGTGTGTTCCGTGCCTTTGCATTTAGTGTGTATGTGTCAGAAAACCAGTGATAGTGTGTGTCCATCAGACAAGTGTGTGTGTGTGTACTGTAATACAAACTTTGACTAAATATTTAGTTGAATGTTTTTTACAGAAACTGTAAGCTCAACATGTTCAGTTTGAATGCTGAATCCTTAAGCACGTCCTGTTTTACATTTCGATTTATTATAAGGCCTATTTTTTAATGTCACATAATATAATAAAGCCTTAAAGTCCCCTTGAACCAAAAGTTGCGAATGTGTTTACTTCCGTATTCTGAAGCATTTCTAATTAAAACGGAAAAAAATGTGAAACAATGTGGGCGTGGCTTGTTTTACATTTATTCATTTAACAGACGCTTTTATCCAAAGCGACTTACAAAGTAGGGGAAAACTAGTAGTAGGAAACTAGAGAAGAAGTAGAAGGCTGTACTAGTGGGTCAGATGTTGACGGAAGAGTTTTTTTAGTCGATTCGTACAGACGACTTCAGAATCCATTGATTTTGTGGCACATGGGAGATCGTTCCAGAGTTGTGGAACACATCCGGAGAAAGGCGTGAGAGTTATTTCTACAAGACAATGTTCGATAGCTGAACGCTGGGATCAGGCGGGTACATAAGTCAGAATTTTTCCCTGCGATTTGATTGGATGTATAAAAACAGCCATTGAATTTGGAAATGGAACAGGGAGCAGACTGACAGTTGAAGGGGAGGAGTTAACGGATGCTCCGCCCAAGCCGTCTAACAAAAAATTGTCACTAGAGGGCGGAAGTGCATCTTCAGATTTTAACAGTAGAGCACGCGGTTTTTTAAAGAGAACCATCCACATTGATCACCTATTTACAAAAAATAAATACTGATACTTGCTGATTTTACACACACACACACACACACACACACACACACACACACACACACACACACACACACACACACACACACATTCTCTGTTAGACCTCTCTCAGAGTCACTGGTCCGTTCTGATGTCCAGTGTGTCCTGCAGCGAGACGGCTTGAGTTCAAGAACAGAAAGATCAATTCATATTTGTGTTGTGTGCTGTGTCTGGAGTATTGAGATTTCAAGTGTCTGATAAATGACATTCTGTGTGCTTAGATGTTCAACAGTGACATCTGGGGGGAAACCTGAGAACTTCAGCTTCACTTTCATCCTTTAAGATTCATGCATTTATCGTTATATCTGCATTATATTTACATTTTGTTAATATGCACGTTCACTGGAAATCAAATTCATGACCAGAACACAAAGCTGTACACGTTCTTCTAATGTTTCTTCTTCTCGTGTGATAAAATGACACAATACAAGAATAAATAATATTGTAAACAAGGCTTGTCAAAACTAAAAAGACCTCATAAAGTAGAATGAAATGGCTTGTGTGATTTATGTGAAGTCATGTGAAAGGTGTTGTGTGATGCGTGTATGTCACAGTAAATGTGCTGTGTGTTTTCAGGGAAGGAAGATCGAACGCACACATTAAAGGAGATTACCAGCGTGTGGGAGACGTAATGCTGAAGAATATTCAGGGTTTAAAGGTCAGAACATCATCACATCACATGATCTTCTTTGATATCACTTCCAGCTGTGTGATGTTTGTTTTAAATGTCATATTTTTTACTATATTGTAGATATATCACATTAAACATTTAGCAGATGATTTCGTTCAATTATATAGAAAAGTGAAGAGCAGCAAAGCGATTCATCTTGTTATTTCTTAATAATATAATAAATACTACAATGCATTGCTTCAACAATAGACATACTGGTAAGATGGGAGACAGAAATAATACAGCATATAAACCGATATTTTTTAATCAGTTGAATACATATACATGTATAAGCTGCGGGAAAAATGAAAAGAGCTTCCAAGAGTGTTATCATCATTGCTTGATGCGTTGTGGTCATTCCAGTCCAGTGTGTGTTGAATTTCAATAAAATCAAACCTCAGGAGTGACAGAAAGTCATCCAACAGCAATGCCAAAAACTGACAGCATGAAAAGTGTGAGGAAAATCTAGTTTACACCTAAATACATGTAGAAATATGACTGTATTTTTCAAAACATCACTTATGGCAAAGAAAACAAGTTCAGATTCACTTTTCAGAAATACAACGGAGCATCTTTTCTGTCATTTTCACCTGATTCTTCAGTTTTCATTTTCTGCAAATAAATGCAAATGCAAACAATATTTTTATTGGAAATTTGAGAGAAATATTGTTAGCAGTTGAAACAAAAACACATACCTAGAAATAGTAAGGTCAGAAAAAAAGGGTCTTTACATTTTTTCATTTATAGCATAAATGCATAAAAATGTGGGGAAAGAATATATTCAAACGTATCATTTCCAAAATGGGAGAACTCTTTGTCCAAAATCATGTTTTTAGTACATTATCATGTTTTTATTGTGTTGGTCAGCTGTATTATTTGAGTTATTATGGCTTAAATCCAAACAAACCAACTGCTTGATATTCATTGGAATGCACAATAAAAAACATGATTTTTAACAAATGTAAAAATGGCGTCATCTCATATTGGAAGCAAACTCTAATGAAAGAGTCTCTCCGTGAGCTCACCGTGTTGTCGTTGTGTTTCTCAGCTGTTGACGGCTCATCTTCAGAAGCATTCGGAGGCGTTACTGGAGCTGGAGAAGACGTGTCGCTCCTCCCGCAAGCTGGAGGTTCTGTGCCGAGACTTTGAGCTTCAGAAGGTTTGTTACCTGCCGCTCAACATCATCTTCCTGCGACCGCTGCATCGTCTCATGCATTACAAACAGATCCTGGAGCGGCTGTGCAAACATTATCCACCGACACACGACGACTTCAGAGACTCACGAGGTACGCCACACAACAAGAGACGCTCGGTTTCTTCCGAGATTTACGTCCTGAATCCTCTGTCTCGTTCTCCAGCGGCGCTTGCAGACGTCTCGGAGACGGTCGCTCAGCTTCAGGGGACCCTCATCAAGATGGAAAACTTCCAGAAACTCCTCGAGCTGAAGAAAGATCTTATTGGCATCGAGAACCTGGCCGTTCCCGGAAGGGTTTGTGTTACGGATTACGGACGCAGAATGTGTAGCAGTTGGTATTTGAAATGTCATGAGACCGGTGTTGATGTGGTTTTGTGTGTTTGTCTTCCGTCAGGAGTTTATCAGGTTGGGGTGTCTGAGTAAACTCTCTGGTAAAGGTCTTCAGCAGAGAATGTTCTTTCTGGTAAGACATGTCACGTGTAACACTGATTCTGTCAGATGATTATACCCTCACGAGTTTTACATCCTAATCCACCAGTTGACCTTTTTTAAGAGGAAAAAGTCCCGCGTGTTCATCTTTATATCACAGAAAATGTTTTCGGACTAATGGTTTCTTCTCATCTCTTCTCAATGCGACTAAAGTTCAATGATGTTCTGATGTACACGAGTCGAGGCATGACGGCCTCAAACCAGTTCAAGATTCACGGGCAGCTTCCTCTCTATGGAATGACAGTAAGTCTGTATACTGAGAATAGAAATGACATCATTTGCATATATTAGATGTATTTGCATTCATAAAACCTTCACGGCAGTTTGTTTTCATGTCTGAACGTGTGTGAGCAGGGTCTGGGTTTATCGATTCATTTCCTGAATTGACACGTTTCATGGCACAGTTACTCACGGCCAAATAGTTTTTCGGCAGTGACGTATATTCACGTTCATCTGTGTGTCTCTGTAGATCCGTGAGAGCGAGGATGAGTGGGGTGTTCCTCATTCGCTCACTCTTTTTGGACAGCGACAGTCTGTTGTGGTGGCCGCCAGGTATGTGAATCTTGAGTGCAGAAGAATGATGTCATGTGATGTTTTCTGTATTCATCGAAGAGCCCTTTTGTCTTCCGCAGTTCCAAATCAGAGATGGAGAAGTGGTTGGAGGACATCAAGATGGCCGTTGAACTGTCAGACGGCTGTAATGGATCTCCAGCCGAGATTCTCTCCGGCAGTTTTACTGACACCAGTAAGACAAAAACTCATTTAACTCATTTCACACGCTTCAACAACAAAAACTCATTTCCTTCATCTGACACAAACCACGTACGTGAATGATCCTTTCATTTGAAAAAACCACTCGATAAAAACACAAAAACATTAGTACTGTTGCGACTGTCTTAAAGAAGCAGATCTGTCTTGAGGTTTAGTGTTTGCAGATGTTTTTTTCACAGGGTTCCAGCACTGATTTAAACAATATAACATATTTTTTTCCTCAGGTGTAGATGGGGATTTGACACACACACACACACACCTTTTTTACTAATGAATGATAAGACATCAACAACATTTGAAGTCCATTTAAAGGGGTCATATGGCGCGAATACGTGTTTTTCTGTGTTATAAGTTGCGCATGCATGTATCAGACACATACAATTGCAAAAATTAAAGTGTCGAAACAAAAGATGCGTTCTATCTAAAAGCGAACGCTCACCCAGACCTGCCTGAAACGCAAATCTACATCAGTCGGTGGTTTGATTTGAGCACACATGGCCATTCACAGCACACCTCGCTTTTCAGAGCGATGAGCTTTGTAAACATTCTGCGCGTTACAGAGAGGCGGAGCAAAGAGGAGATACAAACATGTATGTCACGGTATGTGGAAAATACAGCGTTTTTGAACCTTAAATCGTATTTACACATTGAATTACATCTAAAACGAACGATGACATTAGTTTTAGCCGTGTCACATGACCCCTTTAAAATGTAAAACTGCAGCGCATGAGCTTGGAATAAACATCACGTTATCGTCCACACTGACGGATGAGAAATGTCACATCTCAAGTTTTGATTTCATTCTCTCGTCTGATGTTCTTCGATGTTAAACGGCTGTTCTTCCCACATTTCCCAGAATTCCCTGACGAGTCTAGCGCAGATCAGGAATCCGAGGACGATTTGAGCTCTTCAAGAACTTCTCTGGAGCGACAGGCACCTCACCGTGGTAACACCACGGTTCACGTGTGCTGGCATCGTAACACCAGCGTGTCTATGGTGGATTTTAGCGTAGCTTTAGAGGTACACCAGCGTCGTCCGTGTCTGATGTGTCTTCTGTCTTTAACTTTCCTCTCTCCTCCCGCCGTTTCTCCAGACGATGATCGCGTGGAATTTGTGCTCACGGTTTTCACAGTTGCTCCTCACCGCAGAACGTGACCTCCAGGGGTCAAGGTTGGATCCTCCCTTTGCATTGTGATTGGTCGACAGTGCATCCAGCCTCTTTCCACTGCGTTTTGATTGGTTGACACGTTATACTCGTGCTGTTGCTTTACTTTACATCTTCTAGTCATTGAGCAGACGCTTTTGTCCAAAGGTTTGGGTTCACAAATATTTACAGGCGTACACTAAATGATGGCTTTGATATTGGCGACCACGAGTTGCAACTTAAGCCCGTGGCATACACGCGGATATTGGCGCACAGGCATTACGACATATTGCAATACCTCTCCGGGCCTACGGGGGTCACTACCTTGAAATGATGCTCGCAGGACACGTTTGCCACCTGGTGGTTCAACTAATTTCTCCAAGAAATGGAATGCGTGACCTTTGTAACAAAATTCCGGCTTACTATTCAGATAACGAAATTTGCGTCACGCGCACGGTTAGCTGTCCCTCGCGTACGTGTAAAAAGGGAACCATACCTCAGCTCTTACTCTCCAAAATGCGGCTAAGTTCAGGAAATGGGAGGAGTTGGATCTGGATCAAACCTTGCCCCCTTGATCTTGTGTTCTGCAGTGAAGACCATCTCCATTACCTTGATTTTTAAATCCGGATATATAAACTTCACGTGTATGTGACTGTTATTGGTCGCTCAAAGTATTATCAAATGATTACTAAAGATCAAATATATGTAATGTTTTCAAAACAAGACCAAACAATGATGTTTGTTCAGATTGTGTGGCACAGATTCCGTGCGGTTGACTCACGTTCTCTTACCTCAGCGTTCAGGTGTCTGCCGTTTCTGTCATGGTTCTCTTGAGATCGTGACTTGTGTTCTTGTCCCTCTGTCATGTGTCCTCTGACTCCCTGTGTTTCTTCTTCTTGTTTTCTTCTGCTCTGTGTGTGTGGTGTGTTGTGGTTCAGTAGATGAGTTTAGTCCAGTCAGTGTGTCAGAGGCTGTCGGGGCTCAAGGGCCCGTCTCTCTGTCTGTGGTGTGTTGGTACCGGGTCAAAAGCCTCTCCTTTACTGACACCTGCAGGAGTAGAGAGGTAAAACCTTTACGCTGCGGTTAACTTCTCTTTGTTTCTTAACACGAATCATTTAGACAATTAACCATGGTTTTACTACAGTAACCATAGTTTTGGTTGTAGTTGTACTGTGCTAAAATCATAGCAACTACAAATTGACTATAGTCTTACAGATTTAAGAATGTAGTAAAGTCAGAAACCTCTGAATACTGACTGTGATTGGGGTTTGTGTCGTATCATTTCAGTTCTGTGTTGTTGAGTGTTGTGATTCTTTCTAAGATGTTTACATGTCAGCTTTTGGTCCCGATGCTCACGCTGTACAGAGTACAGAGTCAAGTTTTAGAGTTACGGAATAGATTTAAGATCTGATATCCGGTTGAAAAGGATTCAAGGGCGTTCACACAAGATGTGTTTTTTGCTTTTTTATCGTCTTGAACTCATCGTGTGTGAACGTTCTGCTCAGGTCAACATTTTCTGAAGGTTAAACATTCGCAAGGATCTTTAAATGAATGCATACCCAGGATCCAACATTAACACCTATGTGCCAAACGTGACCGAAAACGTACTTTGAAAACTTACCTAAAAATTTTAATCCTGTCATCATTTACTCGCCTTGAGTTGTTCCAAATGTGTATAAATGTGTTTGTTCTGATGAACACAGAGGAAGATATTTGTAAGAATGCTTATAACCAGATAGATTTTGCCCCCATTGAGTAGGAGCATTCTTCCAAATATCTTCCTCTGTGTTCATCAGAACAAATACATTTGGAACAACTCGAAGGCGAGTAAATGAAGACGGAATTTTCATTTCTGGGTGAACTATCCCTTTAAACAAAGACAATAAAGTTATAAATTGAATCAAATGATAAAGAGCAGATCCTCAAAAGTTTTTGTGAGTTTGAAGTCTGGTTATTGTATCTGTACTCTATTTTCGTCTCCAGAATCAGTTGTCTGGAAATCTCCTTAGAAAGTTTAAAAACAGCAACGGATGGCAGAAACTCTGGGTGGTTTTCACCAACTTCAGTCTGTTCTTCTACAAAACACATCAGGTGAGCCGAATCCACCAAACGTGTTCACTTGACATCGTTTTCAATAGTGTTTACTGAACGTCTCTCTGCAGGATGAATATCCTCTCGCCAGCCTTCCCTTACTGGGATACTCCATCACCATTCCTTCAGAATCGGAGAACATTCATAAAGATTACGTCTTCAAGCTTCATTTCAAATCGCACGTGTACT
This sequence comes from Barbatula barbatula, assembly GCF_947034865.1. Classification (NCBI taxonomy): domain Eukaryota; kingdom Metazoa; phylum Chordata; class Actinopteri; order Cypriniformes; family Nemacheilidae; genus Barbatula; species Barbatula barbatula. Next base: position 1,628,380 of record NC_136771.1, on the reverse strand, counting down.
ACTTCAGATCAGAGAGCGAGTACACATTTGAGAGGCACGTGACGCATCACACCAGTTTCAACATGTTATTTACTTACTTACTGGGATGTGAAGCTGTATTTCAAACCGGTTTTCTCTCATCTGTCTGATGTCACAGGTGGATGGAGGTGATTCGCAGTGCCACCTGCTCGTCCAGCCACACGCGCACCATTCGCAAAGAACCACACATCTACTGACCAAAGAAAGAGAGAGAGACGACACACACAAACACACACCGCCCGAAACACTTAGAAACAGCAGGTTCTCAATCAGGTTCTTACAAGATAACAGCAGAAACGGTTTTGTGTGCTTCACTTTATCAAAACATTCAGCAGACATTGTATGGGTTGGAGTGTAAAGTGACGTCATAAAGTGAGAGAATCAAGGTTGGCGTCAATGCCAAGCTCCAAAATTTGACAACGGTGGTGTAACCATCATCAGGTCAAAATGAAACACTTCCCTGTCGATTTTTTTTAAATCTACAGAAGATAAACCGTCCTATCAAAGACACCATGGTTCAGATTTGTGAATTACAATTTAAGTTTGAATAGTTTTTAAGGCCAGTCGAAAGTCGAAAACCAATGCATCCATTTACTGTATGTAGGAGTTTATGAAATGACTTATGCAGGAATGCTTTTATAAACTTTTTACACAAAAAGATTCGACTGAGAAACATGCATTAAACGCCACACCTGGGAAAAGGTTTCTCTAAGAATAAAAGCCTTCCATCTGTATTTTGGTTTGAAGCTCATAGATCATGAGTATATTTTACGAAAACATCATAAAATCATAACTATTTCATATAAAATGACATTTCTGTGACAATTAAGCACATTTAACCTCTCATGGAAAAATACTCGCTGCAGGAATGCGAAATAAATGTAATGTACAATAGTAACGGTTATAGTTGTTATGAATAAGAAAGATTGTGAATGTGCTTTGTTGTCTGAAAGTGTTAAAAAAAACTTTGCATATAACGCGGAACCCCATTTACGAAACAAAGTATAATATCATCTTTGCGTTTGATTTCGGGTGAAACGTTTGACACGTGAGATGCACCCACATCAACAGACGGATGTCTATGCACAGGCCTGCAGAGAAACGGTTTCTTAAAACAGTACAAATCCAGACTGAGACTGACAGACAGACGCTGCCTTTCTGAATTCATTTCTTTTTCTAGGACGTGTTTTTGATACGATTTTGATACTGAACTGTGAATCACTCCTCAGTCATTTTGTGATCTCCGAGGGGTTTCGTCCCCACACAGTAGGTGGTCATCATTCTCTCGTGGTGCACAAGTTCTTCTGATGGATCCCAGCTGCCTTTGTCTAACTACTCCAGTGCCAAACACGTTCACATTGTGTTTCTCTTTAGAATCTTTGTATCTTTTTTACGTTATTGATGCGCTTTGGAGCATTTTAATCCCCTTTTCTTTATTAATACAGATATTAAAAACATGCATTATCTGTCAGCACAAAAATGTTTGATGGTAATTGAATATCTTCAGAATAAAGTCATATATATGTATATATGTCATGCATTGCATTTTGTGTAATTTGGCTGTCGACTTAAAATAATTGTATTATAAAGTGCCAAGGTTTGATAACTTGCATTTAAACAGACATGCACAAACCAGATATACAGATAGATGGAGTGTTTAACACATATACAGTAATACACTACACTACATATTTGAGCTTGTTGGGTAATTCATTTCTCATGAAATCAAATGCAGGTAAACGTGTTCCTATTTTATTAGATACAATAAAATCAACATTTCAATTAATATTGCCTATGAGAATACAGTTTAGTATTATTTCAAGTATGTAAATTAAAATCGAAATTTCGAATGGTTTCCATTACAAATGCCATATGAACATATGAACCATTTTCCATTAAAACCATTACAAAATTCCTTTTTGTAGTTTGTTTTGGGCATTATTCCAAAAAGATTTGACATCCCACCAATAGAATCCATCACATACCAGTAGATCCATTAGAGTTTCCACTAAAACCAATACAAATCCTTTTAAACCATTATCATTTCTTTAATGGTTTCTGTTGTTTTTTCAGCAGGGTTTTAAAAGCAAAGTCCTTTATGTGTAGTGTGTTTTTATTCCAGTAGGATTTAATGGTGTTCTATTGGTTCAGAGAACTCTGCCAAAACACAATAAAACCATGTAATGGACTTAATGGCTATTATGGGTATTATAAAGGTTTTAATGGAAACTATAATGTCTACATCCCACCACAAGAATCAAACACATTACCAGTAGACTCCCATAGAAACCATTATAATTTCCATTTAAACCAATACGATTCCTCTATGAACGTTAAATCCAGAATAATTTCTCTGGTTTGCTACGTTCTCCATCTTAAACTATAATAAGAAGAAATTGCATTTTGCCGATTTGATAATTCTACAGTATATCACTGCACATCTGGTCATCTGTCTTCACGACACACGTACTTCAGCCCGTGGTCTCCATACGTGTCATAGTTCTCATATGTTGGGTTTTGAAGCCACTCAGGTTTGTATGTAGTCGTGTTGTAGACAAAGCTCTCAACGATACTGCCAGTCTTCTGTTCATCTTCATCCTCACCGGCCCACTCCTCCACCTCCAGCTGGACCAGAGTACGCTGGTACATGTCTGGGCACCCTTCAAACCAATCCAGGAACTTCAGCATCTTATCATCCACTTCATAGACTTCTCCTCGGACCCGTTGACCCTTCCCGGGCAGGTTGAGCATGAAGGGGATGTTGTCATCGGTAGCGATGACGAGGGGATACGGGTCCACGGTTCGAGCTCTCGCGAGGAACTGTACTGTCCCATTGGTGATGTCCAGCATTCTGTCATAGTTGGGCTGACCCTCCTTCAGGGTGCCGTAGACGAACACTCGAGTCATTTTACAGTCCTGTGGGTGAAAGAAATGGAAAAATATTCATTATAATGCAAATAATGTCTACGCACAGATATCAATTGACAATGCATTTTAATATGCTAATTTCTAATAGACAAATCATTCAGCATTTAGAGAGCAGAACAATACAAACTTACATAATTAAAGTTCATGAGGTTTCCTTATGCAGAAATATGCTGACAGTATTTATCTGGATCACTTCTGTGTTTGAGAAACCTTTTATATTGCATACGTTTAAATAAAATTAAAATATATACACATTAAGGGATCAAAGAGCAAGGTAAGGTACAATGTTACTTTACAATATGACATTACTTTGAATATTTTATTACTTAAATAATGTGTGTTCATGTAAGTTAACGTAACGTTAAATAGAAATATGATCAGGAGGTAAAGAAAACACAGTTTCTTACCGATCATACGAGGAATCGTCACGTTAACAAGGAAAGAAGTTTAATGTTTTTAACGAGCTTTTATTTTCACTTCAGTTCAGCCACTTCCGGGTTTAGGTGACTAAGGAAATGACGTTTTTTGACGTAACAAGGGTTGCTGCTACACATACATGAAGTAAATATTAATTTACAAATATTGTGTGATTAATAATTATTATTATTGCAACAAATATAGTGTGAAAAATAATAATAATTATTGCAACACATATTGTGTGAAAAACTATAATAATTATTGCAGCAAATATTGTATGAACATTTTTAATAATTATTGCAACAAATATTGTGTGAAAAATAATAATATTTATTGCAGCAAATATTGTGTGGGAAAAAAATATTACGTATAAATAGAAAACACGGCGTTTAACGATAAAGAATATTTATAAACGCCAGTAACGAAAATTATACTTTAAATATGCCGATGGCTACTCTACTGTGTATTGTCCGATTCTGCTGTTTTGGAAATTATCTTTTTCCTTTTCATATACGAATAAATATAATAGATATAAAACTGTGTTAATATTACAAATGAATTAAATAAAAGATTTCAGACCCTCACGTCAGTAAACGTGAAATGACGCCATCTAGCGATAAAACTCTGCGCATCAGCACACTTTTACAATTCTGTTTAATAACACATCTAAACCCAGACGAGCAATAATTTACCAGTCATCTTTAATACTATTGAGATCTGAATCATTTCACTTTAACGTGAAACCACATACAGTTCTGTACTGGTGCCAAGGGTGCATATGGCAAAACCTTTTATTATTATTATATACAGTATATCTCCAAGTAAATATCACAAAATTGGCATTGAATCACATGAAACCCTTCTGACATTATTTTCATGACAATAAAGTATCTCATATTGTTTCCAGAAGTCCATTCTTACGTTGTTTTTCTCATGTGCGTCATGACCCAGAGCCCACAGCACTGAAAATATTACTGTGAACCAAACATGTATAGAGAACGCATAATATAATAGCATCTAACCTACAGTACAATGTGTGCAATGAGGCATTTGATGTGTAAACTATCCATCCGTCCATCTTGCATATGTATGAAGCATATATGTCAGTATTTACAGTATATTTTTCTCACGGTAACATCTCATGTGTTTACAGTTTCTCAGCTTGGGCGAGGTGCTTTAGTAAACACGTAAGTCTCTCACCTCGCAGAAAAACGGCAGGATGTCTCATTGACACGTGCTATTTTATTTCAGATTGCATCAACAACCTTCTGTTCTGAAAATGAATGCAGGCAAACACGTCGCTCAACGCTGATGTTTCTATAATTCTATAACTCTACAATTTCTATAGCGCTTTGCACAAATGAGCTGTACAGAAAATACAGTGTATATAGATTTAGTGATAATACATTTGAACAAGAATAATAGAAATAAGAAAGATTAACATTCATTTAACTTAAACATTAGTTAATGTTATTATGTTTGTATATCACAGTTTTCTATAAATACCATGCTAAAATTATAATATCTATAGTTTTTGGTTGTATTTGTACGGCCTTTAATCTTGTAAGGGTCTACATGAGACTATTTTGACATATTCATGAGTATCATGGCACAGGTTGGAAAAGCAACAAAACAAGTGTGAAGATTCACGGTTCAATGAGAACAGACAGACAACATCATCATGATCTCTGCTCTTCCCAAACGCAAAATAAACATCTGAATGTTCCACAGACACATTCCATCAGACACCCAAAACCAAATGACATGTTTAGCAAGAAATGTTCATATGAAATGGAAATGAAATTGCACCATGAAATGTCCTCGATAGCCCTCATGTTTGGAATGTGATGACACGCCACAGGTTTTATTTCCACCATAACATGAGAACAGTAGAAAAACAATTACTGAGGTGTTATGATGACACATGCTTGATGATTGCAAGTGGCCATAAACATAAACTGAAATAAAATGCAAATGTTCAAAGAATGAAACAGAGATTGTGGTACTGTAGCAGCTGGTGAAAGGGTCTTTCAGGGGTTATGTTGGGGGGGTGTTAAAGTCATTATTACAGACAGATGTTTCAGAGTCAAACCAGCAAGGACACTGACCATCCCATAATCTCTCTCATTTATTCAGTACCATGCAAAACTGGTCTGTGGATGGTTGTCACGGTATGGTAGGTGTTTTTTAGTCTAAAGAGACCACCCTTAAAAGCCACCGAGAAAACAATTAGTATTGCTAAGGAAACCTCACTGTAAATAACTGTAATTTTATAGAATTTTATTTTAATTATTTACAGATTTTTGATGTATTTTTTTTTAAATGTTCCTTTACAGGGAAAAACTTGTAAAAAACGTTTTTATCAACATTTCTCTTTTTACAGTTTACTTTTGAAATACGGTCAAAAACTATAAAATATGATTCTTGTATTATATGTATGTTTCTGCATTGACAAACACATAGCAACGCTGGATTGTGTTTTCTAGAACAAATAAACTCCATCAGCATCAGAAACAAACCCTACATCTGTTTTATTTGTAAGATCACAAGTTTATTTCAATTTAAAAAAGTAATCCCTTGACACATTTCTATCACGTTATATTATTTTCATAAATCCTCTCAGGAAAATCGTGAGAACGGATTTAGAGAAGCTTGATTTTATTGTGTCAGCCCGAGCAAACAGTCTGATCTGAGATCAGCAGTCAGGTTGTCAGACGGTTCACGAGAGTTTTAAGAGCATTCATTGATGTTTATGAATTGAGCGTATCACAGTTCTGAAGACAAACATCAGCATCCGTGTCTTCTCTTTATACAACAGACATGATCACATCTCTGATCTGAGATGATGTTTGACATCAATACAGCATCACCCAGATGTTTCATTTAAGTTTCAACTTAGTCTCATATATTTCTTCTATAACTGCATACTTACTTCATAAAGTATTGATAATCTTGAAATATACTTATTTGGGGAACTCTATAGCCACATGAATAAAACTTAAAACAGGATCTCCAAGTTAAGAACTCAAACTTTCTTCTTTTCTTCAAACTCATGGTCATCAGCGATTTAAAGGAACACATACTGTACGTACAGTAAGTGCTCTTAAAACAGACACTTTGAGAAAGCTACGTGAATGGAAATCTCAGCGAGCGGATCGGTTCTGTGTTCACTTAATTTCTTTTGGAATCAAAGCAGCCAGACATTTCCAACTACATCATTTGGCATTAGACGCTGGAGTCTGGAATACAGCGGAAGGCTCACATCACACGCACTGTAAATGCAATTTGTTTTCCTTATGCTTTGAGCTGTCGCTCCGCCCTTGTTTTGAATTTCTATGAATATCTAAACAGCACCCACACAAACATTGCATATATTAACATCAGGAATGTGTTACCGGCTGAACCTCTAGATGGAGCTGGACATCTGTGTTACAAAGGAAAGTCACGGAGGGTTTGTGCTCCCTCAAAATCTGACCAAATGATTCATTGAACTATCATGACAAACAAACACGACTACCCGTCAGCCTCTGCGGATGGGATGAGGATTTAAGTCTCGTGGAATCGATCCGATAACGTCATTATATCATAAACAAAATATGTGTACAGAGGCACAAATTGAATGTGGATGATTTTTCCAGAATGCAGGGAACAGAGGACCGGACCGTAGAGAGAATCAATCGAGCAAATGATGTTTAATATGAAAGACTCGCGAGCTTCATAACGACATTTTTAACTACAGACATGTTTCGTTTCAGAGGAGCTGCTAACACAAGCACTAAAGTCCTGCATTATACATTAAAGCTGAGGAAAAACGCTCACATCTGACCGGATGAGTAACGTTTTCAAACAGATGTTAGAAAAACATGAAACCTTTCTGTATGAACCCTTAAAAATGTTTGAGTTCATATTGAGATCTTCAATAATACAGACAAATCTGAGCTCAGTTTGACACGTTGTTGACATCTCTTTTGGATATTTTTTTCAAGACGCAGAGGAGACTCAAGCAAACGTTTTCATTTAACCTCATTGATTTCTATAATAAACAATTGAGATATTAAAGAGATCTCATCTGTGATTTGACTTTTTAATGGGATATTTTTCTCTCTCCATCACACTCTTAAAAATAAATGTGCCGTAGAAAAAACTTTTTTATCTCAATGCTTCCATTAAGAACCTTTAAAGTCCCAGTGAAATAGAAAAATCCTTATTTTGTCACGCAATTTGCAGTCTTTATAGCAAATAGTTTATCATATGGGTTATTTTCTTTTTTAAATGCATGTACCCTCATAATCTTCAGTTGAAATCTGAAAATGCACTTCCGCCCTGAAATGACTGTTCATCTTCAATGACGTAAATAAGACGGATTGGGCGGAGCATCCATTAACTCCTCCCCTTCAACCCTCAATCTGCTGCCAGTTTAATTTCAAAATCAATGCAACGGCTGTTTTTACAAATCCAATCAATTTCCAGTGAAAATCTCAAGCCACGCCTACAAATGTTCTCCTTTGAAAAATCCTTTTCAGTCGGAAATGTGTCAGAATACGGAAGTAAAAACGATCGCAACTTGGACTTTAACATCTGAAGAACCTTTCTGTTTCACCAAAGGTTTAAAAAAAGGTTATTCAATTTTTAAAAAGGTCTAAAAGAGATTGTTCTTTATAGAACCTTTGACTGAACGGTTCTTTGTGGAACCAAACATGTTTCTTCCGTGGCATCGCTGTGAAAAACCTTTGAAGCACCTTTATTTTTAAGAGTGCACAGTTGAGTGCCGGTCATCTCCTGGTGTCGTCGTAAGGTCAGATATGACAGCACAGTCTCTAATTTTCTGTTTAAAAAGCAGTGGATTTGACATGTGCACAATCCCTGAGGGTCGGTCAACAGTCACTGATCTCCACAGACGCGACACGCCATCTTAACCCACCCACACACAATCCCACGGGGCGAGATAGACGCGTGAGCTCTGGCTAATTGATGTAAACACGATAAAGCCGAGTCCGCCGTTTAAAGCTGCTGAGATTTTCCACAATCCCGTGGGTAGATTTCTTGAATTAACGTCAATGTTTCCTCGCCCTCTATTTTTACATTTGCTAATGAGATACGGGAGGAATGTAATTACAATTTCCAAATCAATTAGGCGGCGTTATTTCCATCACATCAAAGCCCTTGTACAGATTCTTCTAATGCTGTTATGCCGACATCAACCCTCCTGTGATATTTCCAATGCACGTTTCCCTTAATGTTTGTAGTCATTAAAATCTTATGACCGCCCGTAATATCTTTATAGCTGTAATATGTGAAATGACACAAAACACTTATCCGCTCGATAATGAGGCTCAATCCTGAAAACCAAATTCATTATCAGAAGCAGACAGATGTTACAAGGTGTCAATAATGGCACAGAATGTCATTTCAGCATTGTATTAATCATGATGTCATGGCGAATGACTTGTAATAGCGTTGAATGTTGTAATGATCACAGTAAAACCGAAGAAAGTGTGACTGGTCCAAGTGCCCGGTTCTTGACTAGCCTTTAAAATAATGACAATCAATAATTCTGAAGAATTTCAATGGCGATCACGGGCCTTGTTTATATTTATTTGCATAGAAACCATCCTAAATTAGATTTTACATTTCTCAATGTGTGTACATGTGATTCGTAGAACGATCGTGCACACATAATCAGATATGATTTTTCATCATTTAACCTCTCTCACTGTTCTCAATGTGAACGCGACTCTTTGCTTATGTTGATAGAAATGGCATCATGTTCAGATTTCTGAATACTGTTACTGTTTCAATGATCCAATCTCACAAACCTCAATGAGAGAAAATACATCTGCAAAAAAAGCTTTTTATATTTTTGGCTGAAAGCTAAAAGTAGAATAAAATACAGTTAGGCCTAAATAAATAAGAAAACACATGAAAACAAAGGATTGAGTGATCTCTCTTTGAATTATAAGGTACCAAAATTATATAATTATAAGGTTTCCGTTTGCTCTCCATCGAATCTCATCGACGTCTAAGACACATGAGCCGTAGAAGTTTCTATTTGAACTCATATAGGAGAAATAATTAGGATATTAAAGAGAGCTGATAAAAGAACTGAATGTATTGAAAAAATAAATCATCGCAAGTATAATTCGCTCAATTATATTTGAGTCAAACTGTAGGTGTTGACAGAGTGAAATGCATTTATAGTGACAGTCTCACATTAGGATAATTGTGTTTATTATTTTATATTTAAGATGATTATTCAAATCTTCAAAATGAGGTCTCAGGACATTTAGATAGTAATAAAGAGAAATAAATCTTCTTAGATGGGCAATTCCATGAAAATGTCAACCTTACCGTGAAAAGAATAAGGTTTTACCGAGGGTTTTTAAAATGGAAACAGCACAGATATCAAACTTTGGTTGTTTAAATACCCATGTGAGATTTCATCATCAAATTTGTAAACCTTTTGTTTTATTTTTAGTGCATGATTTTCCATAGTCAGGTAAGAGCCATATTCAGGATTATCGCATCCATAACAGTACATATTCCTCGTAAAAGGACACACGGAAATAATTTTGTATTCTATAAAGAGGCATCCCTTCTCCATTCATTGCTTGTGCATTTTATTTCACAGAATTCCTTCAAAGTTTGTCATCCCAAAAATGCGTCTTTATCTTGTCACATCCATAACGCATGTTTATTTCCCTTTTTAAATTTGTCTCTATCAACAAGGGTTTAGTCAAATACAAACGGATGGTTCAATACATTGGCAACAAAATCATTCTCTTAGCATTTTGATGTCACGTCCATAACGCTGGAATTGCCCAGATGGGATAAGGAGTTCATTGTACTGTGTGGTGCCTTCACTCTTAAAAAAGGTGCTTCAAGAGCATCAAAGAACCTTCTGATTCCACAAATAACCTTTGACATCTGAAGAACCTTTCTGGTTCTTTGTGGTGCGAAAAGGTTCTTCAGATTATAAAAAAGAAGACAGAGATGGTTCTTTAATGTTTTTTTGAACAAAACACCTTTCTCTTTTAGAAATGTTGAGGTGTCTTAAACACCTGATGTCTTAATCGCTCAACCTCTCATCATATATTTACAGTCTCAATCTCCTGTCTCGGCGCATTGAATAAAACTGCACATTTAAAGACACTTCAGCGAGTCTTTTCAGTCGGAAATGTCAGTTTTCTCTTTTCCAAGTCATAGAGAATTACTGTCAGCAAAAAGTTCTTCAACAGATGGTGTAAGACCCCCGCAGAGTCCTGATCTCAGCATCACAGTCAGTCAGGGACTTACAGAAAACACAGAAGAACTAAGACAAATTCTCCCAGATATTTAGAACGACCTCTTGTGAAGTTTATTTGTGAACAAATATGATATTTTCATATAACATGTATAGAGGTCTAAAGGAAACCTAGAATTGTCTGTCATCGTGTCAGTGTTTTAGTGTCTGGTGGTCCTCAGAGCTATAATGTTTGCTGACACAGGGTGGACATTCCCATCAGCCCATAAAAGAGCTTGCTTGGTTTTTATGATACATGTCCTGTGTTTTGTGTTAAGATATCTGAAGATATGTTATAGCAAATCTGATGTCATTCTTCTATTTAAACACTCTCGGCTTCTCACAATATCTGTGCTTGATAACATACATTAGCCACAAAAATGGCCGCCAGGTGTTTCCCCTTCATTTCCGAGTAGACAAACTCTATTTGTTCAAGTCAGCTATGTACTGTACACCGCAAGTATGGAATCTCTTCTCAAGACTTCTCAGAAAGATGTTCAGAAGGATTATTTGTAAAGATACAGTATGCAGGCCTACATGAAGTACTCTGTGTTTCAAACAGATGATGATGGAGAGACCCCTCACTTCAGAGAATAGAGAAACAGAGGATTGGTCCATTTGAGACATCACTCCCTACCGGTTCATGAAAAGTGCCAAACGTTCTTATTTAATGCGCTTCACATTAAATATAACATCCTAACAGAATCGAAGAAAACTCTTCTGTTATTCATCAGCTGGTGGATTGATCAACATTAAAGCTGCATTATACACTTTAATTAAAATCATTTTGGTTTGTCTCTCTTCCATTGGACTTGGGTTATTACCTCAACAGGGCCAGAAACTGTACATCCATGACCATACAGTAACACCAGACAGACATAAGAAACCTTACATCAGGAAGATGTCTGATTGGACGTCTTGGGTGGGATTTGGTGCCTCTGTGATTTACGGTCTCCGGCAGCCAAACAGTTTTAGGGCAGAATAATAAAACAGAAAGAAATGAGATTCAACAGCGTCACTAATAAGCTCCATGTGGTAAAAAAAGTAAAGACACAGCAGTTGAATGAATAGTTTGACTGATCAGAGCAAATGTTACGACACAAAAAAATGGAAAATTTTTACACATATAAAACATCTAATATAAACAAAAAAAACTTAGTATTTGATCAAAAAATCTTTAATCAGATACATACTCGGATAGAAAATGTAATAAGAAGTCTTCCTCAATAAATTGTTATTAAGTGAGTTTAAGCTTAAAACAAAAAGCAAGTTTACTGAATTAAATTGAAATTTATATTATGGACATTTTTATATTTTTAGACATTTGTTCTGGAAAGATAGTAAAAATACTTGAAATCTCTCTCTCTCTCTCTCTGTCTCTCTCTGTCTCTCTCTGTATATATATATATAGAGCTAACTTGAACAAAGCCACCTCTTTCTTACTTTTTTATAATCTGAAGAACCCTTTTTTACTTTCGGGACACAGGAAGATGGACACGCGTCCTTCTGCGGCATCAAAAACCTTTTGAAGCACCTTTTTTAATAGCGTAGAAAGTCAGCAGGTCTCCTATATAGCAAGTATCATCCGTTTCATCCACACAGATTCACGGCAGCATCCGTCTGGTGTGAGAGAAACATGGGAGTGATTGTATTCACAGTGAATGATTTAAAGCGTATAACAGCCATGGAGTCTTTCCAAATGTTCGATCAATAAGTAAAGAAGAGGGAAAGCTGAAGGAGGAACTCACTTTCTTTCTTATGGAGCCGTCGACTGAACATCACAGAAATAGATGTGAGGTAATTAGATGTAATTATCATCATTGAGCGAATGACGGTCAATCCGGAGATTCAATGCTAAATGTTCACCTGTCAGTGGTCTCAGCGTGACAAAACTCCATTATATCTCTTCATACGGACAATGAGATATTGATTATAGACCAGACCTTTCTCTTAATTCCTCATCAGAAACACAAAATACTTTCGAAGTATTGAAACACTTTACTGTGAGTCTGAGCTACTGACACTTCTCTTTAGTTCTATTGTACATTTTTTGAGCGGGTGACCTTTATATATTTTTTCCCATTTAATTTGTTCCAGTAGATGCTCAAAGTTCAAAACGTAATAAGAAAAAATATGCATGCTATTGTTATTAAACATTGTGGGGACACTCATAGCGATGCCATAGAAGAACCATTTTTGATTAATAAGAACCCTTCAGTCAAAGGTACTTTAAAGAACCATTAATTTCTAACATTTTATAATCTTCAGATGTCAGAGGTTGTGGCTGTGATGTCTCTCCTGGAAAATACCGCCAGCAATGACGGCCAAATACTCAGTTAGTGCGACTGATCCCCGGTGAGATTTTAGATTTTCTCTATCACCATACGATTTCAGATTGGGGAGCAGTCGCTGCACGATGAGGGAATAAACCTCTCAGACTCACACTGACAAGATAAACCAGTCAACCTGCATGCATACAACTTCAGGAGAGATTATGAAAGGCATGAAGATTCATAGGTACCCGCTTACATGAAGAAGAGAACTGTGTCTTTGTATGCTTAAATTCGAAAGAGAGAGAGAAAGGATTTTGCTTGGAGAAATCAGTAGTTTAGTATTCCACTCATGCTGTAGGTAAGAAGTGCAAGGAGATGAAATATCATTCCAGAGATATTACAACAGAATCCAGATGAAGGAATAATATTTCGTGAAAAAGAAACATCACAGATGAGATCTCTTAAATAACTCAGTTATGCTTATTTCTTCCCGAAGTCAATCAGAATACATAGAGAGACTCTCATGAGTGTCTCAGATATTTCTCTTGAGAAAAAGAGTCAGAAATCTCACAAATGTGTCTGTCATTAGCGTTTGAGAAGAGATGTCAACAATGTGTCAAACTGAGCTGCATTTTAACCTCAGAAGACATGGAAACTGACAAATCATCAGAAATCAAAGGAAGACTTTCTGAATTGGCTAACCTACTTTTTGAGCCAATTAGCAGAATTTCATTGCTGTTAAGTTTCAGCCAATTTGTTGTAAACCCCTCCTTCAACTCGGCCACACAGTCAGAGAGAGAGACACTGAAGGTAAAGTAGAGCCAGGTTAAGAGGACAAACATAACAGTGAAACTGGATGTTAAACTTCCTAAAAATATTACCAAGTGGTAGAAGGTAAGTTATAAATAAGTGAGGACCTAGGACCGAGCCCTGTGGAACCCTAGTAACAACATCAGATGGCTTAGATGTATATTGTTTCAATTGAACAAATTGAGTACACCCTGTTAAATAAGACCTAAACCAAGATTGTACAGTTCCAGTAATTCCAATCGATTCCATCCGGCTTAACAGAATGTCATGTGAAATTGTATTGAATGCTGAACTCAGATTGAGTAAAACCAGTAACGATAATGATCCTGAGTCGGTGGCTAACATTAACTCATTTGAAATTTTGACTAACGCAGTGTCAACACTATGGTGTGCAAAAAACCCCGATTTGTTCTGCAACGATCCTTTCCAGGACTTTAGAAATAAATGGTAAGTTTGAGATAGGACGAAAGTTGTCAAAATTACTTGGATCAGCCCCAGACTTCTTGAGAAGAGGAGTGATCACAGCAATTTTCAGAGAGGATGTGAACTATACCTGAGGTAAGATCTGTGATAAAAGAGAAAAGAGAGGACAGACAGGTCTTCACCAAAGATGTATGAATGTGATCTAGATAACAGGTAGTTGATCAACTTTTCTATTAAAAAACATCATGAAAGGCTCACAAGATTCAGCTTCATACATATAGGAGGGGAGTGAGTCTCGTGGCTTTATAATATTATTAACCACAGAAAGAAGGGTTCTTCTATTCTAAGACACAAACATTCAAGGCGACGACCCTTCGTTTTTAAAATCCGTAATTCCGAAGTAAACCAAGGAGCAGAGTTTGAAAATTAAACTTTAGGTTATTAGTGGAGCATGCATATCCAAAGTCATTTGAAGTCCATGAATATAGTATGAAACCAGTTCATCTGTAGTTAGTACACGATCCAAATTATGTAGAATGGCAAGCCTCTGAGATAAAACAGAATGTTATACTTTTAAAGACTAAATGAATTAGATAATCAGTGGTGTTTTATTTTAAATATATAAAAATAATTTGATTAAACGTGAGAAATAGGCATGCATGCAACTAAATGTGACGGTTGTTTTGTTCTCTTTATTTTAAACTTGACAAATGAAGTGAAAATAAATTTGAGTATTTTATAAAACAATCCAAGCCAAAAAGGTTTAGTGTGAGCTAATCGTTATGCTTGCTGGGTGTTGCGGCCATACTGCGAGTCGCACAGTCATTTCAGACTGGAATAAGTTTTTTTTGTTTTCTGACATGTAAACAACGTGAAGGAAATCACATAGAGGAGCACGAAGATGGCGGCGCCACCCCAGCATGCAACACGCCATGACTTCGATTGACACGCTCTAAAGGAAAGAATGTTGAACCCTTGAAACAAAAGATAAATCAAGCTCTTAAGATCTAAAAGATTCCCATAAAGTTACAAGATGCATCATTTTCTCAGAGAAGCCTGCAAACGCGTATTTGCCGAAACGTTTCAGTCTCGGCAGCTGTGTGCGTAATAACACATCAGAGGAGATTGTTGAAGCTTTGAAAGAATTCTACCTGGCCTCTGTCAATGTCCTCCTCAGCAGATAGTTGGGATAAAGCTGAACGCATTTAAAGAGACAAGATAACGATGCGCTGTTAGCCTCTCTCAGGACGTTCACAACACTTCAATCAGTGTCACACATTCACAGCGTGAAGGTATTAATATAGAGGCGAGGAAAGCTCTCCAGCTGCTGCCGTCCTATTCAACTGCGGCAAATCTCAATTAAATTAGTTTGAATAGGCTCAAAGTGCCACGAAAGAATGACAATTCAGTGGCCAATCCTTTATTTCAAGAAATTTGTCGGCGGATTAGATTCCTCAAGGTGCCACGTTCTCGCTGAGC
Source organism: Barbatula barbatula (assembly GCF_947034865.1). NCBI lineage: Eukaryota > Metazoa > Chordata > Actinopteri > Cypriniformes > Nemacheilidae > Barbatula > Barbatula barbatula. The sequence goes on along the minus strand of NC_136771.1, from coordinate 1,612,753 downwards.
TTGAGGGAATTCCACCACCCAAATGTAATCATGTAGAAGCACATTTAATTTCCCTCAACACAAGTGAATTAGGGCCGAGCGGCGCACGCACAAAGGACGAATGTGATAACGTAGAGCCCCCCAAAAAACCATCCAAGGAATGGTTTTAATGAGACGATGTGCCTTTAATAAACTTTATCACGGCGTACGCTCCGTCGCCGTAGAATTACACACACGGACCTTTTGAAAGGTTTAATAAACTTTTTAACTCAACAAATTTCTAAAGGAACGGGAGCGAGGATGAAAAGGCGTTGGTCATTCTGGCGTGGCTCATTTATTGTGTTTCAAATTTTCTGTTCATCTGAATGATAAGCTCATATGTTGTTGATATTAAGTTTAACTGTTTTTTCTCCAGCGCCCAAGTGTACATTCAACATCTGTCGACCCAAGAGAATAAAATACATTGTTTTTGTGATTTTCCTTTTTTTCATTGTTCTTAACAACCAATAAGTTGTGGATGGTACTAATCATGTTAGGTAATAATGCATAATGTATTAAATTAGTTCTTTAAATGCGATGAAGTGACTTTATAGATGGTTTTGTCTATAAACAAACATTACTACATGCAGACGTTTGTGACCCCAACTGAACTTCCGGCACATTCACAAACAATAGATATAGATTATATCTAATATATTAAATAGAGCGCCTGTAGATGATTTCTAATAACAATCAAAAGAAACCATGAAGAACCGTTACTTGGCTAAACTTGTCTCTCCAATATTTTGACTTTAGACTGCGATACCAAACTCAACCGCTAGATGTCAATGTGCCGTACGGTTTCTTTAAATGCGACCAAACTACAGGACCCATTCAACAAATTGTTTATTTAATACAGTTATTACACAGTAAAATAATAATACAAATTAATATGAGCATAAGTAAAATAAAATATAAATAGTTATATTGAAGAGACGAGACCAGCCAAACACAAACCGGAAGTTAACTGGTGGTCCGGAGCGCGCGAGTCCGATGAAACCTCTATATTGGCCACACAAAAGCAGGTGTGAGATGTTTGCTATTGATTATAAAAGCAGTAAATCTATTGTCCGTGTTTGGCTGATTTTCATGATTCCTTTGCTGAATCGACTCTGGCAATATACAAAGAGGGCCGTGACATCACTCACATAAGCCCTTCCTGCACGGCTGTCATTCTACACAGCGACCCTAAACGCATCTCCTCCATCTGTGAAGAGTTTCAGCTGGAAACTTCATCTACAAGCTCTCTGCTGTGTCTAATGGAAGTGTCGAGACGAAGCAAAGAAACACACAAGATGGGAGATCAGGGTCGAGACATGCAAGACAAATGATAAAGGGTCTGCACGGACCATCTTTCATTGCATCCCCGTGTCCTTCCCAGAATCCTTTGAGGCTCATTGAAAGAAGAGACGAGAGAACTGTACTGTAGGCATTGTTGGGTGCGCGCAATATATGCATTAGAGAGGAAAGCAATATGCACTTTTACATTTGATGAATGACTCTGCTGTGATATCTAATCCTCTTTCTCTATCACCTTTCTGGAAAAACAGATTAGTGCAGGCTTATTTTAGAATTCAACTCCCTTAGTCAACATCTATTGCGTGCGAGCAGAGAAGACAGAATTAATAGCACGTTGCCTGAGATATCGCAGTATTGGATTTGTAATGAAATGACATTAATTTATGTTAGCAAGATACTGGATTCTTGTAAAGCCGTATGAAATTACTTACTGTTATTCCAAATGAAAATTCAAAGGAAAGACTTGTCAATGTGTGGTTACATAATTCTCAGCATTTAAAAGTCAAGTTCTTCATGAACGTCCATCAAGGTCAATCATGGTTTTATATGATGGTTTCAGACTTCATGAATATGGCATCAATAAAACCGTAAAACAGACTGAAGATCAGTTAATACAGCTGATTTACATATTACTCTAATATATATAGACGGTTTCATCTTAACAACGTAAAGAAACCTTACAGCGCATTCCAACTTTTGTGACCCCGACTGAACTTCCGGTACACATTCACAAATAATAGATATAGATTATATCTAATATATTCAATAGAGCGCCTGTAGATGAATTCTGAACAATGAAAAGAAACCGAGAAGAAACCGTTACTTGGCTAAACTTGTCTCTCCAATATTTTAAATTAAGACTGCGATACGGAGCTCAATCGCTAGATGTCAATGTGCCGTACGGTTTCTTTAAATGCGACGGAACTACAGGACCCATTCAACAAACTGTTTATTTAATAAAATCAAAATACAACTAAATTGTTTATTTATTGCAATTATTATAAGATAAAATAATTATATAAATTAATATTAGCTTATTGCTCCACAAACTCTTTGTAAGTCGCTTTGGATAAAAGCGTCTGCTAAATGACTAAATCTAAATGTATTAACAACATAAATAAAATATCCAAACACAAACCGGAAGTTAACTGGGTGAAACGGTCTATAATGAATATTATGAACTTGATGCTGTTAATGTGCATTAATACAAAATAAAAACCCTAAAGTTGTGTCTGTACAGTCATGCAGCACAAATTTGGTTTCATGTAATACAATGGTATAATTATCCTCTTTATATTATTCATAGTTTCCAGTGTTTACAATTATATATAATCTTTGTATTGTTGTTGTGTTTGCTTGTGTTGTACTTTATAAAAGAAATGTATTATTACTGTATCTATATTTATTGTCTGGGTCTCCACTGTGTGTTTTCTTTTGAACTTGATTTTACTTCTATTCCTGTTCCTTCTAGCTTTGATCCCGTGCTGACTTTATATAGAGAGTATATCCATTTTTTTCTGTTGTGAGACGTACGGTGTAAGGCCACAGCATCACAGAGGGTGAATGAGGTGTCACGGATGTCTACATCACCCATTGACTCTTGATCCCGCGGCTTAATACAGGATTACTGGAAAGAGGAGAGAAAGGTCACGTGCATTTAGTCTAATAGAACAGCACTGCATTAAGACATCACCCTACAAATCCAATTACACCAAACGCTTCGTAATTAACATCCCATAAATGATGAGATTAACTACTCAGACATTACATACTTACTGCACGAGACTCTATTGACATACTGAGAATTACTTTATTATATACTTCAGTATGTACTATGGTAAACTGCTGTAAATTCTTGAATGCTGAAGTATATTAGTAAAACTACACTTTCTTTGTTAACACGGTAGTAAAAGTTAGTTTTTAGTCAAATTTAAAAACTCTAGCCATCTTTAGTATTTATTCAAATGTACAGATACTAAAGTATTTTTAATCTGGGATTACATTAAAGAAAAAATATTAATTTTGTTGAAAAAAGATTTTTCACAGCTTCAGTCCCTGTTATTTTATAAAGGCAAAATGAATTGTATTTATTAGTCACATATTGTACTCTGTTAACGACACATGACGACGAGGTAACAAAGAGAAAGAATAATGAAACGAGAATCACAGCGTGGGACGAAATATTGATAAAGTGATTATCTTGAATCCGTCAAAAACACATCGTTGATAAGTATGTATTGGACTCTCGTGTGGGTCATTGAGCGTAAAGAACGAGTTGCTGAGGTTGAACGCAGGGCAAGAAATACATTTGGAGGCAGTCGGCTTCTCCAGGGCCATATTAGAAAGAACTGGCTGAAACAAATCAATACCAAGACAGATTCCTCAGCCGTGCATTACATCTTTTAAAACAATCTCTTATTCATTTATGTCGATATAAAAGCTATTTTTCCAGGCAGGACTGTAACTATAGTTTCTGTGAGCGGAGGACAGAGGCGATCAAATGTTGTACAGCACAACTCATGAAACTGCATCACTTCAGAATCACATCTAAAAACCGCCTGAAATTCAATTCTGCTCTGTTCTATTGAAATGTAAAGAAGCGAAATGTATATTTGAGAAGAGGGATGCCACGTCGTTCTGTTCACACCATCAATCAGCCCAGAACACTTGAAAACTAAAAATAGATTTCTCGGGAGAGCGAAAGGGTTTCCTCTAGCAAAGTCATCTGGATTCGCCACTAATTCACCGAAAAGGTCAAATAGTTGCAAATTGTAATTAAATTGAGTTCAGGGTGAGAAAAATGATTTGTTTGACATAGACGTCCATTTTATTTTTAAAATAGATTGATAGAGTTGAGATGTTGAGTTACGTTATGTTACGTTTAGTATCTTCGTCTCCGTCTCATCTTCTGTCTGATATTTGACCTGTGTTTTGACTTGCATAACCTTATATGTTTTGCTTATAGTCAATGTTTTCTTGTACAGCCGCTTTGTAACAATGAACATTGTAAAAAGCGCTATTTAAATAAATTTGACTCGAGTCGAGTCGAGTCGAGTCTACTGATCTGGTCTGGTCTCGTATAATTTCATTTCATTTCATTTCATCATTGGGGGCCTTTAAATGAAAGAATCCGCTGCGCTCATGAGGTGTTTGTGTTGACACTTCTAATGAAAACTCAACCAGTGATTGAGATCTCTGAGGATGAGGAAAGCAAACAGAAACGCTGGTGGTCCATTCAGTTTTATGAAACAACAATTGTCACTTCATCACGTCCACTCGACCGCTCGACACAACAGAGATACAGAAATAAACATAACGTTTATAAATCACACTGAAAAAAATTACTTCATTACAAATTTTTATAATTCAAGTACAACTTATTAACCAGAATAAAATTAATTCTACTTATTAAATACATTTAGTATTTGTAAAAATATTAAGTAAATATACTTAAAAACATAAAATATACTTAAAGAAACTAAAACGTGTGTCAAAATCAAACTTCACAGTTCACTTACATTCATATTTAAATATATAATTTTTTACCACATCTGGATCATGAAAGAGGAAAAACTCAAATTAACATTTAGTTTGTAATTCGTTACATGGATTTACGAAATACTGGGCGGGACTGGGATGAAAAATCGGCCCTGGATTTTTTGTCCCACATCGGCTGTTTCGATCAGTTTTTTCGAGGGGGGGGGTGTTGTACCAAAAACTGTCTCAAAGATAAATCAACACACAACAAGTCTTTTACTGAAAAGTTAATCTCATAATGCAGTCCAGTGCAAAGCATGCTGGGAACTACAAATCAACTGCCACAAAATAAATGAACGTAGTCTCAGCACAAAATTAATAAATAAGTCAACTAATTAAGTTGGATTTACTGTTCAATTCAAATCACTAAAGCAGAATAATTAAAATCCTTACAACCAAAATGAGTTGATTTTATTTCCAAGATTTTTGTGTTGGAAATACATGAGTGAATATAAAAACACACGTACGTCCATTAAGAAGATTTCATGATGGTGTTGGTCAGTCATAGCAGCGGTGAGGATCACTCCACTCGGCCCTTTACATTTTCAAGAGCACTTGTGTTTGTTTACTGTGAGGACTCAGATTGCCCGTGATGCTTGGCTTGATTTCCATCAGGAGCGGGCTGGAGGTCAGAACGGATCACTGACCCTGTGCCTTTCCACAGCTGCCATCTGCAGTATGGAAGCACACAGAGACCCGCTTTACATCCGTCCTGCTCATCTCAAGCCATCTGAGAGTTAATTTACCTCGGTTCTGTTTGTGGAGCATCAGTTGTGGCCTGATGGTTAGAGCGTTGGGCTTGTGATCAGAAGGTTTAAATCTCAGTGCCAGCAGGTCATGACTGAAGTGCCCTTGAGTAAGGCACCTTACCCCTGATTGCTCTGCAGTAATGTGCCACTGTAAAAAAAAAATCTACTTGTAAGTCGCTTTGGATAAAAGCGTCTGCCAAATGAATGTATGTAAATGAATAACTCCTGAACTTAATATTGATTTGTAAACGGATGTACTGAAAACACCAGGCTTATTTTAGCATCAGGATATCTTCCCTGTATGATGCTTCGAAGGGAAAGTGGGGTGAAGTATCCCTTCAAATAATATTAGCAAACAGAAACAATAATTATGAGAATCAACAGTAATATTGACGGTGTGACTGTCAGAAGGATGTAGACTCGTGTCCAGGATGAAACTTTACGCTGTGATGATCAAGCTTCCAATACACAGAGCCAAATGATTGTCGGGAACAGTGACGATGGAGAGATATTACACTCATCACCTGCTTTCCCGTTTCTCCTGGAGTCAGACTCCCTTTGAGGGAGACCCTGTTGACATATCTGTAAAATGACACCAGGAACAGAGATTATCAAGCAAGAAAGACAGAGAAGTCCGCAATTAAAGGGAATGCGTACATTTCTTTTATTTCATGATTTCATTTCATGATTTGGTTTGATTTTATAACTTTACTTTACTGACACGTCACTTTTTATTTACTTTGCTTTCCTTTACTCGCTACTTTACTCGTTACTTTACACTTTTCTCTACTTTACACTTTACTCCATTCCACTTCACTTCACTTTATATTGGATCAACTCAAAGGTGAGTAACCCATTTTTGGGTGACGTATCCCTTTAATGTTGACAGTCTCACTCATAGAAAACGCTCCTGTGAAATTAAAATGAAAGGTCTTTTAGTATGAACATGTGAGACACATTTGGAAGACAGAAGCAATATTCATTTTCATAACAACATCCCACAATCTTAGCATCATTTAGAAAATGTAAAAAAACCCTTTAAAACATACTTGCTTTGGTAGTCTGACCTGAGTCTTCCTCACGCACTAAACTCTTTAACCTTCACTAAATCACACCGATATTTGATGTGTTCTGCCCGGACACCTTTAGCTCAATATGCGCTCGATGATACCAGCAATCAGCATATCTATCATTCAGGTGTGCTCTCTTTACTTTGTCTGGGTTCAGATCCACACCATTCACTTCCACAGCTCAACACACTGGCTTAAATGTGATTTTCCTCCGGCTTGCAGCGTTATCTCATGAAGCGGACCGAGCACATCATCACATCTACTTTCTGCAAGTGGCTTGACAAACAGAGCCAGACTCACAGCAGGGACACAAATCCTCTCTAATCCAAACGAACCCTTCCAAGTCAAATAAAACACAAACATTCACTCGCGTCGTCCTCTTTACGCTCGTAACAGATGGTGCTGCGAACTTCCTCCAATAAACAGCTATATATTAACACAACATGCTCGCTTTGAGCATGTATACGGCCACATAAAAGTATCACATGATTTATATTAGAATCTGGAAACACAAATTTAACCCGTAAGGAGCCTGATAGACAAATCATAGTTCAACACACTAATTCTCAACTGTTTTGTTTCTGGATTCACACTTGGAGATACAAGAAATGACTCTATACAATATTTAAATATGTTCATAATATCAAAATGAAAAGAAACATAATATAATCATATGATACTGTGGTCAAAGTAATAATGTATATACAGTATTTATCCTAACATTGAATATAGTTCATACTAAAGAATAGAATGGAAATAACAAAGTATAGTAATCACAAATAAAAGTGTTGTTTTTTGTTGGTTCAACTTACAAATAAGTTCGCTTTTTCTAGTTACTTGTCGTGTTGACGAATAAAGTTGAACTTTTAAGGCAATCGGGCTACTTATTTTTTTAAGTAAAACCAGTATTTTCAATAGTCTATATTTACTAGGGTTAACTGTTGTAAAAAGTATAAGTACACCAACGTGTTTTTCCTGTGGGATGTTTTTGAAATGGTTGTCAAGGTGTTGCTAAGCTGTTCTAGTCTGTCTCTAAGTTGAGTCAAGTAACGCTTCTTCACGGTTTCTTTTCGTTGTTCAGAAATCAGAAATAACAAGCGCTCTAATAAATCTATTAGATATCATCCATATTGTTTGTGAATGTGTACCGGAAGTCCAGTCGGGGTTACAAAAGTGCGTATGGCATTTGTTTATGTTGTTAAGATGAAACCGTGTAATAAGGGCACGTGTGTTTTTATGCTCATCAGCTCAGTTAAATTATGAAATATCTGACGGTCTCAGAATAAGTATATACACCTTCTTAGGCTCATATCTTACGCTGTCCTCGTTACATATGACCCTTCACATAAAATGACATGTTTTTGAAATGTTTTGAAACTGATGCAATCATCATTCTATTCATGACACCATAATGAGATCTGAGATCCGGCTATTTTCACACATGCATCCCCTGTGAGCAGATAAAGAAAGTACTTTACGGATGAATAAACTGAATATACGGATGAATAAACTACAATCTTGATGATGATTTTTTTAATTTAGTATTGCTAATGTACATTATGGAACAGCTGCACTAATATAATGTACTGTATTTAAATACAAGAATTTTATATCAAATTACGTTTTTATATTTATACAGTGTTTTCTTATGTGTCTACTGCTAAAATGTACAGTGTTTACTGTAAAGCTGCTTTGCAACAATGTGAATACAAAAATCAAGATAGAAAATTGAAGTGTTATAAAGTAACTGTTAAATGAGCCAAATCAAAACAATCCCTCAGTAAAGTAAAAGCACACCTCTCCTCAGTAAGATGCACGATATATATAGATATCATATATGCATATGAGTTTGGCTGTAAGCAGCTGTAATGGGTGAATGTTAAACATGTGAACGTCTTAAACAATATTCACAGCCTCATTACCTTGAAAGTTAAACCCACTTTATCTCAAAGAAAGCATCCGTTTCATTTGTGCATCAGATTATGTTCTGTATAATTTCCGTCTGATGTGATCGAGCCAAAACAATCAGAGACTAAACTGCAACTCAAATAAAAGAGTCTGTGAGCGAGAGAATTTCATCATCAGGGAAATGAGTCTGGGGTGGAAAATGTACAAAAGCTTAGGAAAAACTAGGCCTATCCCTCACCTGGACTGTAGTTCTGTTTTTACGCTCTACTATGGGATGTTTTGGAATGAGACGGCATGTGCCGTGGGAGTTTTGTTGGCCTTGTCGGCTGAAAACAGACAGCGTGAGTCTTCTATCGTGGTGTCAGAAAGCACCCGCTGAATGTCTGTGTTGTCATCGGCCGCCCTACATTCAGTATTGTTGACAGGGCTGAACATTTCAAGTACGGTCCGACTTCTGTCGTGGGCGGTTTTCACATCAATAGTTCAACTTCTTCTCGCTCGGAGTCAAACCCCCACAGAAGCACGGATCTCAGATGGGTTTTGTCACTTTCCATGTCTTCTCCACCTGTAAAAACAGCTCGGATGCAGTCGAGAGCCTTAAGCAAGACTTCAGCGACTAGCGAGGAATTTTGCAGGATCATCAAGAGACGTACAGACGTCATGTGAGAAACCAAAACCTCAAATGAGATCGTATCTCCATTTCATGACTTGAGGAAAATGTTTTGTGAAGATTTGACGTCTCGGCTCAGATGTTTCTCCTAAAATTGTTCAAATGAGATTTGCGATGTATCAAAACACATGAAGATTATTGTGGCTTAAAATGAATGTAGATTGTAGATGTCAAATAGACCTCCATAGAGTTCGTATTGAGATATTCAATAATACTGACTTTTGAGATCTCTTCTGAAACTCTAGAATTTTCTGAGGAGACACACACGATAAATAAAAACTTTACGGCAGCTGGGGTGTAAAAGTAGGCTACATGTTTTCCTAGTTTTTCAAGCAAATTTGCAATTTCTTTCTGTAATTGTTACATTTTTTATTGTGTTTTAAAAAATGAACTGTAAAAAAAGCAATACATCACTGTTATCTGGCCATCGTGTACTCTAGCCCATATATTAACACACACAAACACCTTTAAACCCTGAAAATACCATCATATATCTTGGATACATTAATAAATGATGTCTGGTTTGTAAAGCAGATATTAGAAACACATGCGTGACGTGTATAATGGAGCTGAGGTCTGGAATGAGAATGATGGATGACTTTTAATTTAAGAGGCAAATATCCGACACTCACAACACAGGACACAAATCAATGATTATTACATTTACTACATCAATTCTTTCATTTAAGTCAAATGTTAAATGTCTTCCATTGTTTCCTCTAAAGGAGCGTTTACACTGATAGACGTTAATAAATCAGAATCAGAGAGCATGGCGACATGACGTCATACATGACATTAAACATGTGTCACCTCATACAGATTTGACTCAACTCTGTGTCATCCAATTAGAATTAGCATCTATTAAATGTAGGGATGCCACCGATGTTATCCGTCCCAAATAGAATTAATTGAACTTATTCATTAAATAATGGTTTTATAACTAACTGAGTCGCAATGTTTGAATAATCCAACGTTTTTCTCTGAGTAAAATAATTCAATTGCAATAGCACAGACTTTAAGTTTATCAATGATATGTTCAATGTTTAGTCAAATTTGAGTTGAAGTTTTAAATAAAAGAAATATTGGACAGCAAATATCACCTTTGAAGATTATTGTATTTTTATCTTAACTGGCGCCTCTCTTTAAATGTTAAAGGGATCCAATTCATGTTCAGTAAAAATAATTGAACGCTGAAAAAAACTAGCTAGTATCGTAAAGTCATATGCAATTGACCAATATCGGTATCGGACGATAGGCCAAAAATAATCCTATGGGTGCATAAATGTTTTACGTTCACATGCAGACATTTTTCGAAACGCGTTCTTTACGATTGAAACCCACGAAACCGATAATTTTCTCATTATAAAGAAATGGATTGCGTCCTATAACAAGGTTCATTTATATTCACACATTTATCTACTGTATCAAAACCTGAATAAATTGACTTTAAGACATTTGGTCATACAGTGACCAGACAAAGCCGAATGTATGAAATGTGTAAGCGATGGAGTAGAAACATAGTAAGAAACACAAAAACCTCACTGACCTCCATGAGTTGAACCGTCGTCAGTGTAAACATCCTTAAGGCCAGAAACACTTTAATTGTGCTGTAACGCATTTCGAAACGCAACAATGCATGAAATTGAGCTTGCGTAGCTAGAAGCGTTTGCATTGTTGTGTTTAATATGTTTGAGCCTTAAGGCTGCCCGATTTGTTTGTTGCGGTCACGATAACAATTCACCTTTCTGACCGCTGACATGAACTTTAAGCCCTTTGATCCGAGTTTCCTCTACTGTGGAGTTTTTACACTAGACGTCAAGGGATGCAAATATACACGTTTTACAGAAACAAAATATTATAGGACAAGCGAACACAAATAAGAACCAAATAAGAAAACCGTGTAATTTCTCCACAGGCCAGGAGTGGATATGTGGGTCAGATCGCTCCAGAACAGGCAACACAAATGTCATCATCCAGCACAAAACAAACACATTTACCTTTGAAATGACTGTGACTGGGAATACTGTCCGAATGAAGTACCTTAGGAGAGAATACAATGTTTGTCTGAACAGGACAAAGGGGGGAAACAGCACAGAGAGAAAGAGAAATAAGCAAAACTTTTAACCTCTCTAGTGACCCACAAACCACTTCGACATCCTCCACGACTCTTTCTCAGAGCTTTGTCCATTTCTCATGTGGAGACGGTGAGAGTCAGGCCACCCGCTCCCGGAGATAAGAGCTCGCGACCGCCTCGCTGCCTGCCGGGAGAGATTAGACATGGCGCAATTGGCAGCACGTTTGCAACGTGAACACGACTTTTTCAGAGCCACGAAACTCAATCATTTTCTCACGCGACGTCTGACCGGCTTCAAACGCGTCACCCGTTAACCTCCGTCACAGTTCTCCTCAACGGCTCAGGAGGGGAAAGAAATAAAACTGGCAAAAAGTGACAGCGACGAAGACGCTTTCTGAAGAAGAGCTGTTGAGACGCATCTTACAACGGCACTCATGCGACGTGACGTTCTCCTGAATGCTGTTGCTTCCATCATGACTGTGTGGTTTCGTGGAAGGTTGCGTTGAGAGTGCAGAAGGTGGGAAATTATTGTTGTGGAAATATTGATTCATATTGCGTGTAATGGCAACAATATATTTGTGTTAAGTTGGAATGTCAGGTTATTTTAATAGTGCATTTTATTTGAAGCTCAGCACATGTTTTCAGTTTCTCTCTTCAGCACCCACCAGAATGATGTAATCTCAGACAATGAGCGCCGATGTCTGCTGCACACGTCAGTTATGCAATCATCTGGACTCAAATCAGCAGCTAAAAGAGAGAAAGAGACGCTTGACCCGTCGACGCAAGAACACAACATTAGATCCAATCCTTGTATCTCCTTGGCCATAAATCATTTATTATTCGTCAGCCTCTTCGTTTGTCACTGGGTTAAGTAAATATCTAACAGATTAAAAGTATTCAAGTGCTTGTCAACCCAGTATGCAATCATTCAAGAAGTACCGGGATTTTTTCTCCATTTCCATTTGGACGGATGTCTCAGAAGGACCGCAATGAAATGTTAAAAACAAACAAACTGACTAACTGATCAAATATGAGCTAATTATAATCTGAAAACAAATCTGAAACAATTATCATTAGAAAAGAATGCAATGTATTAATGCAATGTTCGCTTAATAGAACCAGGTGTTATAATCCCACTGTTTCAACACAGTTGAATTGCCCTATAGGACATTTCACACGTCTTATATGACAGGGGGAGCAGTCAAGAATACGAATAGAGGAAAGGAGGTTTGAGGTTTCACTGGGTTCGACGGGGAATGCATGATTATAGAAATACATAGCATATTTTTACATACCGTTCCTTGCTTTTATCAGAGAGACATCTCATGAGCCGTGTGTCCGATCCACCTCTCATCACATCCATTATCCTGGGTGAAAGATGCCTTTTGGTGAGGTGTGCGTATGGTTTCCATCAATGCGACTCATCGTCCGTTGTGCACCCCAGCCTCATTGGGTGAAACACCCTTATCCCAAGACACCCTCAGCCAAGGAAGGCAGGTTGATCAGACCTTGGTTTAACCTCCATTTGTGCCCAAATAATGTTCTCCTGGAACTTATCCAGCAGTCGCTTTGTACATGTTTTGGATGTTGTGATGGTTGTCATGTCATCCATGTACAGTATGTCCTGATATATTGTATTGTTTAAACAAATACATATATATATATATATATATATATATATATAAATGTATGGTTGTTTTATTATACAGGTTTAAAAAAAGAATGCTTAAGACCACTTTACTAAAATGTTTCTCTGAATCTGAAAGTGTTCGTCTGCATGTTTAAGGTAACATTGACTACAGCTTTCATGCAAATCTCTATTTCTATTGTTTCATTGGAAAAACAAAATGTATTTAAAAAGAAAAATCTGTAAATATGAGCTTTGAAGAATCATTTCAGGATAAAACCTTAAGAAGCAGCTTGACAAAAGACAAGAAAACATTTCTAAAAGACATTGATAAATCCCAAAGTTACAATTTGATGCGGTTAGAATTATAAAATAATGTAGAAATGATAACGAATGAAAGAATGACGCACACGAAAACACCATTTATACATAACATCAGATTATTATGGGATTTTGTTCCGAAACAAAGCAAACCGAGACGAAAAAATGGAATCAATGTGGATTGGTTACCACCATGGTGACAAAAGATCCCAGAGCTTAATCTTAATTAGTTGAAATAATGAGAGCAATATAGAATACGATCCAATTAGAAGAGAGAAGAGCATTGAAGACAGTTCTCTCAGAGGAACCATAAGCACACCCAACAACATTACGCTCCTATGAGAAAGAAAACTAACAAGCTAGCAAGTCGTTAGCGTTGTTTGTTGTTTATGGTTCGCATTTCTGTCCACAACTCTGGATAATACCTCAAACAGATTGCCAATTAAAGGATAAAACATTTCAACCCAATAATTGAAGTTTGCGTGAGAGAGAACATTACAATTCTGTCAACGCAACAACGCACATTGACGCAGATGCTTTGCCTTTAAAATTAATAAGCAGATATGTCTTTATCAATACTCGCTGTCAACATAACAACAAAATGCTGCCGAGACAAACAATGATAATCTGATCCACAGAGATCTCGTTCATCATGCAAGTATTCATGAATAAACTTCAAACGCTCCGTATACATCAGATATGAACCTTAATAAAGGATATATCCTTCACAGCCCTCTATTACGGACAGATGTTGTTTATTACTCAACAACTTTAACTTGACAACAGTTCAGAGATGCTGTCCATGTAGTGCACTTCACATCTAAAGTTATGATGCTGTGTGTTGTAGAAGATCGAACAAAGCATGTAGGTTTTGAAAAAGAGCCTTTCTGTTGAAGTGAATATCAAAGAGGAGATCGCTATAATATCTCAATTATTCTCATAAACGTGTTTCTCAAAGCACATAGAAACTTCTCGTCTGCATCTCGGATGTTTATACTAAGAAAGACAGTCAGAGAAATGTCTCCGTCATTGGAGTTTGAACAGAGATGTCAACGATGTGTCAAACTGAGCTCAGATTTGTCAAGTCTTCAATCAAAAGTCAATATTATTGAAGATCTCAATGTGGACTCAAACATTTCTCATCACATTTATGCAAATCCACATTATTTGGACTCTACAATCTACATTCATAACACATCTTCATGAAAATCATTTTGTTTGAAAAAAAATAACACTAGGAACATAAAAAAGAAAGCATGAATTCTGTGTTGACTTTCTAAAGGTTGACTTTTCAAGCACGACTGATCCAGATGTGGGTGATGGAGAAGTGATCATGAGATGGTTTTGTCCTTGTTCACCTGGGGACTTTCAGAACTCTCTGCTCCTGAGCTAAAATTATCGTTCCCTATAAAGTCAACGGTGTGTAAAAACACAAGCAAACAAAGGTCAAATATATTAGAGAAGCTATATAGGATATACTGTGTGACTCTATATGTTCAGTAATACATGTGATACTCAACATCAACACAACACTTACTCTTACTTTTCGATACCTTTCTTACAGTAGAGTTGCTTTATTGTTGTCATATGAATTTATTTACATAAATATCATAATTTGGATTTAAAAAGTACGGTAACACTTCAGTATGGGGGCAATTCTCACTATTAACTAGTTGTTATTAGCATGCCTATTATTGGCATATTGGCTGTTTATTAATACTCATGTAGCTCTTATTCTTACTTTAAAACCCTAATCCTACCCAATAGCTAAACCTAACAACTACCTTACTTACTATTAATAAGCAACAAATTAAGAGTTTATTGGAGGAAAAGTCGTAGTTAATGGTTTGTTAAGAGCGAGACTTGCCCCCTATACTGAAGCGTGACCAAAAAGTACTATATATATATATATATACGATATATAATGGCATTTTAGGCAGATATCACACCATCACTTCTTTGTGTCTCGCTTACAGTCAGTATAAAATACATTTAGTGTACATCTGAGAGAAAAACACATTGTCCCGTTATTTATGGAGGTTTTAAATAAAATAACTCCAAAAAAGTGCTGCTATAACATAAGAAATAATTCACATTGTTGAACGGACAGAGAGCTGCAGGCTATTTTACAACTGAAAACATGGTACCCTTTCCACTTCGACGTTGTGTCGACAGATGGGGTTTGAACTTGAGAACGTATCCTCTCCGAGAGCAATTTCAAAAGGCCAATGAACTTTGCGAATAGCATGCGCATGCCAATCTCCGCCCCGTGCAAACGGGTATAAAGGAAGATGGCGGACCACTCATGCCCCGTCAAGCTCATCTAATCCGTCCCCAATGGGTGGCGTTGGGCCATCCCATATCGGGCAGACTCTGTCTGTCGCAGCATCGGACAGCTAACTCCTGGCATCAGACGTGGAGGACTCTTGCGGAGATGTCAGCCTTTCTTGCCCTGGATTCATGGGTCCTGGGGTCGGAGCATGGAACCATTCGGGATGGTGAACCAGTCACCTAGTTCCTAAGTCATGATACGTGGATGCCTTATTAAAGCTTACCAGCCCGTTGGGTTGGCTAGAGAGGATGATCCGTCTCGGCTAAGCGATCCAGTTCGCCAGACACCTGCCCGAGTTTCGGGGCATTCTGTTCACCTCAGTCCGAGGAGAGAATGCTCCCGTGCTTCGGGGGTGAGGTCACCACACTTCTGGATGCGATGGAGCCCATCCCCCTAGCCAAGATGTCCTCCGGGATTTATAGCCCATACTTCATTGTCCCCAAGAACAAGCAGATACACATGATGCGGTTCAGGATGTTGACCCATAAGCACATCCTAACGTCCATCAGACATCAGAATTGGTTCGTGGCAATAGACCTGAAGGAAGCTTTTTTCTCTCGATCCTGGGTTCATGGGTCGGTATCTCAGTACAAGGTCCTGCCTTTCAGTCTGGCCCTCTCTCCTGGCTTCTTCACCAAAGTTGTGGAGGCAGCCCTTGCTCAACAAAAAATGTCCTTCAGCAAAATGTTATTACTCAAGAGAAAATAAAGCCCCTTAGTTCATTTGCTGAAGTCTTGCTCATATTACATTAGAACAGTTCCTATTAGACTTTAACACACAACTACTTATTGAATTTGATATTCTCGAATGAAAAAAACATGTGAACGTCATAAATAGACCTCATACAACAGTATAAAATACTACAAACAGCCAGTTCAGTACACCTTTAAAAGTTTTTCTAATGAACATCAAAGGTGCTTTGTGATATCATTACACCTGTTTAAGTCTAACAGCTCACGCAGCGGAGACTTTGATAACAAATTAAATAATCATTATAGTGTAAAACTGTGAACAAATGTGCTTTTGAATAAAGCTTCTTCTACACGTGATTCTCTGGTATTAAAGCATCGCTCAGAGCAGAACATGTGTGAATGAAGATATGAGACTCTTCTGTCCTGTGAGGGAACATCTTTGGCCAGTGATGGGTCTTCTGAGACAGTTAATATCAGTTCTTTCAGATAGAAAACTAAGTTAGTCTAAAAATAAGTAGGGATGTAACAATATCAAAATCTCACCGTACGTTAATACCTTGGTATAAAGTGCATGGTATGATATTTATTGCAATATTTAAAATGACAAATGATGACTTGGATAAGCATCCTCTTTTTATCATAACTGTTGATTAGAGGTATAAGTCCTAGTATGACATGGGTCAAATGACCTAAAAATCCCTTTTAGAAAATAAAATGATTGCACCAGATGGACCTTCCCAAATCTATTTTTTTTCTAACATTCTCTTTGTTAGGCCCAGAAGACCTATCCTTTCATACAGTCATGTGACCACCATAATATCGAGAGAATTTTTCTATTCTAACACGATATCGATAATATTGTTACATCTCTAACTATAAGTGATTCAGTTAGAGACTAATTCTTATTCAAAAAATGACATCTGGTCACATTCAGGATTTAAAGAAACGTTTTTACAAACATAAAATTCATCAGTTGAAAGAGACGACTGGAGCAACGAAATGATTTGATGTAGCTTTACGCATGCGTATTAGATGTTTGCATTAAAGCGTTATTGCACCACAGCCGACGGCTGGAGCAGAAATCGGATGCAACGGCAGAAAGAGCGAGGCTATTCCTGAAACACTGAATGAAGGGAAAACCCCAGACAATAAGAGAAGCTTTCAAGACATGTCAGATGTACTGTTCTTACTCTCGCTGTCTCGCTGTCAGCGGTGTCTGACCTTCTCTTAGCGTGGTCCATCAGCCAAAGACGAGCAGATGGTTGTAGAAGGTCCCTCAGGGTCGTCTTCATCTACTGTATGTTTCACACAATTAAAACCAGTGGACTGAAGAGGAGAGGATTGTTTCCAAATCATGTCGCTCATTTATTGCGTTTGTGTAGCTCTCTGGTAATTATGAGCAAGTGTTCACCCATATACTGTCAACAAACCACAACTGTTCATGAAATATAGAGCTTCAATGCGCTTGAATAAAAGCTTCTGCCAAACCTCAAACAAAAAAATGTAAGTGTGCTTTTTATATACGTACATACAAATTTTTTCCGAAAAAACTGGATCAGTGTAGCAGTACTAAAATACAATTACTTTAAATACCAACTTTACTTCTTAAGCTGTCTTTAAATAAAAGAAAGATTTTTTTTCCCCAAGAACATCTGAAGAAGATCTTGATTTAAGAATTATAAGACATTCGTTGATTTCGACATATCGTTGATCGCTGGTTTATCGAGTTTAGAATCCGGATGGCTGGTTTTTCCAACACGCTATTGGGGGATCTGTTTAGCATTTAGACTCGAATGAAATTGTCTGGAGTTAAATCAGCATTGAAGGGCCTCTCGACGTGAAATTCACTTTTTGACGTCTTATTAACAAAAGCGTCACGTTGAAGCCATTGACAAAAGTTGGAAGGGTCGTTTGAGCTGAGGAAAAAAAAAGGCCTCCAGCCAAAACAAAGAGATGACGCAGAATAAAACAAGAAACGCTCAGTTTGAAAAAAATGTTTGCTGTTGCCGTCGTCTGGAGCGCATGCCATGAGACCTATCGCTCTAATAACGGCGGAGGACGCTCGCGTTCATTAACGCTGACAGATTCCCTTTCTTCGAGAATGCCGATTTCTAAATACCAATCACCTGATTCATTAACACCACGGACACGTTTTGAAGCCCGATCGAGCATTGCAAGTCAGTCGCGGTTTGTGAGGAAACTCAGAGGGCATTAGCTCAAAGTGACTGCATCCAGAAAGCAAAACAAAAGGGGCAGCATATTTTTCCCTACGGAATAACGGCCTGCGTCGTCTCAGACACAGTGAAGTTTCCAGCTGTGAAGGAGCCATCTGTTTGCCTCTCCTTCATTTTAATTAGCAGCGGCCCTTTTCTTCATCAGCCCGAGCCTCGGGAATGCCGGATTATGACAAACGGGTCGCTCCATCCGCCGAGGCCTCCAAACAAACACAGATTAATATTTCAACAGCCCTAATTGTGTCGTCAATGCAAAGGACGCCTTCACCTTTTGTCCTAATTTGTATTAATGATGTTGATGTGGTTTGATGCAATAACGAGACGATTGATTCCAATTATTTCAAATGATGAGCGACGCCTGGATCTGTTTTATTACGTACTCATCTCTATTTTTAAATGCAGACTGTTAGTGCTTTATATTCTTTGAACCGTATTATGTGGCTCGCAAGCACTTCATTCAGGTTTATTCCAACATTGCAAAGCTAATGACTTAAGCCCATTTCTTCACATGGTTAATATTTTATAAGGCAAAATATAAGTCCATTGTCTAAACCGATTCGCCGTTAGCATTGCATCAGAGTTCCAGAATTAAGAGTGCAGTGTTAAGAGGTGTTCAGGATGATATTTTATAATGTCATTTGCGAGTACCATTTATTGCAGGTATAAAAGCAAGGGGTGGTATGGTTTGGTCTGAGCTACACCATGCTGAGATTAAAACAGTCTGGGAACAGTTGTGTTTCCAAGGTATTCAAAAGTCAATGACTCCACTTTAAATTTCACACCAGCGGTAAAGCCAGAGCAGGTTCTGGCTACCAAATTCTGACTGACAGCTCCATGAAGAAAGACACAAGACGATTGATACTACCTACAATATATTTTAAGTGCACTATACATGCAGTGTGCCATTGAGTCTTATCTGCAGTCTGCAACTGGATGCCACCGCACACTATATCCCACAATGCTTGACTCCAGCTTCTATTTTCATTGTGAATCTATTTTCATTCAACTGTGCTTTTAACATCAATTTACTGACTTACATTTTCTGCAACTACAACAACACAATTGGCTTAAACTGAAATATAAACTCTTAAGTGAACACGCGCTGTAGCGACGTCATCTGAGCACAAGGTAGTAGGATTCACACAAATATTCAATTTTTCTTAACTATCACAGTCAAGGAAGAAGAACCACCGTCAGTCAGGCCTCAGCTGATGTCAAAAACATGAATCATCTATTCAAAGAGACTAAACAGAACCTCTTTCACGTCATCCAATCTGAACTCTACCTTGTGAAAACTGAATTTGAAAAAAGAGCCCAACGTCACGTGTATTGTGTGATGGTGTGACGCAATGCTCTATTGCCACAGGGATATATATGATCACGTGACAAGATACAAAGCACTGATACATCTAAAACTTAATAGTACAAAATGAAGAGTAATCGTGAGAGCCGAGATCAATATGTAATGCTTAAGAGCTGTCAGAGAAATTAAAGGTCAAACCCCGAGATACATTCACATTCATTTTAAAGATTAACTGGCTGTGCTTGTTAAGAACATTATCTATTCCTCGTACATGCCTGGCTGGCGGCAAATAAAGCAGGGCCAGAGAACGGAATATCACACAAAGCTGCAAAAACCATAGCAACACCCTGGCAACAGCCTACACTCCAGCATCATGGCTGGAGTCTTTTAGTCATGTTCACACACTCAACGTATCATCTTTACTTTGAAACATATTAACCAAATTATATCACAAATGTATATGCTGCATGTCATAATAATTATAATGTATATGTATTAATATAAAATACTTCACCTGACTATGTCTTTATTAATAAGATCTCATAACGGCACCCAGAGCAATAATACTGTGAAACAAAAGAAACGAAATGCTGTTGTTGCGTTAACATGGCCAGTGTTGTTCAAATTAAGATTAAATATTCATATTCTAGCACTACACTATGTCATGTTTTTGTAGCATGGTAGAGCACAAGCAAGTCTGCAATAGAAAATAAAGAAACTTAACTTTAATGTAAAAAATATGGAGCTTGATTTATTACTTTTGAATGAAAGATGTATCCGTCCTCGTTGCACTTGACATTTTGTACTACCTGATAATAAAGACAGAAGGGATTGGTGGACTCAAGTTGGCTCCTGAACACCCAGCACGCTCCATCGATTGAAGTTTACAGTATCCGTAGTGCAGAATACGGACCTTCGCTGGCCCTCGCTGGCCTTCCAATGTTCTCAAAAACTGCATTGCAAATACTGGCTGTCAGTGAAAAACTCCATCCCGAATCTCTTACATACCAGCTTGTAAACACAAAAAATACCTGTGAGGATCCAACATCAAATGAACATTCTGAAGGCTGACCTTTTTCTTTCCAATGCATAATGCATCACAACGCACCAAAGTTCGATCTGTCCTGCTTTCTTGATATCAACTTTACTCGAGGGGAGTAAATGTGTGGAAGACATTTGGTTTGGCATCATGTTCTGCACTACACATCCGACAAAAATACACATTCCAGCATAAAGAAAATTCACCGTACAGTGTGTTATTTTGTTGTTTCACTTCAATGAGTTGTCTTTTCCACGATCTGAAACGTGACAAATCATAAAGAGGTGACGATGTGAAAGTGCTTCAACGGGCATTAGAGAAAACTTTTAGCATTGAATAGAACATTGAAGTTAATGGAAATGTAAATAGTAAATGTCTATGACTAGCAACATGAATATGGAAGCCAATATTTATACTTTAAAAGTAACTTTTGTTAAATTTTTTTCATTAAAGTGATGATTAATGATGGATGATGTGATTTTTGAAGCTTGAAAAAAAGAGCACCATTCAGTGACATTGGAGAACTGGCACATTGTTTTACCTCAATCAACCAAATAAATGAATTCACAGACATCCGGGATGTCATAAGAGCAATAAGCACACGTCTGTTTCTCCCAAAAATTCTGTCATCATTTCCTCGCAAGTTGTTACAAATCAGTTGTTTGTTCTGATGAACACAGAGGAAGATATTTGGAAGAACGATTATAACCAGACAGATCTCAACGCCGTTGACTCCCACAGTAGGAAAAAATACAATGGTAGTCAAAAGTGCCCCAGAACAGTTTGGAAATGTCTTTTGTGTTCAACTGAACAAAGAAAAAAAGATACAGTTGGAACAACTCAAAGGTGATTAAATGTTCAATTTTGGGAGAAGTCTCATTGTAAGGGAACAAAGGAAGACCGAGGCAAACCAAAACCACCATCACAAAACTAAAGCAAGCCCTGAGGTGAAGTTAAAGAACAGCTGTCTGATTCAAGAAGATGTTACAAAAGATTGCTTCCCAAAGATAATTATTAGTTCTGCACATCATGGAAACACATCCAAGGTGAACAGTTGAACAAATGTCTGACCTTGAACACGCATCTAAGACTTACAATCGATATGTTTTCTACATTTTTATAAACTCTATTTGTAACACGAGTGCTGTTCTAGGGAGCTCCCCTATGTTTATCTGAATTTATTTCCATTAAAATTCCATTGTGTACTCCTCTTAAAATCAACTGATCCCATAAGTGTGTTTCAATAGTCCTGCGGTGTGACATGAATTTTGAACGGTTAAAATACTTCACACGGTCTCTCAATCAATATGAGCTTATAAAAAACACAAACAGAATCATTGCAATTATACCCGATGAAGACACTTCACAGTGAAAGTCTCTCAGCGTCACACCACATGACTGAAATAATGAACATACATTAATACAAGGAGGTCAAAATCTCTCTCATCCAAATTTACAAGCTTAAACTGTCTCATTGGCTTACTGCTGAGGTCCTGAACGACATATTCAAGAACGCGATTAGAAATCAGCTTTCATAAGACATCCGACTCAATAACAGGTCACACAACAGATGTTGTGATATATATATAGATATATATATATTTGTAAATATTCATATACATATTTGGGCCTTTCTACGTCCGCCATGTTTTATGGCCATGTGACCCATATGCTTTTTGACCTTTGACGTATTAACAACAACCGACACGTGAGCGTTGATAAAAACATAATTAAGTCACTAGAAATTCATTTATTGGCACTTACATTCAAAAAGGACGTGAAAAAGTTTTCCGCTATATTTATTTGATTTACTTTTGAAATTCTACCGTTTTTCAGCTCCCGTGGCATCATGGGATAGATACTTGTCCATTCAATCCACACTCACAAATCGCGGCAGAAGTAGAAGGTAATTCTCGCCTGCTTTTTTTGCATACTGAGGTTTCGGACATACTATTCATGATACTAATTTTCGCCTATTATATAGTATGGATGTAGGCGATTTCGGACGCAGCCATAGTCGCGGCCATATTCGTCTCCGTGGTTTGCATACAAAAATACGTCATCTCTGCACCTCCCTAGCCACCCTGTAAAATAATAAAGTATTGCTATAAGATTGTGTTGGCAAATTATAATGTTTTTCTCTGACACACACAACACAACTGTTCCCTTGTGATTATCCGCAAATTCAGTTTAATTAACAAATGTACCAAATCTCTTCGGCTGCCAGTAAGTCACACACACAAACACAGCTGATAATAATAAGACTTTCGATATTGCTCTTTATTGGACTGTACTACATTCTCAGATTTTCAGGTTTGAGGTTAAAAGTTCAGCACCATTTGTTATGTTGTGTACACAGTAACTAAAACAAATATCCTACATTTATGAAAATGTGGGTGGAAAACCGCCGTGTACCTATCTATAGATGATCACACCAAAGTTTTGACATTATGTTGAGATATCTGTGTTCCAGCCTCCCACCGGTGACATTCTTCATTTCTTACTCCAGTGTGCCGCGGGATGATGTTTGCCTGAAGGGATGATGTGCTGAAGAAAACCCAGAGCGGAGGAAAGTTCATATCGTGAGTAAAGATCAGATGGTGTGAAGCTACAATAACTGCAGAGGTCGCACACACTTGAGTCTTCTGGAAACAAAACACTTGCCCTTCTTGTGTATTTTGCAAACATGTTATTTTAGATAGCATATTAACTATCATGGCCAAATTAATAGTTTGAGTAATATTAGCAGGAGTGTAACAATGCATTCATATCAATTGATACAGAAATTAAAAACTTGACTCACTGTGACCTCTTTACGCAATTTTCATCAAAGTGCACATCCTCATTCGAACAGACCTGTCATGTCTAGATGTGCGTCAGGTCACTGCAAAAACAAAGCATACAATAGACTTATAATTGAAAACTGTTTCTCCTGTTGGGCAACATTTTTTGAGATATCATCCAAATCATATCGAAGCCTATAAGAGGGATGATATCAAATCATATTGTGAGGAAATTATTTGAAGAGTCGTTAAATAAACCACAAATGAGACCTTAAAGTCCCAGTGAAATAAAAAATGACAATGCCTATTTTTTCATGAAATATTGCAGCGTTTATTGTAAATAGTTGATCCATGTGGGTCGTTCTCTTTATAAAAGTTGTGTGCCTTCATAATCTTCAGTTCAAATCAGAATATGCACTTCCGTCCTGTAATGACTAGACAGCTTTACACCTCCCCTTCAACTGTCAGTCTCCATTTCAAAACACAACGGCTGTTTTATACATCCAATCAAATCGCAGAGAAAGATGAAAGCCACGCCCACTATTTGTCTCGTTTGAAATTCCATTTCAATCAGAAATGCGTCAAAATATGGAAGTAAAAACGATCGCAAATTCCAGTTCATGGGGACTTCGAGGTCTTCGTCTACTTTGTCTAATGTCCATCAAACAGGAAATAGCTTGTTACTTACACTCTTTACTATTTACACTCTTGGGACGGTCGAACTAGTTTACTTTTCCACCGTGTTGAACTTTTCTTCCACAATAGACAAGAAAGTTTTGCTCTTTTCTCTCTCCCGTCTGGATGAGGAGTCCTGTGGGATGGCATGGACTGTTTTGTATTCTGGGCCGGGATGTGCCGTCCTGCAGAAGCGTGATGGGAAAGCACAGCACCTCTGACATTTTAAAGCGCTAACGTCCGTAACACGGAGCTGCACCGCTCAGCGGACGAGCCGGTGGGGGGAAACACGGGTGCTGAGACAATAATTAACAAAAGAGAAGTCTACGTGAAAAAAAGAATTCCTATGAAACACTGCAAGTTTTTAATGTGATCCTGCTGTGGAGTCATACGGTGGAGAGATGAACTTCATTCATGTATTCTGCTCACCGTCTGCTGTTTACGAAGAAAACATACGAGCCTGATGGGCCACTGATTCCTCGAAATACCTAAAACTACAGCAACACATCGATGACACTGTTTCTCAATCACAGCCATCTATGAGACGTTAATCTGGTTATTTCTATAAAAAATATACATATTTTGTATAACACTTTACATTAAGGTATCCTTTATATAATAAAAGAGCAATAGTACAATAGGTGCTAATACAAAGTTACTAGTTTCAACAAAAACCAGAACAGTACCTGTTGAGAGAATGTTATATTTTTTTATAACTGCTTCATAATGCATTTGTAAATCACTTATTAATAATTAATGAACACATTCATAAATGCTTTATAAAGGGTCTTAATGTAAAGTGTTTTTCCATATTTACAGATATACTGAGCTCTTGAATATTTTATCACAGGTTTGAATCTAGGGAACGCGTGTACTGATGTATAAAGAGAAAGCATACAGTAAATAATAACATATATAAACAACATATTTGTTTGGCTGAAAAAATACATTCTTGCTCCAGGATTAGCAGTTGATGGCTTGTTTGTTTTCATACACAACATGCTAAAATGGGCTATGAATAACGTAAAGGACAATAAAATGCAGTTTACACTAAATACACCTTCATTTCCCACACAAACTCTTTGTGTTCACACACGTTACAGGCTGAATTGGAATGGGGGATAATCTTTCTGAATTTGCGAGTAAGTATGAATTAAATTTTGACGATGGCTGTTAATATTCATCACACATTTCAGAGACGTGAACAAACTCTGTCAGATTTGGGTTTAAGGATGTAACCCTGAGGCGTTGATATGTCTGAAATACCTCCGATCCTTATCGAGAGGTCAAATCACATTTGAGGTTGAGTGAGATGCTTTAAATTCAACAGAGACAGATTTGGCGTATTAATACGTACAACAATTAAATTATTTAGTTCTTTAAAGTTATACGTGGGATTAAAAAAATGTATTGTCAATTTATTGCAGAATAGCTCACTGAAGATTTTGTGCTACTCTTAAGAAAACAAGACGTTTTAGAAATCCTTTGAAGCGGGACAGCGGTGAACGGTAGACTTGAAATATTTGAAAAATAAAGCGTTTTCATAGAATCATGAACATCCATTGTTAAACACCCAAAAAAACATAATCAAAGCCTCAAAAACAGGAAAACAACGTGAGCTTTAAAATATTATATAGTATAAATATACTTCAACTGACAGAAAAGTTTCAGTACAGTATATTGGTTTCGTTATTTCGGTACACAATCTTTTAATAGAGATGTTCTCTATAATTGTATAATGAAGTATTCCAATGTATTTTAGTTGTATAGGGTAACAATTTCAGCTTCGGGCTGAACTGAAGATTTTTTTTTATAAACAGCGATATAATAGAAATGTACAGAAATGAACTTACCTACACTCCCAATAATACTGCATATCAATGGTAAACTAAACGTTTGTATATGGAATTAAGTTAACAAATAGAAGACGTACAAGTATATTTACAGTATAAAAACTATTAAACTTTACTGAGAGTATACCTCAAAGTGTTCTTTCATCAACTTAAACATGTGCTACAAGTATTGAACTATAGTAAATTATCCATAAGATCACAAAGTTGCATTATAAATGAAACAAGGATCAAACCCATGACTTTGAAATGCACTAGGTTACGAAAGCAAAGCTTTACCAATTGAGCTACAAGATTTAAAAAAAAGTTTTAACATGTTTACACCTTTCAGTATGAACACTTGTGACTTTAAGGACGAAAAGTTGAATACATTACGCCTCAGATTTGAAAGAAAATGTTTTTTGGCTTTCCAACCGCTCATGCAAATGCAAGCACTTCAATTCAAGACTTGGCTGATTAAGAATCAAATAAGATTCAACCAAATGTACATGTTTCACTTGACTTCGAGTAAATACATTTAAGGCTGTTATTTTTCATCAAGTGAAACTTAACAACTCTGTTTACTTCCAAGTGAGTCCTAATGAAAGTAATTATCGGTGGTAGCTGCCATAAACTGCATTAGTCTCTGTGAGATGTCTTGAAATATGTAACGGCCGCTGAAAGCCTGCATATTAAAGCCGGCTGGCGGTCGGCCTAGTTTCACAGTCGCCCGCGCTCCATTTCAGAGCTCGACAGCCCAGTCTCTGCGATTACGTGGCGACGCCAGGAGAAAAACAAGCTGCCTACAGAATGTTCCCGCCACCTTTGAGGACATGCACAAGGGAAATTCTGGGAAGGGAAGAAATGTTTGACACGAAGCTTTCTCGAGGGAATAACGCAAGTTGTAGAAATAAGGTATTAAATTGATTAACAAACACACACACAAAGCACAACACGTACTCTTAAAAGCAATCTGTGTTCTCAACCCAAACACCGAGCAGGTCAGAGAAGTAAAGCCCTTGCATCTCTATACAAACGCCTGCTAAAAAAGACTAATAGCGTATGGAAGGACTTTTAATCTATAGATATTCATTCGTTTTGTTTGCTTTTGTCAATTCAGTTTTATTTAGTTAAGATTGGGTCTGTTAAACAAAATATATACATGTAGGGACAAACCTAATATATTTCAAATTTGATGCATCTGGAATTCGATTAAATTAAAATTGACTTATAAGATATAACAAAATATAACATAGGCCAAATTTGACAGAAACATACATAAACAAACAAACAAAAACGAGAAATGAGAGGAGTGGACCTCATTCAAAGCTTCTGTTTTTTGGGTTGATGTCAGTGGGCGTAACTGGGCGTCTTCAAACTGGTAACGGGTGTTCTTCTGACAGCGGCTCATTTAATGTGATGTGGTCTGGGACTCATCGAGAATCTGGGACACTTTTATGTAACGTACGGAGGAGACGGCGGTAACGACGACCTCGGAGGAGACAGCTCACTCATTATTATCAGCTGTGAACGCGTGGAAAGCCCTGGCAGGTGTGACATCACTTCCTCTTTTGTCTGTGAGAACATGATTAGACGACGGAGAACTCGATTCACCTCTGCAGAGGGACAAAAAATGGTCCGTAGGGGTCTGTCTGTGGGTATGAAGATCACGAAGAGATGGGTTAAAAATGCATGTGCGCAGAGATCAATTTTTCATTGCTCAACAGCTCTTTTATTCCTGTTTCATTTGAGTATCAACCCCAGCCGAAACAGGAAGAATTTGTCTCTAACATTAATTGCAGATGAAAACGTTGAGATCTCCAGCGGGCGTTTTTTTTCTCAGGAGAAATGTTCCTCGTGTCATTACTCGGCGACTTAGTGGAACACTAAAGGACAGTGTGTGAGTATATTCAGGGTCAGTCTTTTCCTCGTAATAAAAGTGAATGAGGTGATGAAGCCTGTCAATCCCCCAAATCACCTTTATAAAACCTCACCTTCAGTCTCAGAAAAGTAGTGCAAAGAAACGGCGTGCCATAATTGTGAAGTATTCTAAATCCACACAAGTGTGTCATTCAGCCAAGAATAATGGAACCACCAAAAACTGTAGGACGCCAGAAATAAACGTTATAACAAAATAAACACTTACAGGATCATAAAAGAGCTCTTCGCTTTGCTTTACTAAATGTCATTACGTTCACACAGAGAATGTTAATGATATTTGGGTGCTTATTCTAAGCCGATGTGCTGCAGCTCCACATTGTAATGGCTGTTAAGGTTTATCATTCATCATCCATAGAAAAAACACTTGAATAGTTGTAATATAATCACCTGACCCTCAGTAACGCATCAGAACAAATCTATTCAAATGAAGTGTTTCAATGGAGCGCATAACATCATCAGCCGGCACGATCCGTTCATGTCCCATCCTGATCTGTTCCCTCAAACATTTTTGGCCCACGCTGCACATTTCCCATTAGAAAACCAGCGATGAGAGATGGAAAAATGTGCAATTACAGCTGATAGAATAATTGATGACGAATGCTTGTGTTCGGGAGGAATGTCACACTGAAATCCACACAGATGTGTTCAATCAGTGAGCATCGGTCCGTAACACACAACAGTTCACACAGACACTAGCTGCGTCTCAATACGCTCACTTCTTGGCTCATGCACTATTACCTATATAGCGAATGTTAAATAGCACACTATGTGGGGAAGAAGCGCATGAAACGCTTATATTACACCTGTGTGTCTTGTAAAATGGTAAAGTTAATTTTTACATTATTTGTCACGTTTATTGTATTAATTTTTAATAAAGAGAACCAAAAAATGTTTGCCACGTTCATTTACAAATACATTAATTACTTTTAATAAAATTACAATAAAACACTGCTTTAAATAACATTCATTTCATCTGTTTATTCTCAAAAAGTAGAAAATAATATATGTATAAACGTACATTCGTGGCATTAATATTCGGTGTCCTCCAGCTTGTTATATGGTTGATTTGCGTTGTGTCATGGGAAATATGAGTGAGCGAGTGAACATCGGATGTACACTCACACTTTTCACAAAGCTTCATGTCAAAGCTAGTGTGCAGAAATATAAAAATATTAGATAAAAGATAATAAAAGAGAAATATTCCCATCGAATCAACCACTTAAAGTGATAGTTCACCAAAGAAATTTTGAAGAAAGGTTGAGCACTAGACCCCATTCCCTTCTCTTGTATGAACACAAAACCAATGCAAGTGAATGTTAACACAACATTTCTCAAGATATCTTCTTCTGTGTTCTGCGGACGAAAGAAAGTCATAAAGGTTTGAAATGACAAGACGGTGAGTAAATGATGAGCAAATATTCACTCTTGGGTGAACTATCACTTTAACATCTGCCTAGCAACTGCATCCCAGCAACTGCTTAGCAACACCTCAACATCTGTAGGACCATTAAAGTTTCATTAAAACACAATACACCAGACTTCAACGTCCACGGTTCTTTACATTGATGGGTTTCTTAAGGGACAGTTCACACAAAAATCAAGCTTCAGTCATCATTTATTCTCTCTCATGTGTTTGTAAATCTGTATGCAAGTCTTACTTTGCTGGAACACTAAGGAAGATGTTTTGAAAAATGTCTTGGTGGTCGTTCATTCGATGGAAGTCGATGGTGTTCGATTATCTTCTTTTGTTTTCTGAAGAGTCAAAGAAACTCATAAGGGTTGGAAATATATGATTATTATCCTCATTTTTGCCTGAACGATCACTTTTACTAACAACAGTCAAATTTCTTTCTGTATATTTCATTAGTAAAACATCTCCAAACCCGTTGTGTGTAATGCCTCGCATGTTCACCCAACACAGAGAGGTGTGTAATGCGTGTCAGGGGATTCTAATGGTTCTAAAATGATTGACAGGTGTCTGTCATTTGTCTCCAGATTTGAAAACACTCAATGGCCACCGTTTCTCCTGCAGAATAGAGCTGTCATACGGATGTACAATGACTTAATACTGACACACCGACCCGGCCAGAAGCCAAGATGTGTCCGCTTAGCCTTTACACAAGCGTGCTTGTTCAGTCAAGATGTCTACTGTATGTCTTTAAATATAAAGCTTGAAAATGATAAGACTGAAACTACTATAAAATCTCAATAGATTGATTTTGAGAGTTGAATTTAAAGGAGATGTTTGCATCAGGTCAGAGGTTCAGAAGATCCAGATGTGATCAATGCGTTAAGGTCAAAGTGAAGCTCTTGATTTGAACAAATGAACAAGCGGCTCTTCTCCTCACAATGCACTCAGTATATTACTACTAAATCTGGCAGATCTCCCAGAAACGTCTCCGTTTGACATACTGCATATTAGATACGTAATCTTTTAAAATATTAATATATAAACTTCTCATTCGGTCATACAGGCCAATGTCTGTTCATTTATCAATTGAATAACTGACGGTTGTATTAGACAGTTTCTCTGAAATAATCAATTTTCTATAAGCTTCATGTACACCTAGATGACGTGTTGCATTTGTCAAAATGTAGAATAACAGAGAAGCGAGGAATATTATTTCTTACGCATGTGCTGTATTTCTAGCGTGACAAATGAATTTGCTGCAATTGTTTCATCTTGAATGATGACTTCAGCAAACCGCCAGAAGTTAAATCTTATCTTATAACCACGCAAAGCAAGTTCAAGTTTAAACTCTTTATGTTTTTAAAAGAGCTACCTGATCTTATCCAGCTACAAATCTGAACTCATACGTTTTATGGTTTTTCTTTCAAGTTTCTAAATGCCTTTCTAGGGATTAAGTATTGCAAATGAGATTTTCGCAATAAACACTTTGACACTTTTATCTACAGTAACGTTGTTATACACAAAACAAATAATTAGAAATATATACAGTATATACGCATGAGATCACAATGAAACGTTTGCAAAATGCATACTCTGCATACACTTAAAAAGAGAAAAAAGTATACGGTGCATATTGTGTTGTATGAAGTAAGAAATCATCAAAACACATTTGCCAGCTCTGCACGGCTCGAGGTTTTGACATCAGCTGACCCGGGGTCAGTCTGTGATATACTCGTTAGTGTCTCACTAGGCCTTTAGTGGACTGCGAAGTGGACTTCACAATGTGTTCCGCCATCTTTAGTGAGATTCCAGTCCGAAGGGAGTGAACATGTTCAGTTGGAAGAGCACTGCAAACGGCGTAGGGAATAATGGACACATCACTTTGCCGAAAGTGGAAAATCACCCAACTGCCATTGCAGATGAGTTTACGCGTGCCTTTAGCACATCTTCGCATATCTGACCAAATTAAAATGTATTTTTATATTGCATCACAGTAGAGTTTCAAATAATCAAGTCAAATAATAAATACAAAGCATAACGAACAGTTAAGATTTTATTGATTCGATGCACAATGCGTGTTACGTTTATGTATATGTCTTTAAGTTACAATATTTATTTAAATTATAATCTGCGCATCCCTGCCATTCCCTTTCCTTGTTGCAGGGCATTCCAATTGAGGTTTTTTTTGTCCACTTCAACTGACATCTCGTGCTCAGGGACCAGTGAACACTGCGTAGGGACCCTTTCAAATGGAAAGCAGCTGCTGACTGGAATGAAAGTGCACTATCGGCGGAGCAGGTGCAGGACCTGTGGATGCTGACGGAAATTCACTAAAGTCCTGTTTGGATAGCAGTAAATCTGTGGCTCTTCATCATTTCTGTTGAACAGCCGACAGTTTTTAACCTCTGTATTTCATTACACCTCGAGCGATGCCCCGATCAACACCCACCGGACAGAAACACTGCGGGATAAACCTTCATGTCAAAGTGAGCTTTAGGTCTTTTACAGGATCCCCCCACCAAACAAACTTACCGCTTGACTTACACTCTTTCTTTTCTCGCCTGGAATCTGGTAGATTTTGATGATATGTACAAAAATCTAAAAAGCCCGTTATATAAAAATACATTTAAAATGCAGTAAAACATGATACTGAGAGAGATCTGTCATGTTCATCATTTTACAGCTGTCTGTCACTAAGCTTTGTTGTGATTCAGAGTGAGTAGACAATTGTTAACACTTATGTACTTTTGTTTATTTAAACCCCCAAAAAAGTAACAGATTGTAGCTTTAAATAAATTAAAAAACAAATTTATATCTAGAATAAAAGAAGTTTATACTCTGCACACATGACAGAAGATTATTAAACCTGAAGTCTTTCATGCATCAATAATTTTATGATTTTACTGAAGCGGTGATGCATTTCTAAATCAGTTTTCAGAGAAAAACTCTACAGGTGTTCAGGGTTCAGCGCTTTAACACACACATCTGTTGCAAACGCCGATCGCATCAGAAAAAACCCACACGCTCGCAGTATTGCGCTGGGAAAAAGATGAGGATCTGCTCTCATGTTGCTTTCCACTTATTTTTATCTTCACACAGCAGGACGTGAAATAATCACACACAACATCTCTCCAATATCAAAACGTATAGACATCAACGAGATTACGTGGATATAATAATAGTAACAAATGTGTCTATCATTAGAGTTTCACAAGTGATGTCAACAATGTGTCAAACTGAGCTCAGATTTGTTAAGCAAAACAAGCCTCCTCAGATGATCCACTTATAATATTTCATTTTTTCAATATGACTGCCATGACACATTCAACAAAACACAAAGCTCTTCTTGAGATGAGAAACAACACTGCTGCTCACCTTCTGCACCTCTGTTTGAAGAGCTGATCAAATGAGTCACAATATAGATACGTATATGAATTAACACAATAACCGAATTAAAGGAGGAAGGACATTATAGTGCCGTGTACTATAGAGGTTTAACTTCAGAAGAGGTTTACTACTCAAAAATACCGCCATAGTTAAAATATACCAAAAGTTCAGTGTCGTCCTTTGTTTATATTTCTTACACATTTTAGAATAATAGTAAATGCATCACAACAATGGAATAAAGGAAAGTAACTTTGGAAATGATGTTGTGACCAAAAATATATTTGTTCATCTTCAGAGAATTGACAGAAATGTTCTTTTGTTATTTGATCAACATCTGAAACTATTTATTCATTAAACAATAATCACTAAATGATTTCTCACTGGTTTATGATTTGCTGTTTCTAGATGTTCATACTTGACTTAGCAAACACTAAAAATACTTTAAAGTTAACTTTGAGAATACATAAATAAATCGATTGGTCTGACCGAAAGCCCTGCGGTCTTCTGTGGTGATCATTAATGCTAATGGTTGCATTAATAATGTTGAATCCACAGTCTGGTGTCCCACCCAACACTCTCTCTCCCTCTCTCCCTCTCTCCCTCTCTCCCTCTCTCCCTCTCTCCCTCTCTCCCTCTCTCCCTCTCTCCCTCTCTCCCTCTCTCTCTCTCTCTCTCTCTCTCTCTCTCTCTCTCTCTCTCTCTCTCTCTCTCTCTCTCTCTCTCTCTCTCTCTCTCCCTCTCTCTCTCTCTCTCTCTCTCTCTCTCTCGAGTCTGTAATCGAGGAAGGCGCCTGGCCACACTGCCTCCGGATCACGTTTCCTCCATTAGTCGCCTTGATGAAGTTTTCTCATTATCCCAAATACAGTCAAGCATTTCCATAGCACGAACCCGATGTCCCGATGGCCGCGGCGTTTCAGACCGGCCATCCTAATGACGAGAGACTCCATCAGCATATACCTGCAGCATAAATCTGCATTCACAACACTCACTTGACCATTTACTTTAATGAGACTTCTGAAGACATGCGAGCAAACTGGAAATTCACCTTCCGGTGCTGTTGAATATCAATGACCAGCCAAAGTCAACGTCTCGGAAAAAGACCCTTTTTTATTTTGTACCTCTCAGTGAAATAAAATCATGTCAGTTAAAGCATTAGTATCGATAACTCATACACACTTATAAAAAAAACTAAACAATGAATTAACAATTTCTGTTAAATGCAATTAAATCAAATTGATGCCCAACTTGAAAAACTTCAGCCAAATGAAAATAAGAAATGTAACCCTGGATGACGTACGCAAGGAGATGGCAATAGTAGAATAGTAACAAAATATAAATAATTAACTTAAATGACGAAAGCACATAAAAAAATCTTCATCGTGATGTTGGGTTGTTGTGGCTTGTAAAGGTAACCTCACCTTTAACAAACAAGGACAAAGCCAGTAAACAGAAGCAACACAAGCTAAAATTTCTCTGAAGGTCTTCTGAAAGAAAAGTTGACACTTTGGCTTTTTATGGTTTGCTGAAGTGACTGAGAAAGTCACACGAAGGAACAGAGGGCACATATCCCAGAATGCACCGGTGCAGAAGTTTCGATGACTCTCAGCGGTATTCATTACTGTGTCCTGCCACGGGGGCTCGCCATCCATGTGCTCAACCATCTGCAAATTCCCACGACTGCCTGATGAGAGAGAAATCTCGAAAATATTCATAAAGAAATATTGCCGCACAGTCCCACGCAGGTGCATTTGTTCATGTTTTTGGTGTACTTTGATGTTTGATACTTTGACTTATGTTTCATTGCTTTAAATTATTAATTCTTTAGATTGAGGTTTTCAGAGACATTCACTGCTTCCCGTTTTTCTCAACTGTGACCCCAACAAGCGCCCGGACACTAAAAGAACACTTGAAAGGGGTCATTTCATTTTTTTCCATGTTGAAGTGCTATAATTGGGTCTCTGGTGCATCTACCAACTCAGAAAACATGAAAAATGATGTGAGACTATCTCTGCAAGCCTGAGAGAAAAGGACCCGTTCAGATTTATGTGGCAACTTCTGTGGCAATAGAAAGTTATGTGTATGGTTTGTAAACATGTTAGGGGTTTGTCATGGGTGCTTTCACTTAAGAATACATGACCGTTTTTTCATGTGTACTTTCGCTTATAGATAACGTGACGTGTTTTTTAGGAGTCCGTTGGCTTATAGACATACCTGTCAACGCTCCTCTTAGAATCTCCCGTTTTTCACACCCATCTCCTGCCACCCTCCCGTTTTGTTATTTCATGCATGAAACCCCGGGACGGGATTGCGGTCGTGACCAGACAAACGGGGACCAGCTTTATGTGGCCCTTCTTACCTGGGTACTTTCACTTATTGAAAGCAGTGTGCATGTGTACTTTGGCATATAGAAACCAAAACAGCATGTTTCTCCTCACATGCAAAACTGGGCATTTACAGTTTGGTATAATAAGAGATCTGTGGACCTTTAAGGTTTATATTACATTTGTGTAAAAGAAGAAAACAATCTCCCCTTTAAAATGTCTGAATATCATTGGGTTAGACAACAAAATATCAAGTCGCATTTATTTAAAAGAAATCTAACTCGATAGACTTTAATCAAACAAATACATGTATGTTTATAAAAAAATCAACAGTAACACCAAAAAGAACCTGTTTTTATAACACAATAAACAACACCTGTGATTATTCTGCTAACACACCTGTGTCATGTTGTGTTAAACCAAAAAGAAAACATCGTACTCCGTGTAAATCTGACTTTTTCTTGTTTTCTAATACGATGTATATTCTCAAAACATTTTACTTATAAGAATGAAGGTACATTAACTTCAAACACAAAATAACTTAAGATATTTACTTCATCTTGTTTTCTGATAAAGTGAGTTGCGTTTGTTTGCGCTGTTAAAATGAAACCCACTAAAACCATAAACTCACTTAATTTAGATAGTAGTGTTCACACAACCACTAAAGATCACATTGACATAAGTTGATTTAAAGTCATTGCACACCTGGTTTAGAAGATATCAAGTATTTCTTACTGTCATTTTTTTGTCATTTATTTTGTTACTTTGTAATTCATTCATCTGGAGTTTTTTATTTTTCATACTTTAACTTTGGTTTCAAGATTAGCCAATAATTATTATACAGGCAGAAGAAAATGAACACGTCTGGTGTCAGTGTTCGGGGGAAAACATTAAATTCTCTCTCTTTCGTTTTGTATGGAAGAAGATGTGTGCTGGACTGGTCATTTATCACGTTGGGGTGTGAGTATTATGACGGGGCACCTGAGTGTGGTGGTCCGGTCATTGTGGCCTCCGCTGTGGCAAAGATGGATGACTTGAGGAAACCTGAAGCGAAGCTAATTCTATAACTAATCAAACGTCTCGGCCCGATGCTTTCACACCCGCCACAATCACACAGTCGATAACCGCCGCTTTCAATAAATCACCTTCAAACTCCATCGATCTGCTGTCAAATTCATTTACACCTAATGACAGTCGCACGGATCTGCTTGTCAGCGTTCGCTGGATAGGCTTTATGAATTAAAGGTGGCCATTGTTTGCCTGCTTATTAAGCATCTGTGTACGTGGATAAACCTTTCTCTTCAAATGATGAAATCATCTCCAGTGTTTAATGCATGATGAATATGAAAATTGTAAGCCATTGGTCTGCGTTCAGCATTCGTATTGAAGTGAGCGTGAGTCATTTTAATCTGAGAACACTCAAGTTTCTGAATAAAAACATGACCGCCATGTCTTCGATGGCATTCAGAACAGACCAGATGACTGTTTTCTCCAACAAAGACCACAATGATGGACCGACACAATGTCCAATTAGTCCTACAGAGAAAGTCTTGTCTGCTATAATAAACTTTTTTGCTTCATCCAGCTTTTTAACATTGTGTTTATTTTTAAATTCACATTGTTGTCATGCCGCTATATATTTTTGTGCATTTATTTTAGTTCGATGAAAATGATTTGTTCATATGTTCAAGTAAAATTCCAGTCTGTGGATACGGCTCACATCCCTCCTTTGATGTAAGTGAATATATTTTGGTTGTTTGGATGAAAGTGTGAAGAGCACGGCACATTTCTCCTCGACGGTTCACATGATTTCAGCATCATTCATGTTTGGGTTCAGGGGTTTTGTTTACATCTCAAACCCGCCAGACGAGCTTCCAAATGCCTTTGCGTTAAATGTCTGGACAGTAAAGCTCCTTTACCCTTGAACCTCTGTTCAACTGCACAGACTGTAAACTTTGACAAACGGCTGATATGTAACTCAAGAGAGCAATCGTTTATTTCTCATGCCGTTGCGCTTCACGTGTTCTCGCCACCAAAAATGGTGCCGTCAGCAGGGCGGCGGTAGAAACCAGAGAAATTAACCATATGGTGGCATGTTAAGAGAGCCATTAAAGGACGTCCAGCCGACCACTCGCTGGCCAAACTTTCCAAATCAATTCACCACTTACCTCCTGAAATGTGTTTTATGTAGATCAGAACAGATTAACCCAAAGAGAATACACACACTGAGAAAACATGTACAGATTGAACCCATAAGAGAAATCACAGATGGCGTCTCTGTTGTTTCTCCAAGACATCATTGAGATTAAATGGAGAGCAAATGAAAATGTATGTTTAAGTCTCATCCGCGTCGCAGATATTTCTCCTGAGAAAAAGTTAATCAACTTTATCTTTTTTTTCTCTCAAGCATTTTTGGATGAAACACCTGAGAGAAATTTCAAACACAACGGAGTACACTTCGCTTAGATGTAAAACAATCTGGATTTGATGAGAAATGTTTGTAATATATTGTTATATTCTCAAACTCTAAAGACACATCACTCAGATTTCGGACTCTTTTCTCAAGAGAAATATCTGAGACGCAGATGAGACTTTTTAATCAATCTCATTGATGTCTCAGAGACATATTTGAAAGATCTCATCTTATGAAAAGCTGGTTTTAAATGAGAGTTTTGTCTCTGATGTTGCCTTCAGAAAGTAAAACATTACACAAGCAGGTTGACATAAAAACACAACAACAAAGCCGCAAAAATAAACAAAGAGGAGATCACGTGGTCTGAGAAGAATCTAATGAGTTCTGATACTGATATATGATGTTGAAATATTGAAATCTCTGAAAATCTGAGAAGCGTGAACAAACATTTCCAGTTGCTTTCTATTATTCGAATTGATGTCCAGGAGAAACGTTTGAGATATTAATGAGATTTAGCCTTTCTTTTTTTCCATGAATATAAAGTAGAAATTGACTGGCTTCTAAAGGATTGGCAGAATTCATTTCTTCAAAAGAACGATTATTTCTGGATTTTTGCCTCTTTGTGACTATTGTTCATCAGATTGTATATGTGACCCTGGTGACGTCTTAAAAGAAAACCTTCAGGAGTCTTTAATGTCCAATCGTACAGTATACGCAAGAGGCGAAAAGTGATTTCCGCCATTTTGGGGTGGAAGTGACTCGGTTCCATTATACATTTAGGCCATTAGCAGACACTTTTATCAAAAGCAACAAAACATCAAAATGTACTTAAATTCATAAATGCAGCATCGTGTGTTTACGGCTCAAACAATAGCACCATGTCACATTGTCACAGCTTTATGAAACTTTTCTTTTTTTAATACAAAATTTAACTACAGCCCTACTTCCTACACACTTACGACCCCATTCTACTTAAGCTGAGAGTAACATTTTCATAAAAACATTATTTTTAAATCCATAGGACAATACTGTTTGCTGAATCGTTTTTACAGTCGTCAATCACCTCTGCATGTTTTTATTTGACCGATCATAATATTACCAATTATTAAAAGACCTTTCAGTAATCTCTCCATTTACAGTTCTTCGCCGATTGACATCTAAACAGTAAATGTGGATAAATTCACAAGAAGAGGTCGTATGTGTGAAAGTGCTCACTGTCAGAAACCAAGACTCACAGCAAATAAATCAAGTATTCACGCATTACTGAGCACTTCACAGCAAACACACAAGAAAACTATTGTATTGTATTGTATTGTATTGTAAGAAAACGCTTACAGAATCTACTTAATGTACAGATTTGGACTTTGTTTGGTTTTAAGAAACAAAACTGTGGCGGCGGTCAATATCAAGTTCATTCAGACACTTTACTGTCAATACAGTTAAATAATGGACATTTCTATTAAAAAAGCTCACGTTGGGTCTACGTTTGAGCACTCTTCACATTTTCTCTTTAAAAAGTCTGAAAGTTCCTGACGGTGTGACCCTTTTCACCTTTATCCATATGAGAAGTACACAAAGAGCGAGTGCTTTGCTTTAAGACGCTGTTGATATGAATATGGATGTGGAAAATCATTACGCTGACATCATTAGTATTCCAGCTGCTCGCGTGTCATTGAGTTTGCACATGAACTCAAGTGTTTTTAAGTCTCCAGAGACAAATTATTTTCTGCTTGACTTCAGCCAATCAAAGCACTCCCTTTTCATTAAACACCATTCATTCTCTTAATATGATCAGAAATACTCATTACTTTTACCTTCAATGGCACTTCTTTGTTCTGCTTTGATGTTTCATAGAGCATACGGTTTATTTATAGCAATTCGATGTTTGAAAAGGCTTCTTTTGACAAAGGTGTTTCGAATTTCTACCTGTTTTACAAAGTGACTAATGTTGTAATGAATTTGCACGGCTAATTATCAACGCTGTAAAAACAGGTATTTACTCCTGTAATATTGTGCTGAAATATCAATGGACCATAAGATTACATGACCCGGCAAATCAAGGGCTGTAGCTTTAAACACTAGATTAGGCACAGATTGATTAATATTTAGCGTTGGTAATATTACACATTTTGGTTATAACGTTTTTTATAATGTACAAACTATATATTATATTTCCTAAACCTTACACAAACCTTTAGGCATTTTTACATTTTAGTAGCTGTTTAATCTCTTTTTAATTATTATTCTTGATATCAAGAATGGCATTTCTACTAGTAACAATTGCTATTTTTGATATCAGTTCTTACATTTTCACTTGTAAAAAACATAATTCTTGATATCTTTAATTGCATTTTTACCTGTTAAATGTCA
This sequence comes from Barbatula barbatula, assembly GCF_947034865.1. NCBI lineage: Eukaryota > Metazoa > Chordata > Actinopteri > Cypriniformes > Nemacheilidae > Barbatula > Barbatula barbatula. The sequence goes on along the minus strand of NC_136771.1, from coordinate 1,572,750 downwards.
CAATAGGCTGCCATTCAAATTAATTTTCAGATATCAATAATTTATTTCTTACATGGTATAAATCTTATTTCATATATCAGAAATGCAATTATTATTAGAAGAAATCATAATTTTTTCAACCAACAATTATACTTGTTACCACATTGGTGTCCTCCTACTGTGAGCTGTTCTTGTGTAAAACTACTCAAATCTAGATTTTAAATTGGAGTCTTTTCTATAATGCATTTGAAGAAACAAGCGGCATAGCAGCACGTGGCTACATATGCAAAATCCTTCATGCGGCACATGCTCAATGCATACAATTCATTCACACTAAACACACAGAACAAACATACATAATTCAACAACGCAGATTAATTATGAATGAAGTCCAATGACTAATCTATGCAATTATCTGAGGCCAGAACGCTGCTTCTCAAAAACAATCTTTTCACATCTGACACACGATCCAACAGTCACGGCCGCCTCTGGAGAGCGAGCGCTCAATTGTCCGGCACTATCCTGTTGGCTTCAGTTCATTTGATACATATTTAATACGGCAGGCTCACAGATGAAGTCATTAACAACGGGAAGCCACAGAAAATGAGATTTAAGGACGGTTATGGGTTGAGCATATTTGCTTTTAACAGAAAATTGTTAAGTGCTACAATAAATGGATTGCCATGACTCATTTTACACACCACATCAAAATGCCCTTTGACTTTCAGACTGGCTCTTTGAAATCATACACACTCCTCCCATAAACTTCACTTCAGAATCAGAACGAGAGAAGAAGAGATTCAATTGTTATTTCTTTAAATCTCACTCTACCGATTACATCAAAGCCTTAAAGACCCCATGAGACCCCATATCAATGAGAACTTCAGGGTTTTTAAACTGTTAGCTTTGACCATCTTCTGTATATGCTAGAGTGTTAAAAAATGTACTTCAAACATATAATCTCGTTCTAGAACCTTCTGTCCAATCTAATTATTTTCAGGATGAAAATGTGTTTTTTGAATGACAGCTGTGAATAAAGCATCACATTGGGTATCTCAAGAAAACATAACAGGAGTTTGGATTATTATACAAAAACTAAATTCTGTGTTCTGTGATCAACAAGAGTTTATGATACTTCCATATTTTGTTTGTCAAGATGATCTCGACAAACGAACACAACTTGACCGTGAGTTTCGAAGCCTAAATAAAATCTACAAATATTTAAAGCCACAGCATGGCATTCATGTCACCCTTTTCAAAAACACTTTCAAACTTTATTAAAACATCTTTGCAGCTAAGGAGCTATATTGTTCCTGAAACTCTCTCCGCTCTTATTTTTTTATTTGTACCTATGTTGCATTATTCATCCTTCGAACGATCACTTTAAAAAGTCTGATAAATGCATAAATATGAATGCAATTTTGGGGATGCACACGAGTGTAGCTTTTAAAAGCCTGTGACTGTGGCAGACCTGCATGCAAAATAATACAAACATTTCAAAAAGAACTCTAGGAATCAACTACAGGAAACAACAATGAAGAATGAACGAGATTCGTGTGACCTGTTCCTCTTTAGATCTTCTGTATGTTCTGCTTATGTCAGAAACCTTTTCACAAATGCACATTTTAACAACGCTTGTATATAGCAAAGCCTCTAAAGGCTTCACTTATTAAATATTTTATAAGTGTTTTATTAATATTGAGTCTTTCGTGAATTAAAGCGTATAATGCATTTAAAATGAATTAGGTTGTAATGGTTTTCTCTTTAACAAATACCATTAACATCTTTTCTGATCCACAGTTTGCTCAGTCCTGAACAGCAGAAAAATAATGCAATACTGGGATTCACCACGTTAATAATTTGAGCTCTGCTTAGTTACCGTTGCCGGGGTTAAACAGAAAAGTCCATGAAGATGTAATGAATCTCATCCGAAGGAAAGATTTCTTTATTCAACACGTTTCTATTCTGATACTCATTATCACTTCCAGACACATTCTTAAAAACTGTTTTAATTACCGTTCAAGTGATTCAACATTAGACAGTTCTCTGGCAAGCGCTTCAGAAGTGTATGGACATTTTATTTCGGAGATTTGCTTTTATTCAGCCATGAATGATGGATGGGGCATTGGCTCTTTCCAAAAAGCATGAAAAAGCACAGACACATGGCTTTTTATCCAAGTACTATTGATCGACATGTGTCGTATTGAATCACATTTAAGATTCCATTGAGAACTTCGGTCGTAAATGCCATTTTCACACTTGATTTATTTGGCAGCACTTGCCGTAGCATCATAACTGCCACACTTTTTTCCCCATTAAATGTGAAAATCTAATTTTTATTTACTGCAATTTGAGCCTCATTATGAGCTTTTCAATTCCCATGGAAGCCCGTGTAAAACAACAATCTCACACTGATTCAAGGCAACCTTGTATTGATGTAATCTGTCTTTTGTATTTTGATTTCATGCTGGAAATCTGTTGTGTGATGAGATATAAACTGACAGGACGGTCTTGTTAGCGTTGCTCTGGACATGTTCGTCTGTTTGTTGGAAGTGTTGCTGCTTTCAAGCGAAGGCCAAACAACTCAACATAACACTCATCCGCTGCCATTAGCACAATATCTCGAGCGGCAACTATCATGGCATCATCCTTCAAATTAATGAAGCTCTACACGTCTCCAAAACCTCACGGCAAAACATGCAAATGCCAAACGTTGAATGGAAAGTTAACACAGACTTGTTACCAGGCAAATGTTCGCCAAACTGTCAGAAGCGATGGGAATTTATTTCTGAACTCGCTCCAAATGTCAATTATGAAAAAAATTATCTCGAGGCCAATTAATGAAGACATGACAATCTTGCTTCCGTTACCGTTTATATCATACGGACTAGTAAGCTTTAAACATATTATTGTATCGAGTCGATTTTTGGAGCTTGACTGGTCATTGCAGCAGAATGCTATAAAATCATCCATCACATGCAGTAGTTAAATGATATGACAAACCGCCGTTGCCCCTTCAAGCCAAGAAATGCATTAGCACTCGAGAACTATTGATTTCAACTTAACTGAAATCTGAAAACTTTTCACTAGTAAAACACCTGTGGCTGTGGATTAATGTCCGCCAGTGAGCTCATTCCTGACCTGCAGGTTATTCAAGCGGTTTTCAGATGAAATGGCCGAGAAAGTTTTAGCTCCTGTTGAATTACGGTCGTTCCACAGTCCATATGACACCAAATCTGTCCACCGTCTGGAGTTCAGCCAACAGCCAATCACGGCCTGCGGTGCTAAAGACCTCCAATCTGTCCAGGTCAACATTAAATGACCCCTGTGAAACCAGAATATATAACAAAATTAAACGCAGCCGTTCTCCTTACACTGCATGAAATCTGCTCAATTGTTTCTTCTAGACGCCACTTACTTTAAATGGAGAGCAGACGAAGCTCTTGCATATCAAATATTTCACACGCGTCTCATCAGGAAAAGATCACGATGTCTCAAACTATGCTCATATATAAAAGTCTTTCACAATAAAGACCAAACACCCGATTTACTTACTTTGCTCAAAGATTACCAAGACCTTTCCTCGTTGACATAATGTGCACAAAAGAAGCAAACAGGTTCAATTCCGAGCGATAAAACCGTCCTGTGAGTAAGAAGAAACTTGATTTCTGTTGCAGCTGTCTCGGGACGATCAATAGTACCGTATGAAGCCTTTTTTAGACTAAAACCAGAAAACTCTTTTAAAGCAATTGGCAGGGACTTGCCAGAAGTCAATGAGAGGTGGAGAGACCTCTCTTTCTTCTAAGGTTGATTATCATCTGAAACACACAACAGCTTGTGGCAGGGTTGTGTGGTTTCCAACCGCACAGACGGAAATTGGCTGAAGATGACAGAAAAATGAACACAATCTTGATGACGTGATCTCTGTGTCTTTATAAAGATAAGTCACGTTACTCTTATCTTCATCCGAACACTCATTGTTTTTGGGTGTAAGGTTGGGGAGAGATCTTCTACACCTCGCCTAAAGTGAATCACTGCTAAAATCTAATCTACTTTTTACGTCATAATATTACCGGTGAAGTATGTCAAATGTTTCTAGATTGTTTCTATAGTACAGATATTGTAATAAAATTGTATATTAAAGCAAAAAAAAGAAAAAGTATTTACTGGGGAATTAAATGTCATTCCAAACCTTTATGAGTTTATTTCTTCATCAGAACACAAAAGAAGATATTTTGAAGAATGTTGACAATCTAGCAACATTCCATTGACGTCCATTGAAAAAACACGGAGATATTTCTCAAAATCTTTTGTGTTCCCCTGAAGAAAGAGTCACATACAGATATACAACCACATGAGAGGGAATAAATGATAAAAAAACATTGGGTTTAAGTGTGTTTCATAGTTAAAGATTTAGAATCTTAGATAGAAATTAAAAAAGCAATTACTTTTTTGCAGTGATTGTAAAACCACCAGTCCACCACTGTAAATCTCTTTCAGTCCGACAGCACAGCAGAGCGATGAAGAAAAAGAAACCAATAAAAAAACAGACGTGTGTGACTGTGTTTCATTATAAAGAGCACAAACAGACTCACAGGTGAAATTAAAGCACATGACTCTCAGGATCTCGCTCGGGTCATTCATTCAACTAAAGCTCCATCCGTAATCATGCGTAGGTCTCACACCGTCTCCTCTGTCTTCTGTCATCTCTCAAGGTTTGATCTCCTGTCACAAGCTGTTGTCACAACCAATTATTCTGTCATCTGTGTTTTATGTTTATGATAAAGCTTTGGATTTGTCAGGGTTGGTAGCAGAAGCCCTTTTATTATAAAAACCAAGATCACAGAAGATTTGATTTGACCGCTGATGTTTTTCCTGTACATAATATGTTAAAAGTAAAATAATGAAAATGGAAATGAACCACGGTCACGATGAAAAGGACATTGAACAAATACATACATATTATTAGGCTTTTTCTGTTGAGCAAGTATTACTACTATCCATTAACTTTACTATTGTGTGTACAGTCAGACAGAGAGCTGAAGTTCCATCACAGTGTATCTTGTGAAAAATAAATACAAGTAAATAAACACAAAATCAATTCTATGTAATGCATATACAACTGTCAATGGTCTAGTTCAGAGTAAAATACTCACCACAGTCACATACGGTAAACACGATAACTGCTTGCGAGTCGACTCGTTTCTTGAACTGTTTATGAGCACTATTTATTCATATCACACATCTTACAGTGAACTCAGATTTAACATGCATTTTGCACGCTGTATATTGACATTTTGCATGTATACAATATATAGACAGGTTTGTGCTAATAAAAATGAACCTTATGCACTTGGCGGACACTTTTATCCAAAGTGGTTTACTGCATATTCAAAGTTATACACTTGTGTGTTTCTTGGAAATCAAACCCGCAACACAACGCTCTACAAGCACTCTGGTGTCCTGAAGACTTCACTGTATGGAGCAATTGCTTTAACTTTTCAAACTTTTTCAAGTCATGTTTTAGTGAGTGAACTCTTTAGAGCCACTGGCTAATGTCACGTCTTGTGCCCCGGCATAAATCAATAGAAGCTCCTTCATGCCTCGCGTGTTTCCACTGATTGGAACATGAATGACAGAGCTTTAATTTCTTGTTAATGTTGTGCCACGGGCTGTGTTGTCCTGTAAAGTCTTGTAACTGTTGAGAGAACATGATATCCTTGAGGAAACCTTTAAATACTAATAATGCGTCAAGATTTCACCGTTTGAGCAGCTGTCAGACGTCATGTTAACATGCGTGTGTGTTCTATAGAGTGAATGTAGTGCTGTGACATCGCTTTGTACGCTGTTGAGGAATTCAATTAGAATGCAAAGGTGAACGCAGCGATGTTGTTTCAAGGTTATGCAAATATTGATGGGTTTTGTTGTGACAGCATTTCTCGTTAACCTGCTCGGGTTCACCTGCCTCGCTGTCTACACACTACATAAGCATTTACCTTTAAGAAAACAATAGACTTCACATCCCAGCTGCGGAAAACGCACGTTTATATACCAGCGCTTTAGCTGCTGAATCAGACTGGTTCCCGTTGCGTAGGTTGGTCTGGATCCACCCGAAAACCACCTTGGGCTAGAGATGCACAGAGCTGTCAATTGTGGCCGATAACCGATATATTGGCCGATATACAGTATCTAGATATTAATATAACATTTCCTAAGACTGACACAAAAGGCAAAAAGTGGACACCGGCTTTCATATGAAAACATTCACTGCAGAAAACAAGGTAACCGATAGTTCTCTATTCCCCCTGAAAATAATCAACTAAGCCTACTTTACACTAGTTAAGGCTAGCCGTGGATTATTCCGCTTATTCCATGGTTATTTGCCAAGTTAAAGCTGTTATTGATGTTTACAGTGTAGCTTTAGATCAAACCGGTGAAAATGATTTTCGTCAGTTAACTTTGAATGTAATCTGACTGACTGGAGCTACCCGTGCGTTATAGGGTTTAAATGAACACCTTCCAGCCAATCAGAATCCAGAATTCAAACAGACCATGGTACAAAGATGATTTAACCTTCAATTTTTCTGGTATATATTTTTTTATATATCAGCTATTTACATTTAGTCATTGCGACTTTCAAAGATTTACGTCCTTGCAATGGAGCACCAATTGCCCGACAGAACGCCCTTTTATTTCATCAATGTGCAATAAATGATGCTGACGTTTCCACATGACATGATTTTTTGATTTTATTTATTCTAGTGTTGTTAACCACAGACGGCCTCTGGGAAAGTCAAGCAAATTCATATTTTGAAAAGGTTTTGCATTCTTTTAGAGAATAGCTTTCTTGCGTGCAAGAGAACGTAAACTATTCCAACGGAATGCAAAAGTGAAAATGATAAGAAATCTCCTACAGTACTCTGCAGGTAACCTACTTCGAGCTCAAGCTGTGCGCTTTACATTTTCTTCTGTTATAAAGCTTGTAGAATCAGGCCATTTCGAGCCACAACAGCATTGGCAGAAACTGAAAATAATTAAAGGGTTATTTGCATGTGATTATTTCCATTGAACATTGGACTTTTTATTGCTGTTTATTATCGAACACACACGCACTTTTTGTGCTCGTGGAAAGCAATGAAAAGCTCATTTTCTACATGTATGTACAAAACATTTCAGCAAATCCGTCTGGACTTTAGTGAGGACACAAATCTTTTAAAGGGATATTTCAACAAAAAAATGAAGATTCTGTCTTCATTTACTCGCCTTCGAGTTGTTTCAAATGTGTTTGTTCTGATGAACACAGTGGAAGATATTTGGAAGAATGCTTGAACCAAACAGATCTCGACACCCATAGACTTTCATAGTAGGAAAAAAACAATGTGCCTCAGAACTGTTTGCTGTCCGAAATTATTCAAAATTGTAACTTTTTATAACCTTTCTATCCGTCGCATCAATTATAGACTATAGCATAAAAAAGGTTTAATAATCTGACTTTACAGAAGTCACAGAAATACAGAAGGCCAGTTTGGAATCAGATTCACCGTTATAAGAACTAAACATTTCCCACACGTAATTCACTGAACAAAGCAGAATATACAGCGGAAATCTATCCGACATTCGAGTGTCTTAAACTAAACCCTGAATATCTAAGGATTTCATGTCACTAATCTGACAAACATTGACAAATCCGCAGTGCTTCGTTCATCCTCAAACACTCTTATTAAATCAGTGTGGTAAACTCAACTTTATTTTCAGTTCAGATCATGGCAGATTGAGAGAACTCTTGCTGGTTTTGTGTGCATTGGGCATCAGATGGTCATCGAACAGACTGTTGGCGGTCTGAGGATTAAACGCTTTGCTTTGATAAAACACACACAATGATGATGATGAATCAGGATCTGATCTTTCACCATTACATTACACCATATCCCCATTATCTTCAACACTAAAATAACATTTAACAATGCTTGGCTGTGTTACAGAACCTGACTACAATGACTACACTAACATTTTATTTCAAACTCAAACTAAATACATTTAAAGCAAAGGACACTTGATACGATGCAACGTCGTCTTTTGTCATGACATCGGTGCTTGATAGAGAGACGGGAGAATCGCATCTGTCATCCACAGATCAGTCGTGAATTGTTAAACTTTTCTGTGCAGAAGCTTGAATGAGCTTTTCATTGGAAATTTAGATTACGGAGTAGTATTGATTCCTACAAAGGGCTTGGTATTTAAAAGAAAGAAAGAAAGAAAGAAAGAAAGAAAGATATATATAACCAGAGATTTAATTAAAGTTAAAATCCCTCAAGGCAAAACAAAGTAAAAGTGGTCTATGGGTTGCTATCTATCACACTAATGCGAACGAGTCACTCGCGTCCATTTTCTGTCAGAAAAAAAAATAGTTTTGTGTTTTAAACTATTGAACCTGGCACAGACTCCTTCATTCTGACTTTAAAATCATTCTCATTTAAAGTCACTTTAAGCAGAAAAAAATACTTTTTAACTATTTAAAAAATGCACAACATACTATTTAAAGAACATTTTCTAATTTATTTGGAATTACAATATTTGAAGGATCACAAAAGCCTGAAAACAATTCCCTGAGAAAAAACAGTCACTTCAACCGGACCTGACGATAGCATCAAACCTCAAACTGCTCTGAAACCAGAAACAGGCCGGTGAAACTGGCTGACTGGATTCTGGAGTCAAAGATCTACTGTATTGCTGGAATACTCAAATGATTGAGAAAAAGCCAGATGACCAGGGGCTAGTGAATAAAATGATCTTGTAAGAGTAATGATAATTGCTTTTCATTTAGTTTTAAAATGTGACTAACCAGCAGCTGTGTCTTGGGTCAGAAACGTTCTCTGTTCTCATGCAGGTGAAACAGTTTAATTGATCCATCAACTCAAGGCTGTCTACATTACAAAGTGCGGTAACGCTTTAGATCACGACCCGCAATAATTATGCAATAAAGGGGTAATAGTAAGGAAAATACATACATTGAAAAAACATTAAACTGTAGGTATTTTAAAACTATCTCCTGAAGTACGCAATATCGTGTTCACACATTTAGTAAATGTACTGTATACTCTATTTTAATGCAGCCCATGTCACCAATTGTTTTCAGCGGGTTTCTATGCATAATTTTAAACTATATAGACTAAAGAATATAATTTCTCCATGGATTACACATAAAAAGGATGACCATGTCTACTAAGTAGTTTGCGTACTGTACCTAACGTTCACTTTTTAATGGCAATAAATGAAACCAATGGTTGCGAATATGCAAATTCAGCCCTGCATTCACCAGTAACGCAATGATCAAAATTTAGCTTGTAAGTCTCCCTGCAGGAAATAGTTTTGTTGGGACTGTACCATGTAAATGCAGTTTTGATTTATTTGTCTTTGTGTGGTTTCTTTAGAGGCTTTAGAGGGGCCATTACACCCAACATTATGATGAATGGTACCACGTGTTGGGGGCTTTTCATCATCTAACAGTGTTTAGGAAGTTATTCTGTGTGTATGCGGCCCTGTACGGCTCTTTGTTACATGAGCATGAAATATGAGTGGAATAGTGAGAGATGAGATTGATTTGAGTCAAATGTGAGTCTCTCTTTGTGCATTTGTGTGTTGTGTGTCTGCATGCACTGCCATAGACTCATTCAATATCTACAAAATACTAAATATGAACATTTCCATGATATAATGATTTTTGGGCTTTATCATGAACTCAAAAAAGAAATGTAGGCCAATATATTATCTGTATTTTTCTATGTTGCATTACCCATAAACTAAATAATTTAAACTGGAAATACATAAAGACTAAACTAAAACTAGAACTGAAATAAAAATGATTTCAACCTAAATAGCACTATTTAAAATGACAAAAAATTATAGAACAGCTTAAAAAGAAATTTAAATAGACATGGACGCTTTAAAAAGCCAAAATAGTGAAACATTTAATACAAAAAAACAGAAAGCCGTTATTAAGACCAGTAGAACACGAGGCTTGAATCTTAACACTGTATTATTCAAACTTTCCCCATTTTGACTGTATTACTGTGAAGTTATTCGGTAATAAATATACTTATTAAAACCGAGACAGCATCAGGTTTATTGGGTCACTGTCACTTTAAGAGCTAATGCTAATGGTAATGCACATCATCCACTACTAACTTCAATTATGACATTAGCTAGTGTCTTTATGTGAACCTTGTTTGTTTTTGGCATAATCTTGTGTGCATTGCATTTTACAGCTTAATACCTAATAATACGTGAAAGATAACTTTGTTCTGTACCTTTGCTTTGTCTGTGTGCACGCTCACATGTCAGAAGAAACGTCTGTGAATGAAATCGCGTAAAAGTTTAGAGGCACAACTTCAAAATGCATGCAAATAATAAACTTTTGTGATGATGAAGTGCAAATGTGTGTGATTTCAGAGATATATACGCTGTCAAATAGTGGATGTAAATGTGTGTCGTACCCGCACAGTCAATGAACGCTGTAGCACGAGTAATGATGTATCTGTATGAGCAAAATCCAAACTTGAAGGTTGAAAATGCGGACAGCTTGCACAGTCTATGAAAATAAAAGTCTGTTTATGATCCAGTGACTGCGCATGAGCTATGCAACAAAACTTCATGTCTATATGTTAAGCTTATATCAGAAATTGTTTCTATCACTATCAAGGTGTATCATCAATACATATCGTTATTATTTTATCGGCCATCCCCAGATTTCATTAATACAGTCGTTCTCAAATCTTTCCACTGATTTTTGCCATAATTTAGTTTTACCATATGCTATACGTACAGAATATGTACTTTTGTATACCGCATGTGCCACATTCAGCATGTGAGAAACAGAATGAAAATTATCAGACATATGGCACTAGCCAAACTGCATTTTCATATGGTTTGAATTGGCCACAGATGATTTTAATATGTCATTTTTGTCTTAATTAATTGTTGAAATCCTTTAAACGGACCAACGAGCAGCAAATAGGGTTTATTATTGAGTACCCTTTGATATAATAGTATTATCTGGACGTCCCTTGGAAAGAGTCAAATGTCCCTCAAAACTATTACAGTGAAAAAGTTTGTGTAAGTCAAACGCAGGACCGTATGGAAGAGTGCAAGTGTATTAGTTTTCACATCTACAGAACAGTTCTCATTTCTGTGGTATTTTGCTTTAAAATCAAATCTTACTTTTAAGTAGAGAGATGTAAAAGTAACATGGGGAAGCGAAACGAGGATCCCGCAGAGTTTAATTGACTCACTCATCGTTCACACGTGGTTATGAAGCAATCATGTCACCAGTGGGATCCCCACGGCTTTCTCTCTCTCTCTCAATTTAAGGGTGCTTTATTGGCATGACAAAATGTACATTCATATGGCCAAAGCATTTGCAGCTGGGCTGCGTACAAATATTGCAAGTATGTATGCACACGAAAAGAAAGATAATTATAATAATAAAATCAAATAAAGTGTGATGTATGTAAAGTAGTTTATAATAATATATAAAAACAAAAATAGAGTATAGTTTAAACAAAGATTTACACAAGCAAAATATTGAAGCATCTCTCTTTCTCAGTTCAGTATTTCAGTTCGACTCCAGAGATTTCATTAGTTAACGGTTTCTTTCTGCTTCAAACGCTTTTTTGCTCTTTGTTATGGACATGAGATGCTTAGCCAAGCATTGGGCCAAACGCATGTGTGAGTTTTTCCTCGTTGGATAAATTCAAATTTATTTAAATGATGGCTAGAATTGTTTCGTTTTTTTCTCAAAGCTGCTATCTGTAATGTTTGCCTTTTTGTTGCCATCTATTTTTAAAACGTAATTTCAGGTCACTTAGCATACTTAGTTTACGCCTGTTGAAAAACAATGAAATCCAACTGACAGCTGAACTGATGATTATTATGTACGCTTTCTGAAATTTAATAACGGTTTGTTTTCACCAAAGGTTACATTTTACAGCTTTAAATATTTGTTTTAAATACTGTTCAAAAGACAAGTTAAATGCAATGCTGTTTGGTCTCTGATCAAACCGCAATCGCCTCTGCTGATTCTTCAGAAAATATTACCTCGGCCTCAGAGTCGCGCCCACGGACCGCTGGCTAAATGTCTGATGCATTAGGCAGACTTTTCTGGAAACACTTCAGCACGTTCGAAGTCGTCATCTGATTGGTTGAATTTCACAGGATTTCCGTAAGACGTCCGTGTCACGTTCTTTAACAGTCCGCCTGGAAACGACACAAAAGCGTCTGATCTAAGAAGTAAGCTGTAGTGTTTGCTAACAGTTGCTATACGAAGTCATTGCGATCAAATAAACGCTTAATTCTTAAAGATATGCGAGGTTCACGACGTGAATTTACACGGCTCTAAACATGAGGCGGCACGAAACGTGATTGGTTGCTTTACCTGTCAGTCATATGGCCTCTTGGGCGGGCCTCGGCCATAGAAAGCGGCGATAAGTTCCCGACATCGAGTATGATGTTCTGGTTCAACAACAAAGTGTTGTCATAAACTAAATATTGAGTGCTGCTTGCTTGGCCAAAGAACTCTGATATGACTAATACACAATGTAATGTGATTACCAGGGTGTTCCAGGTGGTTGCTATGGTGTTCCCATGCTTAGGTATTCTGAGTAGTTTAGAATGTTGCAATGGGTGCAATGGATATGTTTCATAACTTTCTTGATTTTACTTTTCTGTGTAATCAGCCTAATGTTTGTCTCGTGGACAATGAAATATAAAAAATCAGACTGACTCGATTTGAGGGAAGCTTTTGAGCCATCCATTTTTGGAACAATAGGCAAGTACCTCGCACCTTCTATGAGCACCCCAGCAACCTAAATGCACTAAATCCAATCAGAACTGCACAGTAGCACTAGAAACTAGATTTACAAGACTTTAACATCGCAGTGGCAGGTTTTGCAATTATAAAAGAGGCCCTGATAATCCCTGGATAATTGCTTTGGCCGACCATGTCGATCTCCAGAAATGGAGACAAGCTCACCTCCAGCGCTTTTACCCGAAGTCAATGGACGTCTTGTCTTCTTTGTTCTGCAGATAATTAAGTCCAGTGATTCACCAAACCATCCACTCCTGCAGAGACTTCTTCTACAAATCTAATACAATGATCATTAAGCACGCTGACGTAAAATAGACTCCTTTTGATAGGCATCTCTCACAAACGAAAATTGAGTGTCAGATTATAAAATAATAAAATCAGGAACTCTCACATCCGTATGGCGGTATTATAGACAGACAGATATGTTGATCAGTCGACTGTAAGTGAATCATAGTTTTAAACCAAAGATGTTATGAAAATAAGTTTGTTTTCTTAATATTGAAAAGAATATTGGAAGATGTGGTTGAGGAATTCATTTCAGTTTGCTATTGTAAATTTAATGTTATGAATGCTTAATGGAGGAACATGATTTACCTCATTAATTTAGATCCGTTGTATTTTACTTCATCTCTTCAAGTTTTATTTGAAAAGTTTCACTCATGATTTTATGTTTATATACAGCATGACAAACCAGCTCATAATTTTTTTTATTTACATACTGTAAACCTGTGTGCTGCACTTAAAAAAAGAAGAATCTTTTCACATAGTTTTTGTCAGATTCAAACACATTTTAAATTGATCTGTTCCTGTAGTAAATAGTTTTCATCTGTAAGGAGACATATACAGCAGAGTACTATGAAGACGTCTCAAGTCCTGACATCCATCTATGGAGTTGCTTATCTCAACTGATCCTCTCGACCCATCCATTTCCCTCTCTTCTTCTTTCACAGCTACACATTGTGAGCGTTCTGCTGGGGGATTTAAACGGATGTGCTCAGAAGTCAGAAGTGGAGGAGTCGACCCCAGAGATCGATCAAGTCATTGATAAACTGAAGAACATCTATCGGCTGAGATTCTGGGAGGATGAGGGTAAAACCTCTCTGTAACTACAGCGAGGAGAAGGGGGGTGTCCCTCAGGGGTCCGTCCTCGGAGCAGGTTGAATAGAGGCCAGGGTGAGTTCGGTGATAAAGTTCATAAAGGGTTTAACAGTACATCAGAATGATACGTTGAGCGTGAAAAGCTTTCATTGTGGCATGAGGATGTTTTTAAAGTGGTCTCAAAATAATTGGTATGAAAACCATATTTGTTAAAAATAGCAGAAGCGACTTGAAAGCATCTGCTAAATGAATAAATGTACGGATAGGTGAAAGTGTTGTTTTTACTTCGACTCAACAAAAATGGCTTTTAAATATCTTGCAATGTATCTACAGCAGACAGAATCCACTGTTGTTCTGTGTGTGTTTAGTTCTGCGAATAAACTAAAGGAAACTGTTTGGAAACCTTTTTTCTGTTTTTGCGCTCTTTTCCTCGATTGTGACTGAAGGTGTATGCTTAAATGTTATTATTTTGCTAGACAAAACAAATTATTGTCAAATGTGGGGAAGACGTCAATTTCAAGTAATATATACAAATACACTTCAAAAGTTTAGAGCCACTTATTTATGAGAATATTATGTTTTTTTACTTCCGTGTTTTGACGCATTTCTGAGGGAAATTGAATTTTTAATGAGAAACACTGTGAGCGTGGCTTTCGTCTTTCTCTGCGATTTGATTGGATGTATAAAAACAGCCGTTGCGTTTCGAAATGGAACCGGCAGCAATTGAAGGGGAGGAGTTAACGGATGCTCCGCCCAAGCTGTCATTACAGGACGGAAGTGCATTTTCAGATTTAAACTAAAGATTATGAGGGAACGCATTGATAAACTAAAACCACAAACTCCGCAATATTTCATGGGAAAATAAGCCTTGTAATGTTTATTTCACAGAGACTTTAAAGTAAGGTGTAGTTGTGTAATGCAAATATCTAACACCGTATGTTTGCCCGACATTTAGGCAAACACCTTCAGATCAAAAGATAGGTGAGGTCAAGAGAAACATTTATGAATGTAAGTTTACTATTAAAGCAACTTCGGTGTAGTTAAACCTTCCTGCAATGTGACAATTGCATTTTAAGAAACATATTCCACATGGTCTCATAAATAAAACAAGGTCAATGCATATTGTAAAATGCTGTTCAATATAGCTTTATTTATATTATAGCATGCACTGGTGTCATGATCAGGATAAACAGCTGTCACAGAAGTGATTCTGTCAACATACAGTGATAGGACTCATAATACCTGTGTGTGCTTCTGATATCATGTGTAAAAACACTTCATGAGCAATGATGACATACTGCTTCATCTGAAAAACATATTCGCAATAAACTCCAATTCAACACACTGCGGCGTTCCTGTAGATTAACAGCTGAAGTTTTGAGTCTTTATTCCCAATTCATAAATATAAATGACTTACGGTCAAATAATTAGCGCAACGACGTAAAAAGAAGTACAGTAATATCTGAAGTATTATAATCATGACGTCACACGTGCATCTGTTCTGTTTCATCCTGTTACCTACGGTCAAATAGATGAGCCCTATCTCTGAACGCTGAATAGGCGTCAACTCATTTTTGTTTCTGACGTCAGAAATCAGAATGAGCCACTTCTGACAACCTTGAAAACAAAATAAGCCCTGTTTTTCTCCCGTCTCTTGACCGTCTGTATTTCTCCTGCATTTTTCACGAGGTCGCTGATGTCTGACAGGGTTTGAATATGTCGGGTGTGATCTTCATCTTTCTGTGGTGTGGTGTTGGACCGGCGTAGTTCCCAGCAGGCCGAGCGGCGGTTGAGGTCGTCTCTGTTGACCTCGATGTCTAATTCACACCATCTGTGATCTGTCGCTTCTGTATCACACATCCGCACGGCTGTCTTTAGTCACCGTGTGTGAATTATAGTCCTCTGGGCTGTCATTCGTATAAATAGGAACTCATGTTTGTGTGTTTTACTCTTTAATGTTTGTTGCACTAGAAAGACAGATGTGCACTTTTTAACGTTTCAATCGCCTTGTAAAATAGTCCTAAATTGCCGTGAGATTGTATTGAACTCATCACAAAGATTCATGTATTCATGAGCATGGCGTTTTAAGGTTATTTAGAATGGAAGAGGATATGATTCCTGACTGCAGTAATTATGTAAAAGTGATTAACCTCATCACCTGTAACTCCCGCCGAGCTCACAGTCGACATAAGTCACGGCTCATTGCATAACCAAATGACAATTAAATGAGGTCTTATGACCTAAATAAGATGCATAAAAGAGCAAAGGAGAGCGGTGTCACTCCTTATAATGCGCTCGCTGATAAAGTTAATGAAGTCTTGTTTGCATACGCCGTAAAACAGCAACATTCACTCACATTGCTGTAATAACCCCAAAATGACTTTCATTTTGAACCAGTGTAGTCAGGTTTATTCTGTAATTAAAGAACGCTTGCTTGGAAGTCATTATGTGACATTTATTTTAGACAGTGTTGTTGGATTAAATTCAGCTTTATCGTGAATTTCTTGTAACACTGTGAAGAATATACCTTGAAAAACGAATGAGTGTAGATCGTAGAGCTAAAATAATCTTAATGAAGAGTTCATGCTGAGACTTTTGATTGCAGACTTGACAAATCTGTTGACATCTCTTCTCAAACTCATTTGCGAGACACTGTAGCTAAAGTTTCCGTTGGCTCTCCTCTAAATCTTGTTGATGTCTAGGAGAAGTAATTGGGTCACGTAAGAGATCTCACCTCTGATGTGTCTTTCTTTTGAGAAGTACTCTTTAAACACATCTATTATAAGCCACGGAAATGATTTGTATCAATATAAAAATTCATTATTGGAGACGATCTCTTCTCTCACCGCAGACCTTTAGTGGAATAAAAAGTAATATATTCAATTTGAATGTGACCTTAATGGCAATTTTTTGTTCACCTCCCTCTCACGGCGGATGTTTCAATTTCAACAGAGTTTCAGAACGTCTCATTTCTGATGTGGTGACGGCAGCCGAATACAAAGAGCTTTGCTTTGTCAGAACCTGAGTCCACGGAGGCAAACGGAGCCCTCACTGATGTGCGAATGCGGCCCGGCACCTCGTCACATCTCTCAAAGCCAATCGCCTCATGATGAGCTTCAAACAGGTGGACAGTCTGATAAAAGCTTTCATTTATATGGAAATCAGAAGGGTGACCAATCAATTATTCCCATTTGAATAAAGATTACTGTCCTCTACGCCCCATTGGACCATCGATTCGACTCCTAATTCTAGTCATGCCAGCCCCTTTTGCTCCAGATATAAATAGTGGAGTGGCCTCATCTTTAGTCGCGTCTGAACCGCCGCTCTATGACAAAACGCAGGCTGAACTATGCAAATTGGAAATCCATATTTGGACGAGCGACACGTAAGATTAATTATTTGTCAGACGCTGTCACCGCGAGAAGGGCGAAAACTATCGTCAATTTCACATCTATTAACTTGCTGTCTGCGCTTTCCAGTCATCCTCTGTATTTATCCCGGATTTAATATTTATGCCTTAAATCAAACGTTTACATTCCAGTCACCGGTTGAAATGTGATTTATGCCACAGTTTCTTCCGCTCTCTCATCTCTGGGTGTACGTTATAAATATGTCATCTTTCAACACCTATCAACGTGGATTTCAGCACCCATCCGATGCGCAGGGAGGTGTGGAAAACCGTTCCCAAAAGTATATTATATATCTCTTAAAGGGACCCCTAACCCGTAATGAATACACAGTGAATATCATCAGGACAGAGACGTTGTTCTGTATGCAGGATTCAGACGGCTGCTCTGGATGTTTTCTTGCTTTCAGACTGCTGATGAGTGTTAATGCTTACAGAGGCCACGGTGACGGCCAATATGACCTTTCACTCCGTAAGACCAAATACTGATAAAAGATCCGAGAAGAATTAAAGGGAAAGTTCAAATATTTTGAATATTGAAGTTCAGTCACTGATCTATATAAATGACTGGATTGCTCATGACGTCATCACTCTGAAGCTACCGCTCCGCCATGTTGGCTTGCCTAGGGAGTTTTCACATATTAATGATAAAACAGTAATTTCCAGTCCCCGTTTTATATCTTCAATTTCAGCACATTCTTACAGCGCAGATGTCTTAAGCATATAAATAGTTAGTTAATTAAGTCTGTAATGTTTCTGTGTGAGTTTGTGGCAAATCAAATCAGCAAATTAATGAGACACCTCAAAATATGACAAATGTGCTTTTTCTGAAATCTTAATACGGATACATTAAGGCTTTTTATGAAGAGCTTGTTTCCAGAATGAGATAACTCTGCTCTTAAAACCATGTTTTTATTGTGTTAGTTTGTGGTATTTATTATGACTCAACAAAATTCTTCCAAATTGTGGCTTTATGAAATATCCATAAATCACTTGTGTGATATATTTCATGCAGTTGCATACTTACAAGAATGTGCAAACAGAACTTTGCGTTAAACTAGCTCTTGGCATGTGTTTGTGTCGTATGAGCGTGAATAGCGAGCACACAGTATTTGTACAGCGTTTGTATTGCATTTTTATTTGCAGACTGGTTCATACCGATGATGTCATCGTGAGCCTGAGGTATTGAACTCTGTGACTTAATGAAGGGAAAAAGTGCCAAGGCAATAAAGCAAGAATGATAACATTAAAGCAGACATAAAATGATATGAAAAATATAAAAGTATATTATGTGAAGTGAACAACAAACCGACAGAACTGCACCACTGATATCGGCTGTTATTTTAGGTGATGACTGGTGTGTTAACTAAGGTGCTGTTATTGTCACCTGCGGAAATCCATCTTGATACGTTTCTGTGTTAGACCGCTGCAGGTGTGGGATGAGCTGAGGGGACAGAAATAATCAGGAGCATTACGTGTGATTATCATCTCATACTGTACAGATCATACTGTACTCTCATCATCTCATTTAACACGGAGGAAGAAAACGTGTTTTTTTATGTTATAAAAATATTTATTTATGTATCAACTTGTGATTTTGTTATTTTAATCAGTTTGTCCTGTTGCAATTATCAACGAAGTAAATGCAAATGAAAACCAGTATTTAAATTTGGGAGACGTGTTGGTATAAACACGTTCCTATAAATTGTACATTTAGAAAAAACTCAAATTATTTAAATTGTGTTCCAACGCTGTTTGTAGAGTATATATGTTGGGTGCTTATACTTCAGATATCATATGATTATTCATTAGTATTTTCATAGTGCGAATGCATTCTGAGTTTGCTCTCTGTGTAAAAGTTACATGTAGTTCTGCCTTTAAAGTTATTCAAATCAGAATATAAAAGTCCCTGCCTAACTTTCCAAACCCCCTGTGGATGTGCATATGATGCCATTAAACGTTGTGGTGGGTGGATTGCTAGGTTTTGGAAAACAGCTTGAATATAGAATCACAATATGATTGTGAACTACAGCTTACAATAACAGTTTGACAGATTTCTGGTGGAGATCTTTTGACAGCACATTGCCTTACATTTTTATAGCATCATTGACTTAACCTGCCAATTATGTTCTATATTTAAGTGTCATAATATTGAATTTGAGTCCCCAGGAACACGTTTAAATGCATCCAAGCTCAAAAACGCTGGCAATTAATATCACCCCATTTCTCAAAGATCTTTCAAGGGGTCAAATGACGAATATTATCGTTTATTTAAGATGTAATTCAATGTGTATACATGATATAAGGTTCAAAGACGCTGTATTTTCCACATATACCGTGCATGTTTGTATCTCCTCTTTGCTCCGCCTCTCTGAAACGCACAAAATCTTTACAAAGCTCCTCGCTCTGAAAAGCGAGGTGTGCTGTGATTGGCTAGTTAACCAGTGTGTAGTGATTGGTCGAATACTGTAAGTGTGTGACGGAAATGTAACGCCTCTTACCATATTTGGAACATCAGGTTTCAAGCAATTGTACTGACAGGTACGCCCACCTTACTTGCATTTACATTTGGGGCGGTCTTAGTCAAATCATACCACAAACTGATGTAGATTTGTGGGGGTGTGGCTACACGAGGCGTTTCAGGCAGGTCTGGGTGAGCATTCGCCTTTAGATTGAACAAATCTTTTGTTCTGACACTTTAAATTGTGCAATTTAACATGTGTAAAACACCAAACACATATTTGTGCCATATGACCGCTTTTAACGGTACTCCCTTTCACAAGGCCACTGTGCTCCGATTGGTCTTTCCACTTAGACGGACAACTACATTTCAGCTCTAGGAGGCGTATTAGTTACTAACTTACACAAAGAATATTAGTACACAGAGATAATAAGGTTACAAAAATGGCATTGATTCGTCACATAAAGATAATGACACTTCTGTAAGCGAAAGGCTAAACACAGCTAAACAGTAAACACAGCACAGTAAAGCAATGCTAATGCCTTAGTAGCAGCGCTAACGCGACTGACTTATGAAACATTATAGCATATCAACGAAATCTATACACATTCTTTATCGCAAATCCAAGTAATAAAAACGACAAACGCTCTCATGGCAGCGAACTGGACCGACAGCAACACAGAAAAAACATTGTAACTGTTCAACCCAGTCTCACGACAATTCGTGGCATAGACACAACATTTTGAATCTATAAATTCGGCTTCAATTAGATTACAGTTCATGAAAATGTCCTGTGAGTCTCCCTCACTCTCTCTCATTTTATTGTGTAAATCAAACTGTGTCTATCCAGGTGGAGACGCATTACATCACAGTCTATCTGTTTCTAGTGGTTTCCAGAGTTTGTGTCGTCCGTCGCTTTACATTTGCAGTACGCTGCTCTTCTCACCACAGATGTGCAGGTACGTCCGGTTACATCATATTAACACAAATGCACCCCGGCTGGAAAACTCCATTTCCTCCGGTCATCTAAACCTCTTAGTTTGTAATATAATCTGATAATTTACTGGAAACATTGCAGAGCTCTGGAATGAAAATGTCACTAATTGTTTGTTTTAAAGCTGAAAAATGGTAATTGAATCAGTAAAAGTACATTTGAGATGAGATAATGTCTGTAATGGTAACGATAACTTTCTTTGAGTGCTGCATTTTAAATATTTGATGAGATGCTGTATGTTTCAGTTTATTTGTGTTTTGGATTTGTCCTTTCAACCAGAAGCAGAGGACCAGGACGGGCCGGAGACTGACCTTCAGTCCATCAGAAACTCCAAAGATACTGTACGGTACGACATGATAACAGTGGCTTAAAGGGAAAATGCACTCAAAAAATCTAAATTCTGTTATAATTTATTATAAATCAGTATGCCAGTCTTTCTTCAGAGGAACACAAAAGAAGATATTTTGAGAAAGTGGTTTTGTGTTCATATTTGTGTTTGATTACCGACATTCTTCAAAATATCTTCTTTTGTTTTCTGAAGAAGAGCGGTGATATTATTATTTTTATTAACGAGATAATTGTCAATTTTAAACAAGTAGAAACATTTTAATTCAAGAATGCAAATAAAATGGGACGGAAATGTGGAAGTACTTTCAAGGCTCTGTCACAATTGACTTCTTTTTTTATATTAAAAAGTTGACAATGGCGCTTTTTAGTGAAAGATATAACGCTCGCAGCGTTGTGGTTACAAATAATAGCCCTGACAATGTTCAAAGATAGCATTTATGCACGGAGGCAGCTTAGCAAGACAGGCATCATACGCAGCATTAAGGAAAATTATTGAAAGTGAAAAGTTTACTTAAATTTATACAAAACTATGCTCCAACAGGCGATTCGGCTTGAGCCTTCCCGACCAATCTCGTTCCTCGCATGTTGTTATGGAAACAATCGGTCTCTGTCTCTGCAGAAAAAGATGCCGGGGCTTAAAAACAGAAGTTACGTGTGAACATGGCCTAAGTGTGTGTGTGTTTCTTTTAAAGGAAAATGTGTATATAATTCACAACACCGGGGAAAACCAAGCATCCAGCACTATTTCCAGTTCTTCTGAAGGGTTGTAATAATAAACGCTTGAAATCGTGTGCACACAATGTTTATTCTCTGATTCTCAAGCAAACTCGGCTTCGTGCAGCCATACATTAATGATGATATTTGAAAGCATACAATTCTGTACAGTTAGGCGAAGTTTCTTTACTAAAAAGAGAGTGATAATGTGTGCAGTTCACTCTCACTGAAGCAAAAAGCCAGCGTTTCTCATGAGCGAGATATTCGTTTTCTTACAGTCTCTTCAAAAAGATCTGTGTACAGCGGTGGAAGAATCATTTATTCTGTTTGTAGGGTTTGATTCAATCATTAGGCTTTAAACTTTGGTGTACACGTCTGTATGACATGAATGATGCATGAAACCGGGCCGCTTGTTGAGAAATGTAGATGTAAGTTGAGCGAGTCTATTTTTTGGGTGAACTTTTCTTTTTAAATCAGTCACGTCAACGTCAGACTGCACAGTGGGATAGTTTTACTCTGTCACTCATGTAGTGTTTCTCTTGAAGGCATTATGTGAATGAGTGATGTCTTATTATTATTTAAACATCTCAGCTTGTCTTTAATTGTCCTTTCATTGTGACCCGCACACTTTAATTATTATCAGAACAACGGTGAAAAGATGACTTCGATTTTTCTGTTGGATAATTAGGTTCATCGCCTTGGGCGGGTTTTCTCTCTCTCGAATGTGAAAGTTTTGTGTTAAATAACAGATGTTAAATCAGGCGTGCCCTTCTGTTTTCTAACTGTGAGCGCTGAATTTCACTTTGGTGGACTTTTTTGCGTTTCTGGATAGGCATGAGAGAAGCATAAACAATAATGATCTTGTTATTATTTCTCTTCTAGCCGCTCGGCTGTGAAGAAAAGAAGGGATGTGCTTAACGTGAATCGTGACAACATTGCTCTCCTCCCAAAAGCGTATTAACAGCCGGGCAGCCGAACAATAACACTGTTGCTATTGGAAACCAGCTTTATGAACTCCACTCCCAGAATTAAACCTCTTTGCAGAGTTCGCACTCACGAGAAATCGATAAACAGTGGAATTGTGACAGCCGCAGCATCTTGTTAGCAAGAAAAGGATCAGGTTGAATTCAGAAACACTCGCTAAGCTTTGAAGACAGTCGGATCATGTTTAAGAAGGATTTTCTCTTTTTGAAGAAGAAATCAAAGAAAGGTTTTGTTGTCTCTGATTTCTAAGTAAGCTACTCTAAGACGGGTCTTACATTCATGAATAACTCTTCAACAATATTTCATCTGGATTTACACACACAGAAAGTAATGTACAGTAATGCTGTCTGTGGTCTTATTTCAGTGTGTTCAGCAATGCTGGACAGTACCTGCCATCAAAACGTTTGTTTCGAGTGTGCTATTAGTATACTTCATTTATCTAAATCAACTAAAAACTGCTCTTTTTTCCATCAACAGAACTCTATCAAACACAAAGTGAAGACTAAGTGTGCTTCTCAATATGCCTCCTCGTTTCCTCGCTCCTCCGTCCTCCATCCCACGACCCGGAAACTGATCGAGCTCAGCCATCTTTAAAGACATCTCAATTGGACGAGGATCCAGGCGATAAGAGGCTTTCCGAGGAGTCATGAGTGACGATACACAGGATACGCATCACTTTGCGAATCATCACATCTTTAGATCATATTCAAACCGTAAAAATGTGGTAATTAAGCATCCTTGTTTCCTGTTTCAGCAAGGAACGGATGTGAGGACGGAGGATTTTAATAAAGTGAAATGGCATATCCTTGCTCTCTTTAGCGTAGGCCTATAAAACATTAAGTTGAATACTTTAGGCAGATGTCACAATCCCACTACAATAAAATAATTTAAAACATGCTTTAAAGTGGTCAGAAATGTATACGTAAATATATCTTTTATTTGACATGTTTCAAAGTCTTAACCAGGTCCGTTTTAAACTGTGTCGTTTTGTTTTAACAGACTGCAAAAAGGAACGGGTTGAGAATATAAAGTCTTCACTTTGGATGTCGGCAATTGCAGTAGACACGGGTGTAAGAAAGCTGGAGTTGGAGTGATGCTGCCCGTCTCTTTCACACAATACAGAGTCGTCAAGGAGAGCCGCTTTATTAATGAACAGCCTGTCTGCAGAGAAAATTACCCAGCATCCTCCTCCCGTTCTTCTGGTGTAATGGAGTCTGAAGGTGATCTCTCACACATCAACTGCAAAACATCTTAAACACTGCGCTGGAGTCTGATATAAACACAAGAGACTGATGAAGACCCGATGCTGCTGGCCTAAATTAAGTTTTACATTTTACATGTGTGCGATCTTTCAATTCAAATGTATTTCGATTGGCTGTCAATGTTCTATCGTTCAGTGTTTCATAAAAAAAAACTCTGAATGTAGTGAGAACAATCATGTTTTTCTGATGAGATGATGAGGATTGAGTCGAGTCCAATCGAAGAGAAGAGATTAGAATAGTTGGTTTCGACATTCTTCAGTATTTCTCATTATTGTCCTTGGTGTGAACAGGCTTTAATGAAAGAACCCAAGGACGCTTGATGAATTAAGATGAGAAGAGAAAATAATGAATCAAGACTTCTGTAGATCCCTCTATGCATGTAAATATGTACAAAGGACATCCGCTTGTTGACAATATCCTCCCGTGAGCCAATACTAATTTAGAAAGCGTACCTATTAAGAATTGCCATTTGGCAACAAGCGGTATTTCAGATGTGAACAGAAGAGAGCGAGAGATGAAGGTCGTGTAATGTGCTTGTTTAAGAAACGCTCCAGATCTTCCTGAAATCATGCTGTTGTATCTTCACCAGATGAAGATGAATTGTAATGATCTTTATTGAAGCAATTCCAGGATCAGTGAATCGTCTGAAGAGAGAAGCAGGTCAGAGACAGAAGTTTCTTGAGAACTCTTCAGGGGATGGTTAGCGTGCTAATGCTTACACGAGAGCTACGCTGCGACACTTCTGCTTCTGTATTGACACAAAGAAAGCACTCGCACATAAGCTGTTTTCAGATGTGAAGGGTTGTAATTCCATTATGAGTGTTCGTGAATGTCTCCGCAGCACATCAGTGTAATTCTGGTGTTTCTATGGCTCAATTGGTGGAGCGATGTGAAGGCGGCACAAAGGTCAGGGTTTTGATTCCCAGAACACACAAACTGATAAAATGTAGATTGACTGCACTTAAAGTTTCTTTTGATGAAAGCTTACAAATGCATGTAAATGTAATCGCATGCTGCACGGTGGGAAATGTTGGAGTCTATAAAGAATCGGGGCTGAAGATTTGCTCTTAATTTTCTTGAAATTCTGATTTGCTGGAAAAGGAAAATATTCACTTTCCAACGGCACCATTTTATTCAGACCAAAGCAAGCAGAAAACATTACAATTGTGACTTTGAGAATTCAGCAGATGGATGAAGAAGATGTTGAGTGGTGGGGAGATGTGAGACCGTGACGTCTTTATTCATGCTTTGGTGGAAACGTGACGATGTTAAAGCGGTGGTTCTCAAACGGTTTGTTTGTAAGGCCCCCCTTGTGTGGGTCGCATTGCTTTGTAATACATTTCAATATTGCATAAAATGCCACAAAAACTGTGGCCCCCCGGACCCATCTTGAGGCCCCCCAGTTTGAGATCCACTGTGTTAATGAACTGTGACGCACCTCTATAATCAGCTTCAGATCAAACAGTCAACACAATGTCCCATCATCATCATCATCATCATCATCTGCCCCATGCACACGGTGCTGTAGACTTCAGCCTGCTATTAAATCTATTTTTCTTTTTGACCTAGTAAATATATACAGAACAACCCAAATTATAATGCTGCAGTAGACGGCAACAACAAAACAAACATTATGTGACCAAACCGAAACTTCTGGTGGCCCTTCGAAAATAATGTATTACAATTGATTACATTTGATCAATTAAAATGTGTACAATCAAACTACAGGAAAATATGAGCAGTTCATGTAAATTATAAAAGCAATCGTTATATTATAACCAAACACCAAAAATGTCCGTCTATAAAGTATAAAGAAACATATTTTATAATAATACACATTTCATTAGCTATAAAGTCTATGTTTGCTTCATGCCCGTATATTGTCATCTCATGCCAAATCCTTAGTATTTATGAGATTTTTTCATTTGAATTTGTATGATCTCATTAGTTTGATTTGCTTTGGCTTCCGGCAGTGATTGTAAGTTTAGAGAATGAGGTTTCATTATGGCCTATTTTTAAATGATCGTGCGATTCAAATCGTTATAAATTCAGTCTGGTTTGGAAAATATCTGATAAAAGTTCATTTTGTGATAAAATGTTTTGTTTGTCTCAAGAGTTTCTTTCAGGCGGTTATTATTTGAATTGTGGCCATCGGCAATATTGCGGTTATTATAGATTTTGGATACTTAACAAGCACAGCACACACAGCTTTTATTCGATGAATAAATGCTTGGACAGTTAAAAACAATATTAGTTTGTACTAATGAGAGATGGATTCTGGGTTATATGCAAGATTTCCACGGATAGTCATTTATAGTCCGTCTTTTGGGCTTTTCTATATTTGACAGGACAGTATAGACAGACTGGAAGTGATGGGGAGGAGAGAGGGCAGCAGATTTAGGGAAGGACCACGAGTCGTGTCCGGTGTAATCACGGTGTTACTGTAAATCAATTTCTCAGTATCACTTATGCTGTGAAGCTTTCCAAACTCGTGTCAAAATCCAACTTTTGTTTTTCCAAGTTAAACTCAAATGAAAGTTGCTGACCCAGTTCCATGTGGGACGAGACAGCAGAACTCAGCACCATATTCATGAATGTTCCTGACCATTCCTTATATCTGTGGAATATCCACACTAGAAACTTCTCAATACAAACTCTTAAAATTCATTTATATCATTTAACATTTATGACACGATCCAACCTGAACTCATGGAAATTATACTAAAACATGCACTATGCATGTACTACAGCTCTCCCTAGTTTATTCTATAGAGATGAGCAATAATCGCGGTCAAACAATCGCAATGAGACGCTTATTTAATAACCTATTTTTTATTGTAACAATATAACAAATTTACTAAACAAATTGGCATGTACTTTAGATTCAAAATGCAGATTTAATAATCGTGACAGTCCTAATTGTGTGGACTAAAAACATTTTAAAGAAATAAACATTCAATCCCCAGATGTGCAGCGCAAAAGAATATTGTAAACAAAGCAAAGAAGTGCACACACGGAAAATAAACAGTACACTGACCGATTGCCATCCATTAAGAGTTTCCATTTATTTATGATTGTTGACTAAATGTCTCTGAGATCTTTAAAATATAATCCTTTACATTTACTCACCATTTATATATTCCTACATTCAGTCTACACGTTTTTATTTGATCAGTTTATCTGTTGTTTAGGATTGAACCCGTGACCTTCATGTTGCTAACACAATACTCAGTGAATTGAGCTACAGGAATGGGATGTAAGATCCAGGGTTGTGGGCTTTAATATTTTTCTGTGAAACATCAGTGAAGTGTATGGATCTTCCTGATATACTGTAGATTGAGGTGAACATACACCAAACCTGAAGAAACTGTCAGGTATGTTCAGGGCCACGTCTTCACATTTCTCATGTTTATATGAGCTTGTAAAACTGTACTGGAGCAGTGCCCTTGACCTGTTTGAGATTTCAGATGAACTATTCTTTCCATGCAAGGGCTCATCTATCATATACTGTATATATTGTGCTGTGATCTGTTGGCTGTTGAGTGTAGTTCTCAATAGTTTCATTTGAACAGCCCGTCTTATAAATTTTCCCCTGAAAAACAATGTAATATCACTATGTGTGTCTTATATTTAGATTGCTTATATTATTCAGTGTATCTAAAATTAGAGTGCGCGGGTGGAGTGGCTAAAATCTCATTATAAGCATGAACCCCATTCGGTTGGTCGTGGAGGCGGTGTTGCAAAAATCTATAGAAATATTATTAATGTTACTCAATCAACAAGATGCTGTTTAAGTCTTTTAAAGCGCTTATTCTGAAAATCGCTCTTCCAGACATAAGAGAAAAACCATTACTATCTCTCATTTTGTGTACAGACCCCCAGGCCCCTATGCTGAGTTTCTAAAATAGTTTGCAGACTTCATGTCTCACCTATTGGTTAATGCTGACAATTATTGCTGGAGATTTCAACATTCATGGAGATAACGCCAGTGAGGCTTTTGGAGTTCATAGAATTTCATTCCTAGATTTATTGAATTGATTTGGGGTCAAGTAAAGTACTATCAAACCCACCCATCGCTTTAATCATACCCTAGACCTATTTATATCACGTGGAATCGATGTTAGCCAGATCCTACATCAAAGTAATGATGCCTAACATCAGACCAAGGATGCTTTTCACAATTAGTTTCCCTTGACCTTAGTGCCGGTTTCGATACCGTAGATCATGCCATTCTTCTAGATCACTAACAGAATCATATTGTCATTCAGGGAAGAGCTTTACAATGGTACAGATCATATTTATCCAACCAATATCAGTTTGTTCATTTAAATGGGAAATCATCATATCAAATGCCAGTAAACTATGGATTACCTCAAGGATAGGTTTTAGGGCCCTTGCTATTCTCTATATACTGTACATGCTGCCCCAAGGTAACATTATTAGAAAACATGGAATTAGTTTCCATAGCTATGCAGATGATACTCATTTACACAAGACCGAACGAAACCTAAAAATGTACAAAACGGGAAGAGTGCATTCTCACTCTGTCTCCAGTTTTAGAGCGAACATGCTCTCTCTCTCTCTCTCTCTCTTGTCTATGGTTGAGTACAATATTAAAGCGCATTCTCGCGTATATTTTAACTGAATCGGCTGTATAAGCAGCAATGTTCTGTTGAGTCAAAGCTCAAACGACGCGATTCATGCGCAAACGTGCACCACTTCAGCAATTTTGCACACAATCCACACATGATTCAGTAACACATTTAAGAAAATGAGAGAAAGTCGTTCGAGATACTTCTTGATCGCCACTTTATAACACCTGTCACATTTATAATCTGATCTGTCTAGAATATATGCCTAGAATATACATAATTCTGTTAAATAATCTGTTAAATTAATCTGTTGATATCTCCAGGGGACATTTACACCTTCATTTTTATACAATTATTTAACCTTATATTAGCGGCCCTATTTTTTTAGCATTTTATTGATTGCGAAAACTTAACTTAATCGCAAAAAAGTTATTATAGTTATTATTATAATAATATATAGTAATAAAGTATGACGAGCATTTACATTATCCGATCCGTGACTCAAAATCCAAAGAATTATCCGAACCATGAGTTTTGTGATTCGTTGCACCATTATCAAATACCTGTAAGCAGAATTGTACAGATGACAACTTGCAAATAGAAGGATGCACAATTTCCTCAGGAAATAGAGTTAAAGACCATGCCGTTATATTGGAACGCAACCTGTCTTCTGAACACCACATCTCAAACGTCAAAAAAACAGTCTTCTTCCATCTTAGAAACATTGCCCAATTGCAGAAAAAACTAGTTCATGCATTTATGACTTCAAGTCTTGATAATTGTAATTCACTACATAGTTGTTGTCCTGCATCATCATTAAATAAATTACAGTTGCAAAATACTAGAGTTCTTAAAGAAAATTGAACCACATAACATAATTTTATCATCCCTACACTGGCTACCGACAGACTAGAAAGTACTTCTAATCACTTATAAAGCATTAACCGGTTTAGCTCCCGCTTATCTAACAGAGCTTCTATCACGCTACAACCCATCATGCTCTCTACGATCAAAACTCCAGACTTCTCATGGTACCTAGAATAACTAAATCCACAAAAGGGGGTCAAGCCTTCTCATGTGTAGCACCTTAACTCTGGAATTGCCTTCCTGATACTATTCAAGGGTCAGACACACTCTCCCAAATTAAATCTAGATTAAAAACGCATGTTTTCAGCAAAGCATTCATATGACGCATACCGGTATTATCTCATGTTTATGAGTAAATGAACAGCAGCTACGCTGATTCTTTTCTCTCTGCCCTCCTCACCATCTCGGGATATATCCAAGGGTAACCACAGATTATGCCGGCTCAGGTAGGACCACCTCGTGTCATCCTCCTGTGAGACTTAACTGATCATCCTAGCTCAGGTAATCTCCATGAACAACCAAGAGCAAAGACGCTTATACATCTTATGTATACGTTAAATATGAGACAAACACTAAACACAAGAACGTGTTTTATACGACAACATTTTTGAAGATGTTAGACCTAGTGTTGCCAGGTCCCACAACGTTAAAAGTACGCGGACGACATGTTAAACGGTTCTCTCGTTCGTTTCTTTCCGCAGTGACAAGAGGAATAATGTTGTTCATCAGATATTGATATTTGGGCTATGCAGGGTCATTTGAGATAGCTTTTGGATATTTTAAATAGCCATTGAACTGGATTTGTTTTGTGAATCTGGCAACCCTAGCTGGGCGCTTACGCAGAAGTTCTGTTCGGAATATATTTCATGTACATGTAAACAAGTTTTTTATCGTATCGCAACATTTAAGGGACATTTAGTATCAGCAATCAGATTGGTCCATGTAATTGTGAAAAGCGCTATATAAATAAAACTGAATTGAATTGAATTATCCAGTCTTCAGATTGATAAAATGAATGAAATAGAACAGATTGTTTCAAGTTGAAATTCAACCTCGGCTCCACATAGCACTCATTTGTTGGATCGCGGTTCTTAAACGTATCGCCTCGCCCGCTCAAAGTAGAAATGTTCATTTAGTTTCAGTGTAATGTATTGTCATGTCATCCTCAGAACAGTATTTAGTTGCATAAGAAATGAGTCGGTGGGTGTCATGCTGGAGACGGGCTTTTAAATAAAGAAGTTCTTTAATTGTCTCTTATTGATCTTTAGCTCTTTGTGGTGGAGTCTGATGAGATGAATGTTATCTGTGGCTTTGGGACTTAGGAATCACTCCACTGGCATTAAGCGATGCCTGAAATTTGTTTAAAATTGTGCAGGAAAGTGGTTTTACTGGAAAGTAATTGGGAGGATGCTGTAACTGTTAATAAGGATGCGGGCCAGGTGGCATGTGAGGTGACGTGTTATCAATTTAACTTCAAAAAGAACTAAAGAGGTTTATCTCTCAGCTCACAGATAAGACAACCAAAACCCTTCTGCTTTGTAATGTTTACAAATGCAACCTTGTTTAAAAAGAAATCACTATAAAACTTGTGTTGTATTTCAGGTGCTTTGAGAAGCAGACAGAAGTGATTCTCATCTTTTCTCCCGTCACTGCACAGCTCATTTACAATCGCATTTAATTCTTCAGATTGCAAAATCAATGAGCGTTCTGAGCGACATGAGGACGAGAACATTATGTTCAATATAGTTTTTTAATGCGGCGTTGATGGCTTGCATTATATGGTGATTGCTGGTGTTGTTTAAAGTCGTAAAGCACTCAAGGTTAAGCATCGCGGTGATGTCTTTTTTTTACCCACTCCTCTGTGCTGTGTCTCTCTAGCAACTCCACTTAACCGTGGTAAAATCACTGTAAATGTGACGGGTATATAGCTCGACTACGCCACCCAATTGAAGAGCTGGGACTCGATTAAATAAGAAATACTTTAACTGCAAGTTATTGTAATTTGGTGGGAGCAACACAACAAATTCACCAAGACAACAAATTCAGTAAAAAAATATATATTTATTATAACTAATTCTATAAAAATAATGCGGTGCCCGCATACTCTCAATCAGACTCTTAAAACCATTAATCAAGTAGAAGCGGGGCATCAAGCAACACGTTCAAGTCCACTGGAAGTCCATAGATACACAGTCCATAAGCAGTCCCTCTCTCGCTCTCAAGTCCGTCTCGCACTAGGCAGTGACGTATACGCAGCAGGCCACCTGTCAATCACCGCACGCACCAACACAACACTCACACAACAGGAAGAAAGCCGCCAGTATCTCCACAATAGATAAACACAGCATCAACACAGCACTGCACAAAAATTATCAATCGTGCAACAATCAAGTAAGGCACTACAATCCGTGAATAAGTTATAACAGTAAGACTATAGTGGACAGCCCGACGCTCTCCAATTTAGATGAGACCGTGACGTGGATCTTAACTTTGGACGGGCAAGACAGCATAATGTAGTGGCAACGTCACTCACCCATGAACTGGGAGCAGACGAATCTAACTCCCAGTCTCGTTGAACAGCGCTCCTCAAATCACGGGACCAGGAGGGACAAGGCGGGGCTCGAGCAGCACAGCAGAGGACGTCAGCAATCACAGCACAATCGAGGAAGAGACGAAACCCACACAGAGCCGACAGCAGAACCGGCACCTCAGCAAAAGAACTTCAGGCTTCGACACAAGCAGACATTTATCCGGGCGATGATCGCGGTGGCAGCATAAACAATCCAGCAATAACTTTATAGCAGCATAAACAATCGAGCAATAACGTGGGGACAGAGTTGCAACAACAGAGTTCGCGGGGCCACAGACACACGCCACCTCAGTTCCTTCGCTCCTTTAACAGTCTGCGATTTGACGTGGCAATCACCAACAGCTGCCCATCTAATCAGCTGTGGTCCAGGCACCCAGAAGAACACGGGGGCGTTACCACACATTCCAACTCCTGATCAAACAACCACCAACATGATAGCGTGTATAAAATAAAATCACAACAAAAACATAAGATCAAATAAGGAAAGAAAACAAACCAGTGCCAATACACACAAAATAAAATAAACCATAATCTCTCCATATGACATCCCCCCACTCTTTAACGTTGGCAGTCCCTGACAACCCCAAATATACTACACTTCTTCCCTTCAATAGACACTTTGATACCTATGGTTATCAAGGACTAAATGTCTCGATATCTCAATGGGGGCTGTCCCATATTGAAACGGACAGACCTCCTAGGGGCCACATCATTGCCTGGATCGTCGGGAACAGGGGGGTCTACCCATGGTATATACATCAGAGGTTGGGGTTCACAAACAGGAGGCACTGGCAACTCTGGATGTAATGCGAGAGCACCTTGGGGTGGATTGATACAAGGTTTAAGAGAATTCCTATGCAGAACCCTTTCTTTCCCTGTGCGCTCAGATTTAACACGATAGGTTAAACCCTCTTCATTCAGCTGTTCTACCACTACATAAGGCTCTGGATCCCACTTGCCACAAAGCTTACCCTTTCCCTCATCTCGCCTATTCCTTCGCCACACCCGTTCCCCAAGAGCTAAAGGAAGTGACTTGGCCTTACGATCATATTGCCTTTTATACTGTTCTGCAGCCTGGCCCATTGACTTAGCTGCTAAAGAGTATGCATACAACAGGTGTTGGTGGTGTTCCCCCACCCAACTGTCCCAGCTATATCGAGCCTGCTGGTTCTCTACGCCCAGGGCTATATCCACAGGTAATCGGACATGACGTCCAAACATCAGGTACGACGGGGCGTACCCTGTTGAGCTGTGTAATGTGGCATTGTAAGCTTGGACAAGGGCAGGGAGATGTTCAGGCCAGCGCCCTTGCTTTTCATCCTCCAATGTCCGCAGCATGCTCAGGAGGGTCTGGTTAAGTCGCTCACACATGCCATTTCCTTGGGGGTGGTACGGGGTTGTCCTGCTCTTAGAGATGCCATAAAGGCTACATAGTTCGGCCACCAGGTGGGATTCGAAATTTGGGCCTTGGTCCGAATGAAATCTCATCGGGCACCCAAAGGTCTGTATAACTGATTGCCACAGGACCCTAGCAGTGGTCCTCGCCGTCTGATCTCTTGTGGGGATAGCCCAGGCATAGCGACTGAACATATCTGTCATCACCAAAATGTTTTGATATTGGTCATGGGGCCTCCCTAAAGAAAGGAAGTCTAGCTCAATGACCTCAAGGGGGAAGGACACAGCAATGGACTTTAGGGGTGCTTTAGGCACAGCATCAATTTTTCTCATCTGGCAACGAGGACACAGGGAATGGTATTGTTGGACCTGAGTGTGCATACCTGGCCAAAAGAAGTGTCGACGTAGACAACCTATGGTTCTCTCCACGCCCAAATGTCCAACAGCATTATGATGTTTCTCCCACACCTCTCTGCGTTGTTGAGTAGGGCAGACAATCTGGAGGCGAACTTCATGAGTGTTATAGTCCGTAACTCGACGGCACAGAACCCCATTACTCATCACCAGCCTTACCCTCTGACGCAGTAGCTGTTTCACCCCAAGCGGAGCAGCTCGCCACTCTTGTCCCATTGGAAACTTCCCACTTTCCACATACCTCCGCACTTGATCTAAGTCCTTGTCCTCAAACTGTTTGGCTCGCCAGTCATCCATCGACAGCCCTTCGGTTGATTGTACCCTTGCCATAGCTGCCACGTTAGTCACCTCAGCACCTAGAGGGGCTTCGACAGGTACTCTGGAAAGGGCATCTGCATTAGCATTTTCCCTACCCGAACGATACTTCACATGGTAATCAAAGGCAGCTAGTTGGGCTACCCACCTTTGTTCCGTGGCCCCCAGACGGGCAGTCTGCAAGTGGGCTACAGGATTATTATCGGTGTAAACAAGCACTTTAGCCCCCATCAGGTAGTCTTTAAATTTTTCTACTATGGCCCACTTTAAAGCTAGCAATTCCAATTTGAAGGAGCTGTAGTTGGCATCATTCTTCTCACTGGGATGCAGGCTCCTGCTGGCATAGGCCACAACTCGCTCACGCCCATCCTGTAGTTGGGCTAAGACAGCCCCTAGACCAGCATGGCTCGCGTCAGTGTATAACACAAAAGGCTCTGCATAATTGGCATAGGCTAAGATAGGGGCCTCAGTCAAAGCATTTTTTAGACAGTCAAAGGCTTGTTGACACTCATCGGACCAAGAGATCCGACGAGATCCCGTTCTCTTATCTGCAGGGGCTCCAATTAAGAGGGCATTCAAGGGGCGTGCTATTCTTGCAAAGTTGGCAATAAAACGGCGATAATAGCCTGCTAGGCCCAAGAAAGCACGTACCTCTTTGATTGTCGTTGGAGCTGGCCATTCAGTCACAGCAGTAACCTTGGTAGGATCTGGTTTCACTCCTTCTCCAGTGACCACATGGCCCAGGAACCTTACTTCCCTCCGTAAAAGCTGGCACTTCTCTACCTTCAACTTGAGCCCGTGGTGTTGCAGTCGCTCAAAGACAGCCTCTAGATGGCGTAAATGGGAGGAAAAATCAGGGGAATAGACAATGATATCATCCAAATAAACGAGTACAGAGTCAGTAATTTGGTCACTCAAGCATTGCTGCATAAGCCGCTGGAACGTCGCTGGAGCATTGCAGAGGCCAAACGGCATCCTCTGAAACTCGTATAGACCCAGTGGGGTGGTGAAGGCAGTCTTGGGTCGGTCTTGGGGGTCGACTCCGACCTGCCAATAACCACTGGCTAAATCAAGTGTGGTGAACCAGGAGGCTTGAGTCAAGGAGGTTAGGGTCTCCTCTATACGAGGGAGTGGAAAGGCATCTTTATGAGTCAGAGCATTCAATTTACGATAATCAACGCAAAAGCGCCAACTGCCGTCTTTCTTACGGACCATCACGATGGGTGCAGCCCAAGGGCTGGAACTTGGCTGAATAACCTTCTTCTCCAACATATCTGCTAACAGGGCACGCATTTCTTTGTACATCATAGGTGGTAAAGGGCGATATTTTTCTCTTACTGGGGGCGCATTGCTAGTGTGGATTTGGTGCTGCACCGCATCCGTATGCCCAAAGTCCTCTTCATGGAGGGCAAACACCCTGACCCACTTTTGTAGGAGAGCTTTAAAGTCTTGCTTCTGTTGCTCAGTCAAGTCATTTCTGCCTTGTAAATCTCCTAATACCTCGACAGGTGGTTCCACTGATCCTCCATCTCCAGCCTCCACAATATCCACTGCGACAGTTCCATCATCTTGCACCGTCAGGCTTAGATCTGTCTGACCATAAACGTCAGCGCGGTCAACATAGAACACCTTCGCCAGCTTCTGGTAGCGGCCTATAAAGACAGGATAAGAGGTCACATTCTGGATACGAATAGGCAGTCGGCCATGTTTGACGAATGCAACAGTCTTTGCCACAGACAAAGCCCCCAGCTCAGGCAGCGCTTCGATCAGGCCACAGTAGTCCTGCCCCCTCGGGCCCATCCGCACACGCCCCCAGACCACCACCTCGCTTTGGGCTGGAATGTTTAGGCCCCTCCGGCTTGCTGGACGTACAAACCCCATGTACCCATCTCTTCCCCCGACGACAGCTGTCCGTTGGCACACAGCAAATGCACCAGTCAAGGCCTTCCTTGTCCCTTGATCCTGAAACACAGTCTTTAGGCCATCTGGTCGATTAAGTAAGTCATGCCAGCAGGTTGTAATAATATTCATACCAATCAGTAATGGGGCGGTTAGACACTGATCGGCTACGATAACAACCCCCCTTCCTGAAATATTAGCACCTCCTACTTCAAAATCCATCACCGCATAGCCTTGGTAAGGGATGGATAACCCATTGGCCGCTCGAAGTGTCAATTTGTTGGGGGCCACGCCACGTGATAGGGCATCTGCTGGGTAATGCTGGTCAAATACACTCTGTTGCATTAATGTCACTTGCGAGCCAGTGTCAATTAGTCCAATGAGGGACACACCATTTACTTTAACCTCAACCTTGGGGCAGTCACCTACAAATATGGTCCCTTGTCCTACTTCCCCCAGGTTCCCTGCTACTTGGACCTCAGTAGCAGGACAGACTAGTTTAAATCCCCATTGGACTCGGATGGGGGTCTACAGAACCTGGCAATGTGTCCAGTACGGCCACACCGGCGGCATACAGGCTTACCATCTGCAGCCCAGGTGTTAGGTGTGTAGGACTGGTACCTCCTCCTAAGTGGCGGCTGATTGGATTGTGGTGGATATCGTGGTGTATATCGTGCCGGCTCGTCTGCAGCGGGTTGTAACTGTTGAGTAATTTCTTGCCTCAATGTCTGTATCTGTCCTCTCACTTCCTGGAGGAGCTCTCGCCGCAAAGTCTCGGCCCAGTCATCCTTCCTTGTTACGGATTTAGAGGCAGAGGACTCGCCTACAGCTTGCGCCACAATTTCATGTCCAGCCCCGGGCCGCTGTTCACCTTCCAGCAAGAAAATTTCTTCCAATACGGTGTAAAAAGTGGCATCCGGATTACGACGTGCATAGGTCCTGATTGTGCTCCTCAGTTCTGCATTACGGAGTCCCATCAAGAGCTGGTCTAGCAAGTGACATTCATCAAGAGGGCCATCTGGGTCTCGCTTCTTTAATCTACAGAACAGTTCCCGCAACCTGAGCACATAAGATCTTAAACTCTCACTGGGATTTTGTGTGCAGCTAAAAAATTGTAATCTCAAATTTGCCACAGGAACCTGATCTCCATACAGAGTATCTAGATGTCTCAGAATTTTTACTACAGTATCACGATCCGTATCCCCTAAAACACAAACCTCCCGCTTAGCTTCATCTATTAAGGCCCCCAACACTATACTGACTTTTTGCTGCTCATTAAACTCTCGTGTCTGCAACAAACTCTGAATTTGTTCTTTCCACTCACCAAATTTTAAATCACCCCCCACCCCTTTAAATTTAGGAATCCAAGGTGCACCCGCATAAATTGGCATCATCATCATGTTCAAAACAGATACAGAAAAAGAAAAACAATAATTGTAATAAATTATAACAAGTTATGTAATTTGGCTAACCTGTATGTGAAGCTCCAAACCAAACCCTGCCGACTACGCCAAATGTGACGGGTATATAGCTCGACTACGCCACCCAATTGAAGAGCTGGGACTCGATTAAATAAGAAATACTTTAACTGCAAGTTATTGTAATTTGGTGGGAGCAACACAACAAATTCACCAAGACAACAAATTCAGTAAAAAAATATATATTTATTATAACTAATTCTATAAAAATAATGCGGTGCCCGCATACTCTCAATCAGACTCTTAAAACCATTAATCAAGTAGAAGCGGGGCATCAAGCAACACGTTCAAGTCCACTGGAAGTCCATAGATACACAGTCCATAAGCAGTCCCTCTCTCGCTCTCAAGTCCGTCTCGCACTAGGCAGTGACGTATACGCAGCAGGCCACCTGTCAATCACCGCACGCACCAACACAACACTCACACAACAGGAAGAAAGCCGCCAGTATCTCCACAATAGATAAACACAGCATCAACACAGCACTGCACAAAAATTATCAATCGTGCAACAATCAAGTAAGGCACTACAATCCGTGAATAAGTTATAACAGTAAGACTATAGTGGACAGCCCGACGCTCTCCAATTTAGATGAGACCGTGACGTGGATCTTAACTTTGGACGGGCAAGACAGCATAATGTAGTGGCAACGTCACTCACCCATGAACTGGGAGCAGACGAATCTAACTCCCAGTCTCGTTGAACAGCGCTCCTCAAATCACGGGACCAGGAGGGACAAGGCGGGGCTCGAGCAGCACAGCAGAGGACGTCAGCAATCACAGCACAATCGAGGAAGAGACGAAACCCACACAGAGCCGACAGCAGAACCGGCACCTCAGCAAAAGAACTTCAGGCTTCGACACAAGCAGACATTTATCCGGGCGATGATCGCGGTGGCAGCATAAACAATCCAGCAATAACTTTATAGCAGCATAAACAATCGAGCAATAACGTGGGGACAGAGTTGCAACAACAGAGTTCGCGGGGCCACAGACACACGCCACCTCAGTTCCTTCGCTCCTTTAACAGTCTGCGATTTGACGTGGCAATCACCAACAGCTGCCCATCTAATCAGCTGTGGTCCAGGCACCCAGAAGAACACGGGGGCGTTACCACACATTCCAACTCCTGATCAAACAACCACCAACATGATAGCGTGTATAAAATAAAATCACAACAAAAACATAAGATCAAATAAGGAAAGAAAACAAACCAGTGCCAATACACACAAAATAAAATAAACCATAATCTCTCCATATGACATAAATGTTTCATACTGTATTTTGTGGCATGTTGATATGGTATTACCCTGTTTATGTGAATCATAATAAATGTAATAAATAATGGAGAGAATCGTGTTGAGTTTATGATCTCTTTCAGAGATTCTGCTGGAAATGAATTAAAGAGGAAATGTTCTCTCATTCCACAAGACCTTCTCAGCTGTATGTGTTTTATTTTAATTGAGTATCTCAGAGATGACGTACTTTTATATGCAAACCCCTGAAGCAAGTTAGCATTTTAGGACTTCTGGTTCCATCGCTCCAAATCTATGGGGTTTTAAATGGGTTTTTGATAATTTGCCTGAAATAAGGTCTGTGGTAAACAAAACCTCAAAAAAAATTTTTACTCAATTACATAAAACACCAATAATTTTTTAAAGCCTTATTGTGTCTTAAAAACAACTAGTTGCAAACAAGTTACTAAAAGCGACTACTTCCTTTGGTGGGGACGTTTGACGTCATCACGCGTATAAAGCTCACAAGTAATGCAACATGGGCACAAATCTCTTAAAACGTAGATGCCGATTGATTCACAGAGTAATAACTTACCAGTGAACACATTTGAAAGAGTTGTAGGAGGCTTGGTGGTGGTGACGTTGATATCG
Source organism: Barbatula barbatula (assembly GCF_947034865.1). Taxonomy (NCBI): domain Eukaryota; kingdom Metazoa; phylum Chordata; class Actinopteri; order Cypriniformes; family Nemacheilidae; genus Barbatula; species Barbatula barbatula. The sequence goes on along the minus strand of NC_136771.1, from coordinate 1,533,209 downwards.
AGCGACCTTAAGTCTAGTCTGTTTATAGCATCGTGTTAGCTTTCTACTTCTGCCGATTTCTGCTTCAAAAACAACAACTGTTGTTATCTCAATAGACAATACGTGTAAACATCATAAACCTTTGTTAATCACAGAGCTTGTTTTTTGCGATCTTCCAAAAGTCTAAGGGAAAAAAGGGTCGAGGGAACCAGCGCGGGTTAGCCTACACAAATACGTGATCCCTGAGGTACTGCAGTGCGGATAATTTACAGTGAGATACAAGTGTTACAAAGACAAATACTTTTTTATTCTTATACTTTAATTATTTGGGTTCTTCTCACAGACGTGAGATTGAATGAAGAACTGAATCTGGCTCCAGTTGCTGTTGAGACCTCAACAATCTCTCAAATTGTGCTCAGATTTGCAGTGATAGGATGAGCGAATGGTGAATGAATGAGAGTATTCATTTGTCCCTTAGTGTTAGATTAATTCGATGACAGTCTCATGCTGTTTACACAAGATAAGGTCAATTCTGTGGATCTGTGATGTGCAAAAGCATTGAAACTGATGGTCTTTGTAGTATTTGCTAGGCTTGCACGAGTGAACATGCTGAAAATATAAACTACACACAAACTAAAACCAATAAGAGAATTGACTGACTTCGAGAATGAAACCATCTAATAAGTATCTATATGGACAGCACACACACTTCAAACTCTTGTTCAACGTATAAATAGTAATCAATATCTAACGGATTTGAATGAAACAGTAACGTGCTGTAAGGTGCCATTTTGGATGTTCTTTGCACACGATCCATCTTAAATTAGAATGACTTTCCCAAATCACAGTATGTTGAAATGAGTGTACTTAAAGTACACAGATGATGTGCAGTAGGAAGTGAGGATCCATGAACATTACCCACAATTCACAGCGAGAGGGAGGAGTTTAGTGATGCTGCACTGAATGAAGATTTCCCGTGTTCTGTGCTGTGAATTTTTTTTGTTCTTTTTTTCGTGTACCTATATTTGTTAACCACATACGGTATTTAGTATATATAGTAAAAGTAGATGAATTAGGTTTAATATGATTGATCGTCGGGTCTTATTTAATAGTTTTGAGCATTTCCAGAATTAACGATGAATTGGACTTTTATCCGGCATCAGGCAGTTGTTAACAAAAACCATTTCTCTTGTTTCTATAAGAGCATGTGGTGTGATAGCGTGCATGTGTGTTTTGGTTTTTAGAAGAGTCTGTTGAGTTGTTTTGTGAAGTGCTGTAATGTAAATGTAATGCGTGTGTGCTCTCATAAACAGGAGAATTTGTTTTTCATTTCTATCTCATTACATGTCTAAGTGTTGAGTGCAGCCATTGGGAAAAACCAGCCAGAGATTTTATTCGCAATACTTTTCACCTGTTTTGGATGGGTTTATTTAATTTCACTTGAATCTTCTGTCTTATTACGGCACTTCGCCATTCTCTCATGCTGAACTTCACATTCTTTTACTTATTGAGAGTTCCTGGGATCTATGAAATACACAAAGTTGTTTTTCCCACTAAACGATTGGCCACAAATGTGTTTGCCATATGAAATTTTTCTTTAATGACTTAGTCGACCTCGTGTTCTTGGAAACCCACGTGGGCTGTAGATACTCAAGTGTTTTGAACCTTACAAGTAAACTAAAACAAAATATACTACAGCGCATAATACATAATGCTAAAGTATACATTATCAACACTACGTATACTACAATTGTGTACTACAGTATTTCCATGTGGGTTGTTTTGAATTCAGACATAATAGACTGAAATGAATGTGGTCCTGATTATTTTCTATCTTTATTTTTTCATTATCTCTTTCAAATCTACGCTCTCTTTGCACTCCAGGCAAATGATTAAAATAAAGGCTTGTACATTATAAAAGTAAAAATGTTGGCTTTCTTCTTTGGGCTGTAAAGTGACGTGTCACATCCAAGTGATGATAATACCGTCCGTTCAAACAAGCCCCATCACACTTTCATCTGCTTCAGATGTGACTGCGGTGAGCAAGAACATGAGATGTCGAGTGAGAAGACATTTGAGCTTACAAACCCTCAGATCAATGTGCTGATCTGACATCATAGGATGCTTTTATTTTGTTTTTGTAGTTTGTCTATTTGTAGAATTGAAACCTCAAGCTTTTGAATACGATATTTTATAGAAAAGGACAAGTGAAGATGTCTGATTTAGATATTTATAAATATGTAGATATTTTTCTTCGCGCACACAGAAAGACACACGTTCCTCAAAACCAGCATCTCAGAAGAATACTCGCAGATTTTCTTTTTCCCTTTGTACCGCACCCACATGCCTTTTTTTCACATTTCCAAACACAAATTTTGTTTCTTTCAGTCGCATGTACTCCAATGATGAAAGTTTTCTCGAACCTCGAGAGAAGGGGAAAGTTACACTTTGTGAGGAAAAAAAAACAGCGACAGTTTTCGCAGTAGTTTATCATTGTCAGGACTTGATTCACCTCGTCACGACTGTTTTCAAGGAAATAACTTTTCCTCTGTCTGTCACGTGTAGTATAAGTCTATTCTCACCCATTAAACCATACACACCACCAGACGCATTGCCTACAGAGGATTCACTGCCAGACGTTCTAATTGAAGTCAAAACCAGTGTTTCATACAGAGAACAATACACGTCTGACTCATTTTAATGAGAGACTTGATTCTTGGTGAGACACTTGTGACCTAAAAATGGGTCGAGGATGTGTTCTGATAAGTTTCTGAACAGCAGCAAGGCGACTAATCATCAATCCTTCATAGTTAAGATGGTGAAACAAATATGATTTTCAGCCTCAAATGCTGTTGGTGTTGAAATCGGTCCTGTCTCTTAGGTGTTTTGGCAGGTGTTCTTGGTAGAAACCAAAGGATGCCAACATGCACAGCTTGTGTGATATGAAACAAAACTCAAATACAAAGCACCTCAGACACAGTTGTCAAAAGACAAACGTAGGGTTGGATTTTCACCATTGACTTCAGCATCAATAACAAAGGATATGAGAAATTCTCTGTAATTGCTGATTTTGCTTGTTTTTTGACATCCTAACACCACAAGATCATCTGTTTAGTTTCTATCTAGAAATCCGTTCTGGGAATGAATGAGAAAAACTGAATGCGCAGCAGAAAACTGATATTTTGTATTCCACTTTTTTGATACGTGAAAATCCCTCTCAAGTCTTTATAATGAATCCGAAAGCGTTTAATAACGGTGACTGTTCACCTAGAAAAATCCCTGACGCCGTCTGTCTCCGAAGCCAATGAATGTCCTGAACAGGTATTACCGGGAATGATTTAGAAGAGAAGCTCTCCGGAAATGACTTTCATTTCATACGGCAAGACTCCATAAATCTCAGAGTGTTTATTAGTAATATTCTACGGTAGCAATTGTTTCCTTTTGTACACATCACTTCATTTGTATTATTAATACCATCTGTGTGTTAAGAGAACGCTTTGGCTGTGCTCATTTGAGTTGGATTGAATGTGTTGTGCTTGTAAGAGCTTGTGTGGATAAAGCTGTTCCTAGATCAGCGTTAAATGACTCCCTCCAGCCGCTCTCTTTGAGTTTGGCTCAAAGCTGTTACCATCCGTCTGATTCCAAATTGGCACTGGAGGTGCTGCGAGCGCGGTCAAGGTCAGCGTGTTGACACGTAATGTATGAAATGAAGAGGAGGTTAAGATGGATTAGTTTGGAATGATGGATGACCAAATTCACAAGACATGAAACATACAGCCCAGCTAAAGGGCCCAAACCTGCAGATTTTCTGCTGCCCTTTAGTGTTAAAGCGGCTTTGGATGATCTCCAGGAGAGACGGAGAGGTTAAGACCCTCAGCCTTGCTTGTGTCAAAGAGCTGGACGAGAGCCAATCGCATCACAGAAGAGAGAGAGAGAGAGAGAGAGAGAGAGAGAGAGCAGATGGAGAGAGATGCAGGTTTGTGTTTTTAGGAAAAAAGCTGCTAAAAGGCTTTTTGTTATCGGACTGAATGAAAGCTGATCTTCTGCGATGAAGTTAAATGTGCAGTAATCTCTCTATGAGGGATTTTATATCATTTACATTCTTTGTGTCACTCTTTCATCCTCTATATTCTCAAATTTTTCTTCTGGAAATGATTGTTGGAATGCAGTACCGTAGGAATCGTGCAAAGTCTGCCAAGTGAGGAAATGTAGAAAAAAATTTCATCTTTTAGAAGTACATTCAATTGTTGCAGTGTATTTTTTGGATAGATAATAATTCATCTAAAATGTTTTAATATATCTATTTAAAAATTATACATTTACTGTATATATTATTTATTATACTGAATATATATATAGTTGATATTATAATTATTATTGATCGGAAGTTAACCTTGGGCCAGGTGCACAGCATCTATAAATCCAGTTAGGCCTCATCTGATCTCAGATCAATAACATTCTTCTGCGTAAGAGAGGTTTTCATTGGTTTATAAATAAGTGTTCTCCATCCTCACATATGCAACGTATAAAGTTTGTTCAAATGTGTTTTTGCTTCTCTCTCTCTCGAAAGCATCATCATGTCTTCTCGAGTCATTTGCTTTTCTCAGAGGTGTGAATTTGTGGAAAAGGACTTCATCAATATTTGAGTCTCATGCTGTGCTCCCTCCCTCAGCGTTTAAGTGCCTGCATCTGCCTGCTGTTGTGCTTCGCATCTCCACCATCTCAACAGAGAGATCACAGCACATTCATCCGCAATGACCCGCTCACAGATCTGAGACCAGTCGACCCGTGTGTTCAAATGTTCACATGCACGCTGATAACGGTGGTTTTGGAAATCACTTTAAGCAGTTGCAAAGGTTGCTAGGGTGTTGCTAAGGCATTGCTGTGCTAGTATGAGTGGTTGTTAGACTGTGATGGTTGCTGAGGTGCTTTTATAGTAGCTGTGCGGCCGACTGACAGAGAGACGTCGGACTGATTCTCACTACAGAAATGAAGCTTTACATCGTGATTTTGTGTAAATGATGACAAGTGTTAACCGAACACAGACTTCGGCTCCGTGGAACATTGTGGTGTGATGTAGAAAGTGATGTCTTATGGTTTTAAATGTTGATGTTGTTCCGTGTTGAATGGAAAAATGTCTCCCGGCAGAACAGCGTGAACAGTTCTTGATTCACAGCAGCTGAGAAATTGGATATGTGGAGGTGTCAGGGCATCACTGGATAGTTTTTAGCGCTGCATTATCATCCGTCTCATCACCTGCAGTGCTCCAGATATATCTCGAGTGCTTTCTCATTCATTATCCTGCGCTATTATGTACCGCATTCAGTATCAGAGCGCCTTTGACATTGCAGACGCGTTTTCAAGACACTATTTCAGGGTCATCCATTCATCTGCTCTCTTATAAAAGCTCTGTAGCAGTATGAGTGTAAGGTACTGATTTGCCTGCAGGTGAAGATCAGACTGAATGATGCTTCTCTTAGAAATGCCACATATTTATCCACTGATATATATATATAAAATTAGTGTTTTTATATAGCCAATGATTCTGTGTTGCTTTGACCTAGCATAGTATGGAGTAGACCTGTCAAGGTGGTTAAAGGGGTACTTCTCCCCAAAATTACATTTCTGTAATCATTGACTCGCCTTCAAGACAAATGTGTATAAATGTGTTTGTTCTGAAGAACACAGAGAAAGATATTTTGAAGAATAATTATAACCAGATAGATTTTGCCCCCCATTGACTATGGGATTATTTTTGTGCCAATGAAAATGAATTCTGTGCTACATTTAGCACACAGTTTATGACTTTGTGCTGATGCTGTGTGTGAGTTTTGTTTGCGCTGTCCTTTAAGGCTTTGTAAACAGAAGCTGTAAACATGCACCGACTACATGAGCATCATTCACACAAGCATGCACACTTACTGAAACAGGTCTTTTACTTTTACTTACTTGAATTTTTATTCTTTTCATTGAACCCGGAGAAAAATATTAGTGGTCATAGTAGGGAGGTGCAGATGGACTTGTTTTGGCCGATACCGATTTTAAACAATCATCGTCTGATACCGATATTGTTTATAACACTAGCTTGTTTTTTCTGCTTTCAGTTATTTTAACTGAACATGAATTCCATTTAACATTTTTAGGGAGGCACACACTAAGATGCTAAAAGACAACATGACAATCTTCAAAGGTGATTTTTGCTCTCAAATATTTATTTATATGCAAACTTTGAATACGTTTTACAAAATAAAAGGTATCTGGGTTCATTTAAATGTTATGTTCGTTGATGATGTACTGTCCTGAATAAGCTATTTCACACAATAGAAGTTTATATAGACTGTAAAAGTCAGGTGGCTAAATATGACGAGTTGTAGCAACCTCAACTTGGGAAATGGAAAACTTTAAATGACAAACAACAAAACACAGGTTCTATCAATTTTCTGTGCAATGCACATGTGCCTCATACTCTACGTCACCATGACGTACTATTGTAACGAACGAAGTTGAGACAGACGCGCCATCTGCCATCTGAGTCGAGAAGTTTCGAATCATGCAAGAAAGATGAAGAGCCCGCGTTAGAGCGGTTACAGGTGGACTGCATATAACAAAGTTATTTCTGCTTTCTTTAATGTTAATTTCCACTCATGCTCAGTAAAGCCGTTCGTATTCATCAGTTCTCTCAGCACAGCATGTCTTAATTCAGTGCACTTACTTGCGTATCATATACTCATAATTATCGGTTTATTTCGTGTCTCAGGGACTGTCAGAAACGTCTAAAAGTGAATTATCACCAAAAATTTTGGATCACTAAAATACTGCTTTATAGACACAGAGGGGCTGTTGAGACGTTAGCAGAATGCAAAGTCGTCTTTGTACGTTTGTACGTTAATATGTATATTAAGCGGATCTCATCGTTATCAGAAGCACCGCCGTCAGTCCATATTTGTGTTTAATATGTCAAACATGTGTTTTTATTTATACGTGGTTGCAAGTTCGAGTTTGTTGTTACATTATAAAAATCCTTGATCGACTTTTGATAATTTCAAGTTTTGAGTTTTAGTTCTTGCATTCGTGTTTTGGATAGGGCATGTCGTTTTATTAATGAATTTTTCTTGATTTCCGTGCTTTAATCTTCTTTCATTTCCAGCTTATGAAGCCATCAGTCATGTTCAGCGGTCGAGGAGATCTGGTGTCTTGATGAAGCAGATCCTAATACAATTTGAGTCGTGAATCTGCTCTCTGGATATTTCTATGCTGAAATCTGGAGTCAGGGGTCTCAAACAGGTACAATACAGATCTCAAATTCCAAATGACATCATTACCGAATATTAAAAATGCATAAGTGTAGATCAATGAATTACTGAAGCTCTCAGGTGGTCTTGAGAAATCCATGTGTCATCCCTGGCAAACACGAATCAAACTCCGTCTGCGTCTGACTTCGCACTGACAAGTGATTGAGAATGATAGTCGAGCTGTGGAGGTAAAGCCCCTCTGCCTCTCAGACCTCCTTCAGCACACACGGCCCGGTTTGCTTTTTCCCAACACATTAATGCATAATTTGGGGACTCATCGCCCCCGTGAGAATCCAGTTCGGCTTTAATTTAAATGTGTTGCCAGCATGATTCAACCTGTACAGCCACAGGCAATAATTACATCATCTCAACACACCGTACCGCGGTAAGCCTCTGTCACTTCATATACCAAAAAGTCACTTGTGTCTCTGAGGAAGAAATTGTGAAATCACAGTTTTTTTATTATGTGTAAATATGCTAATAAGACACGTACAGAACATAACAAAAACCCAATGCTTTCATTAATGTTGAGTTCAGGCATCTCTTCGGTAAAACGGATCTTATTCTTTGTGTTAAATAAAGTAAATGACGGTCATAAAGAAGAAAACAAACGTTCCGATGATCTTGACAGTCTACATATGTTCGTATTATCTGTGAGGATAAGAAGCGTTTGCCTACAGCTCTTTATTACGCTTTTGAAAGGTCAGAAGTGTTGTGCTTGTGTTTTACCGAATAATTCTATAGTTCATGTAAAGAGCCAGCTGAGCGTCAGGAGATCAATGTCGAGCTTGTGTGGCATTTCATAGGTGATGTGAAAAGGGATTAAACCGAAGACATACTGTGATGTAGCATTTAGACAACACGCTACTTATCGACCCGGATCTTTAGTGCAGGAGACGACAGCCGATACGACTCGGGCCAGATAAACGATAGCCTCACAGGTAAAGAAAGATGCTGGATATTTCCAGAACAGACGTTCAATGTTATTGAATCTTGCTTGAGAATGTTATATCGATAGGAGCGATAATGAAGCTAAAAACACAGTCATTAATGTCGGTCAGGATCACTTTAACTGTTGCCAATGCAGACGGATTAAAGACTCTCTGAAGTGCCTTTAAATGCGCTGCTTTGTTTGATGCATTAACGGATGCTAGGACTGGATAGATTGAGAGGTTCCTCCCCTTTTAAAGTAGCCAATAGTGTTTAGTTGACCTCACTGCCTGCGGTCTGATGAGAAGCTGAGGTCATAAAAGTATTGATCCGTATCGGCTGAACTGAGAGGAACTCATATCCTGGTCTTACACATCGACGAAGATTTTGTTTTTTATTAAGGTATTAAATATGAATTACTGTCACGATATCACATCACGGTTATCACGGCAACTGTATTATCATGGGATCCATTGAAATGTTTCTTTAAAAAAACAAGTAACGTTATCAGTCAAATTCATAATTGTGTTTATTTTTTGGTTTATTTGACTAAAATAAAACTTTGGAATCAAATAATATATCTGCCTAAAACTATTGGAAAAAAACGAACTAACAAAAAATTGAAATGTAGCTCCAGAAATAAACCTTAAATACGTTTAAAGCCCAAAAATGATATTAATCAAAACAAACAAATTAATCTTATATAGCAACATAAAAACCTAATAATTAATAAAATGACAAAAGCATAAAAAGCTAAGTTTGTTAAATATTTAACTCAAATTAACATAAAAACGACAAATCTAATTTATTTATTAATAAAAACGAAAATCAAAACTATATTAACTCTCCTTCTGAATTATTTATAATACTATCATAAGTAGAATGAACACGATATCAATAATAATGATTTAAAATATCATGGTTATTGTGACACCCCTTACATAAATCATAAAAAATTATTGTTTATAAAGAAACAAAGAAGCCCCGCCCCTCAACCTATATGTCACTGACATGATCCGGTCGTAGAAAACTTGTTGTACTTAAATGTACAAATGATATTGTGTACATTTACTCTTTGCAAAACATTTGTCATGACTTTGCATTGCAAACCGATGTTTTCTGGGATAATCTATGACACCTTTGGTTCTAACCGTTTCTCTTAAGTGATGTTTTCTGAGCAATCTGGGCTCATTTCTGCTCTTTAGCACTTTTTGGCCTTGGAGATATTAAGTGTTTTGCCATTTGTTTTTAGTGCAATATGAATCATAACCTGACATAATCACTTAACCTGCTCCAGAGGTTCGGCTTTCTCCCTGCTGACAGCCATTTTCCACATTCTTAATCATTTCTCCTCGAATCAATTTAATCTCCAGGAAACAATGTGCTCGGCTGTACCCAACAGACTCTTGGCTGCCAACGCCATGAGAAATGGTCTCCATTGAGGGCCGCTTAAAAAGTGTAAATGTTTCTAGCTCTCTCATCTTTCCTGAGGCTCTCCGATTGGATACGGCCCCTCCGGTCCTAACCGCGGGCATCACGGGTATCCTCTGGCTTATGAATAATGTTCCGGCGGCAGGGCCCACAATGAATTATTTTAACGGTGAAGGTGCCTCATGGGCACAAGGAGCTTTGACAATATAGATTTTGGGGCACATGGACGTGCACAATGGACTTTTAAACCCACTTTTAATATTGAATTGTTGCTCCCAGCGTGTACTGATGGGATTGGCTTTTGCCGTAGGTGAGCCGCAAATTAAATGGAGAAGATGCAAACGGTATTTAAATAGGGCTGTCTTATAAAGAGTTTGAAGCAAACCAAGTGAAGGAGTAAACAAATGAAACCCTCGTTCCCTTGGGGGAAAGCTAAATGAGGTCACCGCTACACGAGTACTGAAAAGAACTCAGAACTGACAGAACCTGAAAATACAAAATAAACATGCTCACGTAGAATAGACGAGTTTGGAGAAATTGTTTTAAAAAGTTTGAACTATTCACAACAATAATTTTTTTGTCTTTGTTAAAAATATACAAAATTTGTGGAAGTACAGTTTTTGTGGTCTCCAATATCGGTGGTTTCCTCATCTTAATTGACAGCAGTAAGAGTATTGATTTATAATTTGAGCCGAGCACGATTTTACACAAACGCGTCAGTTTGACATTGTTTCACATGTAACATGTAAAAACATGTAAAGACAAGTACAAAAAGTCACCTACATTTTTTTGTAAAAATGAGAGACAAACGTTATGAATTGCAGCAAGATAAAACATGTTTTAGAAAATGTGAAAATGTAAGTTTCAGCACAAGTTCTGAAAGGAAGACTAATGCTTCTTCACTCATAGTTCTACCCTATCATCATCCAACACTTGGCGTATATAAGATCGGCCATTGCAGATACTGACATCGACATTGACTCACGTTTTGGACTATGACAAAAAACCTTTAATTATAGCCACAGATACATGATTTCATTTGCCAAAACACAAACACATTTACACCACTTTTTCACTGAAAAGAAACTTTCTCTTGCTTTAGTCCTTTCGTTCATGTTCAGGAGTTTAATATTTCATCGAGGTTGAGGATGCAGGGATGTTTCTAATGACTGCTGCTCTTCTGAATATTCATGAACACCTCATGAATAACACAGAAAGAGGAGCGACACAGACAGTTTTGCCAAGTATTTTCACAAAAGAAAAGTCATTTAACTTTATGATTGTAGACTTCGAAATACATTGAACTATAATTATATTTCTGTATGTGAACTGTTGTAACCTCGTGACACTGAAGTGCAGTTATATCAGACAGAATCAGATTCTTCTGCTATTATGAAAGTAGGGGTACAGAATATGTGATCGCGATCTGTCTTCATTAAGTTATGAGTTGAAATGTTCACCTCATATATATACTGCATCCGCCCAAAGTCCGTTTACAGAAGTCGTGCCCTCAGCGGCCATGTTTGCTCAACAGCTCTGGGCAGCAATTTACGTCATAGCAAGTCCACAGCTGTCTACTTGAATGGGGAAGGCAGATATTCATAAATCTACATTAAACATGACATGAACCGTTTCATTACTTTGGTATGACTACAGAATAACATGATTTCTGTGTGATATGACTGACTCGGGCTGTGGCTGTAACATCTTTTACTCCAGTGAATATGTTACTCTGGTTAAGGTTTATTTTTAAAAGTCAATTTCTATGCCATACACAAATGCAATCCACATTTCAGTGATATTGGCCGAAAAAGAAAGTCACACTTCATTAAACACAGACAAAATACAACAGATCTTGTGAGACAACTAGAGTTTACCACACTAGTTTGAAGATTTTCATTTTCTTTGAGGTTTACTGTAATATGGATTAATATGTTTTTTACAAGCATGCATTTTGTTTCCTTTTTCAGGTATCATGTCACAGTCATTATTTTGAATATTGGATCTTTGGTTTGCAAACGTGGTCTATTTTTCGTTCCCATGACCACCTGTTTCTTTTGAACCATTTTAGTGGCTGTGTATAAAAAAACTAAAATGACCAACTTTACATGCACCCTCATAATGCGATTGTATTGTGATTTTGGCAATATTGCGATTACACTTAACCTCATGTAACCACAACAAATAAATCACACACAAGATGTCTTGCATTTTCTTTTAAACATACATAAATGAGATTAATTCGAGAGCTCAAGTAAAGTCTCATCTGCGTCTCAGATATTTCTCCTTCAAAAAAGAATCTGAAATCTGACAAATGTCAACAATGTGTGAAACTGAGCTCAGATTTGTCAAGTCTGCAATCAAAAGCCAATATTATTGAAGATCTCTATATGAACTCAAACATTTCTCATTAATTTACCCAAATCCAGATTATTTTACCTTTATTATCAACATTCATTTTACACCTCCAAATTCTTTTTTTCAACAACGACACTCTCATTTGATTCTGTTCTTATTTCTCCCGAGCAATTTCCGGAGAAACATATGAGAAGTTAAACACAATGGAGAACTCTTTCAAAAAAAACGTGAATCAGAAGTTGCGATCGTTTTTACATCCGAATTTTTGATGCACTGGGGGCGTGATCATCGTCTTTCGCTGTGATTTGATTGGATGTATAAAAACAGTCATTGCGTTTTGAATGTAACTGGCTGCAGACTGACAGTTGAAGGGGAGGAGTTAACGGATGCTCCGCCTAAGCTGTCTAAGGTACGTCATTTAAGGAAGGAAGTGCTTTTTGAGATTTTGAGGGCACAGAAATTAAAAAAAGCAAATGACCCACATTGATAAACTATTTACAATAAATGCTGCAATATTTCATTAAAGAATAGGCATCGTCATTTTCTTATTTCACTGGGACTTTAAGAGCATTGTGTAAATGTAAGTTTTATTTTCACTTTTGATGATAAATAAGTATTGTATTTTTTAAATATTTGTCTGTTTAATGTCATCACACTCTATATTTAGATTTCAGATATCACATTTAACAATGTTGTTTTGCTGTTTTCCCTGTGAAGTCCTCGAAATCCTTTCAGACACAGCCGGTGGGTGTTTCAGTTTAAATAGTTTTCACTGCACTCATTGATTTTTGGATTTGTTGTATCTTGTTATTGTTAGTTGCATGAGTTTGATCTTCCACCAGATGAGAGTTGAGATTCAATTGACCTTAAATCTTAAAGTGACAGAGCAATATTTGGGATTAGGGGCTTGGAAAGAGCAACAGTTTTAATTGAGCATCACGAATTATAATTATTATTATAATGTGGAATTTATTCTTCTGTAATCTAAAAGCTTATTTCCCCTTTGCAGAAAACAACATTACAGAGCCTGATGTGGCAGAATTAAGATCCACGATTCTTTTCTCACAAGATTACAATAATTGCCCATATTTGTCTTTAGAATTCATCAATTATGAAAAGCTCATTAATAATACAAAGGCTTACTCTCAGCGCTAATGCGAGCGAAGAAACCTTTTCCAGCCCTGTAGTGCTAAATTAACAACATGGTTTTTTTCTTGTATGGTAGACAGGCGCTGTGGATGAGTTTATGTGATGGTAAACATTGTTCCACGACATCTTCAGAGCGACTTCTCTCAGACAGACCGCAGTAACGGTCACTCACAAACGAGAGTAGAGTTAATGTCATTTCTCTATCATCAGTATCATCATGAACACAGATTATAAAACTTCACCACCGCTGATTTGAGAAAGAAAAGTCAAATGTACAGTCAATATTTTTTGTAGATTTGTAGACATTGTAGATTTTACGGTAGCTGACAGGGGAAACATTTAGGGATACTTTAAGATATTTATGTGAAAGAAAACATTCAATCGAATCGTTTTAATTTCAAATGTATTTTCATATATAAGTAATTTATATGCTAAGTGTGTTTAACTGTGTGTTTAAGGTATAGTTCACCCAAAGATGTCATCATTTACTAACCCTCAGACCTGCATACATTTATTTGTTCTGCTAAACATAAAGGAAGATATTTAGAAGAATGTCAGTAACCTCTCAGATCTCATACCCCATTGACTCCAATAGTAGGGAAGATAAATACTATTGGAGTCAATGGGGATGAGATCTGTTTTTCTTGAATACTATGAATTATAGTAGAGCTCTGAAAGGAATTGTAACTAATTTTAATTGTCCGTTTTGGCTTCCAGTGAATACAGGAACCAAAAAATGTATTATTGCGTGGTATTCCTATAGGGTAGCAAGGATCTATAGGGTGCAACTTTTAATAAATATAATATATATTGTAGTTGAATAAAAGTTGAAAATACAATTGAATTTGGGCATTTAGCAGACACTTTTATGCAAAGTGACTAACAGAGACAAGTCATTGTTTATTTTGACGTTCTTTCAGAAGTAATATTGGCCAACATTTGACTTGAGTAAAATAATTGCTAAAAAAATAGCAATTTTTATTATTATGGTAACCATTGTTTTCGAGATTGATCAATATTTGTATTTCCATAGTTTTACCATAAACATTAGTTATAGTGTGGTTCTTGTGGTGAGATCCTAGTAAATCATGGCTACTAGATCATGGTTCATTTTGGCGGGGTGCTCGTTTACATTAGCGTATGGTTCATGTTTTAGATGTTAATGTCAATGCTTTGAGAACACTTTTGTCCATTTTAAGATTCACATGAAAAAAGTAAAGTATAAATATATCTCCCGAATGTGCATACACACGGTAGGGATGAAATCTACGCAAAGGTTGATCCACAACGCTTTTGATTACTATTGAGAACAGATCGGGATTATTTAGCTCTGTGAGCACTAACAATGCCCTCAGCATTAAACAGAGAAAAATAATCATCAGATTTCCTCTATATGACCGAGGGCTTTATTCAGAACGCCTCATAAATATCTGGAGCACAAGATACCACGCTTAGTTTCTTATCTCCACAAACCATGCTTAGTTTTACAAAGAGAAACCGAGAAAAACAATGTTTATGTCCTAAAATAAAACAACAACAAGAATCGACCTCGTCTAAACATTCCTGAGGGCCAATAGCAAATAAGTGCACATCAAAGTGTAGTACATGCTACCTTTGTGTCTCATTTCTTTTATCTTTATTCTTCAGAGGCTTTGAAAGGCGTCATTAGAACTCGTTCATAGTCTTCGCCGTCGGGATACAGCATTTGTATGCATGGACCGCCTGTGCGTGTACACCGGCCCCGTCCCGCTGATCCTGTAATGTGATTTATTTCTTTACAGGCTAACGGAGTAAAAGATACTCCTTGGGGTTCAATCCAACTCCTCTCCAATCTCTTCCGGCTGTTTAATTCCTGGAGAACACACCAGCGCTGACGTTTTTGATTTCTTCATCTCGGGTTCAGCGGTTAAGGCTAAGCTTTAATGACTGTGTCTATGTAGTGTGACAGAATAAAGCTAAAGTTTATATAGAATAATTAATTTTTCCAGTAACAATCACATGGTGTCCCGTGCCAATCCTCCTGCGAGAGCCTGGGGAATGACTGACCATCCCAGCTCTGGCAATTCAATCACCACCCAAGAGCAAAAACGGATTACTTGTCACATTAATGCTAAATTGCAGTACTTAGTTTTTAATGCTAAACTTACATCACATGACAGCAGTTTGAAGTTATAGCTGCACTCAGTGACATTATGCCATTTCTATTTTCCCTGTTTATAACGTTCGTCTGTTGTCTGATATCCATCACAAAATAAAACTAAATTAGACTTAAGCATTTTTCTAAATCACAACTAATAAGCTCTCCCTGTTATTCATAAATATTTACCCAGTAACTTTAAAAGTCAGTGAGTTCAGCTGTGACAGGTCAGAGAAGAACTGGTCCTCCCGGCAGAGTCTGTTTTTTTTCTCCATGTATTTATCATTGGAGTTTGGGTTTGTCAGATTTCATTTACAGATATTATTTGCTAGAACGATCTTGCTTGTTCTATAAACACCATGCAATGGGCTGTGTTTGGCCTTTTCAGTTTTTCTTATTTTCTCCTGTAAAGCTGCTTGGGAAAATGCACATTGTGAAAAGCGCTATATATATAAATACATTTCATTGCTAAACGACAACGGGCAAAACTGGAGTCACATGTACAAAACTCTAACTCCAGTCTGCACAGCAGCAGTTCATGTGGACCAAACTCTAGTTCGGTTTTCATTGCTTGAACACAGTTTTCAAAACTCTACACACTTATGCCACGACTTTAACCACAACCTGCACAACACTGTGGATTTACAGCACTTTGTTCAAATGCTAAAACACTGCTGTCAAAACTGTGAACAACACATTCAAAACAGAATAGATTTCAGCCTTGTGCCTTTCAAACACTGCTGATTGAAATTTCAGCTGAAAGGCTTGTTTTGTTTTAGACTTGTTAGTGAACACACAGACACACACATAAAAATACTGTATATATATGGAACAAGGAAGACGGCTTCGTGGTGGGAGAAGGGTGGCAGGGAGAGGGCGGGTGCGTGGAGGAAGACACAGAGCTGTTATTTCAGATGAAATAAGGGCTAAACTTAGTTTTTTTCGATTGCTAAACGACAGTGAGCACAACTGCAGCTACATGTGCAAAACTCTAACTACAGTCTGCAACAGTCACCTGAGCTAAACTGTTCACATCACCTGCAGAACTCATTCAAAGCAACACAACTCTTAACACACGGCTCAGTGCAGCCAAACACAATACACAACCCTCACTGAGATAACACACACTGTCACTCACAACACACTGAGAGGAAAAACACCAGCATCAAACACCAATACACCAAATACTAACTTTTCATACAGTTTCAACAATTTCAGTGACTTCATACAAAGTCATATTTCTCCTCTTCCTCCTGTTGGGACCGGCCTTTGGGTCCTGTTGTAAAAATATATACATATAACAAATGTATATGTAAACCGTACACTGTAAATATTGACACAAATTTTCATACCCACTTAGAATACAGGAGAAAGACAGAACCTGTATATCTGACTGTGTTTGTGTTTGACAGGTCACAGATGGATTACTGGAGCTGAATTCAACAGATTGGATTATAGTATAACTTTAAACTGAAGATGTGCAGCGGCTTGGGAAGAGGCTAAACAGCATAGAAACATTCTGAGGCAGTTTGGGATTCACAGGAGATTCACGCACCAAAAGAAATTGTAAGGACGAACGGTTAAAATATCAGACAAGTGTGTCCGGTGAGATTTACAGTGGATCTCTGTTTCTCTCTCAGTTTAATGAATGAAACATCAAAGAGAAGCTTTCACAACTCTTTTTACACACACTGAATTTGTGTGTGTGCGATTCTCTGTGTGTCAGCGCGTTTGTCAGTCTGTGCGTCTGTACATGTGTGTGTCAGTGTGTGTACATGTGTGTGTGTGCGTGTGTGTGTGTGTGTCTCTGTGTGTCAGCGTGTTTGTAAGTGTGTGTGTGTGTGTGTGTGTGTGGCAGTGTGTGTGCGTCTCTGTGTGTCAGCGTGTTTGTCAGTGTGTGTGTGTGGCTGTGTGTCAGCGTGTTTGTCAGTGTGTACGCGTCTGTGTGTCAATGTGTGAGTGCATGTGTGTGTCTGTCAGTGTGCGTGCGTGCGTGTCTGTGTGTGTGTCAGTGTGTTTGCATGTCAGTGTGTATTCATGTCAGTGTGTGTGGGTGTGTGTGTGTGTCTCTGTGTGTCAGCGTGTTTGTCAGTGTGTGTGTGTGTGTGTGTGTGTGTGTGTGTGCGTCTCTGTGTGTCAGCGTGTTTGTCAGTGTGTGTGTGTGTGTGTGGCAGTGTGTGCGCGTCTCTGTGTGTCAGCGTGTTTGTCAGTGTGTGTGTGTGTGTGGGCGTCTCTGTGTGTCAGCGTGTTTGTCAGTGTGTGTGTGTGGCTGTGTGTCCGCGTCTGTGTGTCAATGTGTGAGTGCATGTGTGTGTCTGTCAGTGTGCGTGCGTGTATGTGTGTGTCAGCGTGTTTGCATGTCAGTGTGTATTCATGTCAGTGTGTGTGGGTGCGTCTGTGTGCGTCAGTGTGCGTCAGTGTGTACGCGTGTGTGAGTGCATGTGTGTGTCTGTCAGTGTGCGTGCGTGCGTGTCTGTGTGTGTGTGTGTGTCAGTGTGTTTGCATGTCAGTGTGTATTCATGTCAGTGTGTGTGGGTGCGTCAGTGTGTACGCGCGCGTGTGTGTGTGTCAGTGTGTATGTGTGTGTGTGTTAGAACAGAAAGAGATTGGAGAGACACAAAGTAAAGTCGAAGCACTAACACACACATGGAGGATTATCGATCCGTCAGAAGCGACTCTATCCTGCTGGACTTGAGCTTTATTGTTGCTGGAGCTTCCATAACACGTGGTGGTCAAAGCGAGATACTGAGCTGTATAGAGTGTCCCTCACTCACCACCTCACGGGTTAATTAACCTGCGGATGGGACAAAAGACTTATTTACTCCACTCAATAAACATCAAGCAGGAGAGGATTGAGAGAGGAGTGTTATTCAAACCAACAAATCAAGTACAAGTGATTCTACCTCTGTGGTAAAGATTTAAACAGCCCCCCGTCTCTGTATGAATATTTACTGTGGTTTTACTACAAATTAAACAAAATAAAAAACATGGTTGCTTTAGTTAAATTATGGTGGCCAGAAATTTACCATGGTTTTACTACGGTAACTGTTGTTTAAATCCCAAAATGGTGTCGTGTAAATGAGGAATCAGAACACATAAAAGGTTTTGCTGCCTTTGTTAAAAACAGTGTTGTGTAAACTACTTCTTAGCAGCGTAAAAGACCGCCGTTTTGGATGAAATGGGAGTCAACTGTCTTGCGCTCAATAAAGCACACTTTACCTTGTGTTTAATTATCCAGATGATTGAAGTAATAATTGCATCACAAAATAATTTTTTATGGGCTATAAAAAAATCAGACCAGAAAAATGCCCATAACACCAGACGTGACAACTCTTTAAAGTAATAAGTTACACCGAACAGTAAAAACACTCAAGAAGCCTCAGAGGAGACACATGTTGCTGAGACAACAGGCAGAAACAGCGTCTCTCTTTCTCTCTCTCTCTCTCTCTCTCTCTCTCTCTATCAGCACCTGCAGTCAGAGGAAAACCACTGACCTTCCTTGTGCTGAAAAAACACAGAGTAATCCATCTTGTGGATGCTGAGCGCTCCTCTTGGCCCGCGGCTTGCAAACCCACCACGGTGATTCTGTATAAACTGTAATGCATTATCACAAGAACAATAAATGCACATGTTCAAGATGTTGATATTTATATTTGTGTCGTTCTTTAATACAAGTTATTTTTACTTTGTAGATTAAAACACCGGGGTGTGCTTTGCTCCAGTTCACTTTTCTGTGACATACCGAAAAAATATTTTCCTGTATAATTATAGGACATAAGGATATATATTCAATTGTTTACCCATTTATATTGTACATTTGTTGTCTTTATCTGCAATTGATGGTTCATGAAAGATATTACTATATTACGACATAATGGAAAATACACTTGAAAGGATGCCAAATGAAAATGATTAAACGGTTCTCGTTCACATATTCATAGTGTGAAACAGAGACTGAACGTAACCCTTTAAGACTACAAACACTACACCACCATCTGCTGAAGAAACTGAGCTTTGTACAAACACAGACTCATCGCTGTTCAGCATTATTTCGCGAGGCTAATTCGTTTCTATTCATATGGGTTTTTTGTAGGTTAAATACGTTTAGGGTGGTCATACACTATTGTAAGGATAGAGATTACATATCATAAAGATGGGCCAGTGAAGTGCCGTGGCACAGTACGGTGTGTTAACACGTTGTGTATTGTGTGAGTTAGTTTAGCTGTTGTGACATTTTCCAAAATCTGCAGTGCATCAATTCCAGCCTCTGTGTGTGTACCATACATATGTAAATCACAATCGCAAATTGCATAAATTGCAGGGAAGCTCTGTAAATATAGAATATGTATTGACTGCGTGGCAGGTCATCAGAAATTCACATTCTGTTTGAGATGCACAGATACACGTGTGACGGTAAGAGTGCCGTCTGCAGAATAATAATGATATGACAATGAAAGCACAGCACAGGACCCCAGTGTACATGATGAGCTTCATATGGTGGGTTATGAGCATGTGACATTTAGAAATTCTGCAACAACATATGGACATTTTAAGTATGCAAGTAAATAAAATAAACAAAATTGTAACCGTGAAAGTCTCTCATTTTAAATGACAGCACACTCAACAGTTGATGTCGTGTTGTTGGAACTGGTTTTTTATTATGTCATGTAAAACACTAGTCAACCTAATGTATAAATAACTGAACCAAACTAGATGAAACTAGTGACTAATATAAGAGTTATTCCTCCTACTTCTTAACCCTACCAATACTTTTATATTGAAGCAATATACGTACGTGTCATCCTTACATGTGTACGTTTTGTTTGTTTGTTCGTCTGATGACTAGATGCAACAGTATGACTCCCGATCCAGCACAACTCAATCAGCCTTCAGGACTCCAGTCCGGGTTTTCCAGGTTTGTGTGTTTAATCTGTGAGTTTAAAGGCTTTCTTTTCGTTTTTTGTCATTTGATATTATATCATATGTTGTATTCGGTATCATTCAAGTACAATTGTAGCATGACCTTAAAATATATAAAGATTTAAATAAGTAGGCCTATATACATGCTAGAGATTCAAATGTGGAAAAGAAAATAAAGTTCAGTGTTGTAGAATGTGGAGGTTTAGACAAAACAAACGTTATAATTAAAACAATGAAAATGAAGGCTTGTTAAATTAAAAGATTAAAATTTTGCTTTTTATATTGTACCGTTAAATAATAGCTATTGTGATATTTTGTGTGAATGTAAAGTAATCACATTTTACTGTCATTTCCTTCTGTAGCATCTCCTGAGGCAAAAGTCCACCAGTCTTTAGAAATCCAGTCCGTGTTTTTTCCAAGGCTCATACTGGTAGTGCGGTTTATCAGCGTGTGTGTGTGTGTGTGTGTGTGTGTGTGTGTGTGTGTGAGTGAGAGAGAGAGAGAGAGTCAGGATTCATACTTTCCCCCGTTGATAGAAACACAGAGCGCGTCTGTACAGAGCAGAAGTTCGGGACGCGCAGCTCCTTCTTCATTCTAAACCGCTGGAATCTGGAGGTGTCACTTCTTTATTATAAGAGACGCGTTTATTTCAGGCGGATCTGTATCGGACTTCTGTTATGTGTCGGATGCGAAAGAATTCGAGATTAATGAGCGATTGAAACATTTCTGCAGCTGTAGATCGCAGATTCTCTCCACGGATCGTACGCGCGGATCGTGCGCCTTTACGCATAGGGTGGATTTGTTCGCACGGGAGTGTGGCGATGTCGCGGACACCTGTCGTGATTTTCTCTTCTCTGTGTCTTCTCTTCTTTACGCTGTCATGTGCCGGAGATGTGAAATCGCGCAGCTGCGGCGACGTGCGCCAGGCGTACGCGGTCAAAGAGTTCAGTCTACACGACGTGCCACATCAGGAGATACCAGGTGAGGGTGTCAAGGGTTTGCCATTTATCCAGCTGGGGTTAAGGGAGGAATTATCCCTCGTTTGTCTCTTCAAATGACACATTTGGGTGGGGAACAGGTCGGTTTGGAAGTCTTATTTATCATCAGCTACTTGTGGTGCTGTGTAATGTGGTGTAAGGATGGTCAACTCTCGCATTACACGTTACAAATGGCAATATTTATATTTAAAAAGCTCCAGAAAGCACCAGCCATGATAATGCATAAGACATGAGAGAGCGTCAATGTCTGCATCTTTAAGTACCAGAAAGTTTGTAGTTGAACAGGTCTGTGTGACTTAAAACCAAACGAATGTAGATCTAAGTGGGGCGTTGTGGTTTTGACCGACATACTGATGTGAACTCAAAATGCATTTCATGTAAATGGTTTAAGGGATTCAAGTGACTTGCAATTTTCATCATAGTAAATGGATATTTATTAAATGATATATGTTTATCTGCACAAATTCTAACAATTGCACATGAAATGCAAAGTTACATCTGGTTCAACTGTTGCATGTTTTATTTTCAGAGAAATTGACAGTAACGCAGACTAAACTTCAACCAGCAGCTATGTTTAGATTTAACAACGCTTCATTTTTATGTACAGTTTTAATGTTAGTTATAAACCCAGAAAGGTCATTAAAGGTTCTCTTTGAGTGTCACACAGACATTACAGAATACGTGTGAGTTACAGTCCAATCTACCTGTGGATTGTCTTTGGACATGCTCAGTAAACTACTTTCCTCCACTCCTATAAACTCTTTTTGTGAGTTTTACACCCATTGTAAGAGATTTACAGTGTTTTTTATCAGCAGACCGTCTCCCATTAAAAGCTGAGAGTCAGTGTAATACACAGAAGTCCAGCAGGTGTCTCTACTCACTCATTGGGATGAGTCCAGATTTATAAAGTCCTGCAAGAGTAGAGTCGAGTTGAGTTGACTACACACCAAGCGCACATTTTTCCTCCATTATCTGTTGCGAAGTAATCACATTTAAGGGGTTTTACCCGGTAAAAGCAGATTACCATGGTAAGAACCTAATGCACGAGGAGAGAGCTGGACGTTTTTTAAAGGTTGGGATAATGCTGTAATAATGTTTCATTCCACAATGCCATTGGATCTGGCTTTGAATGACATTTAGTTTCTTGTACCGTCGACAAACGTATTAAATAAACTTTTTTTATAATTGTGGTATTTAGACATGATTGAATAAGTTTAAGTTCCAAAACCAAAGTGTCAGTGTTTGTAGTTTAAGGTTCTTTAGTTTTAGTGTTTGTGAATGTTTAGTGATGAATCTAAAGCAGCATATATGTACCTGTGACGTAATGTAAAGTGGAAAGGAACCTGTGTTTGTGTTCCACACACATCTGTATTGTTTTTCTAATATAAGAAATTGCGTTTGGTTTTCCCTCGTGTTGTACTGTATGAACGTACTCTTCAGAGATTCCCGTTTCAGGCGTCTTCAGGGAGTTTCATTGGCTTCAGAGCGAGACGCGTGTGAATATACACCGGATGTGTTAATGCATCATGTGTGTTTATGTTGTAACACCCCTGCAATGCTGATATTTCACATTTTTTGGCTGTAGGATATTGACAGGTTTGTGTGTTTGTGTCAGGTTTGTTCTCGGTGTGCTCTTTATTATTCATGCGTCTCTGAAAGACAGAGACATTTTTATTGCTTTAATTTAAATAATAGCAACAGGTTTGTGTGATGGTTGGGTTTTCATGAATGTATTATGGAATTGCATCGTGTGTTAAATGATGCTTCACGTAACGTTTAGTGTGTTTTATCTTCAGCAATAGCTCTCAATAGACTCCGGCTTTATTTCATTTGTTTTTCATGAACTCAGTATTTTGCGGGGGACCTTTACTGTATATGAACAGGTGTAATATAGAATTACCTGGCAAGCTATATGTGACATTTTCAACAGAATACAATGAATGTTTAGAGGAAAGAACCGTGAAACACAACTGAAATAATTGACAACAGCAGTTATGAGTGTAAAATCATAAAGGATAAACTGAATATATTGACCTAGATGTGCGCAGTACATAAGTGTGTGTGTGTGTGTGTGTGTGTGTTGAAGAAATCCAGAACACGTGATTGTAAAGAGCATCTGATTTTAAAGGGTCTCTTCACCCCGCTGGAGAGTTTCACGGGTGTGTCAGACCATTCCAGATTCAAATCAGATTCAAATCATACGATTCCCAAATCATGACATTATATTCTATATTATATGTCAAACATCTCTCTCTCTCTGTCTGTCTGTATTGGTATATTGTGAAATACAGGAGGACACGCACACACACATTTACATTTATCAGACGCTTTTATCCAAAGCGAATTACAAGGAATTCAGGGATCAATAAGCGATATGTCATAAAAGAGTAATAGTACCATAGGTGCTAACTGCTAATACAAAGTTACTAGTATACACACACACACACACACACACACACACACACACACACACACACGTGTGCTGATGGTTTTGTCTTCAGATAAATCATCTGCTCCATTAATCCCATGTTTGATTGTTTCTTCTCTCATGAGCTCATTTCAGGTCTCGGTTGGTTTTTGTTTGTGTGATGAGCCTTCAAGGGGCATATCGTGCCTGACGACACCGAGGTCATGAGGGAAGCGTTACACACACACTTGACTTCACACTAGAATTATAAATACACAAATGATCCGCATACCTTTAACAAGTGAACTTTGACACTAAAACATTTGCGTTTATCTTGAATTCTTGGCCAGTTGAAATTCATTCGTGTAGATTCATTTGTATGTTTTAGTCTGACCTGCTTTCATGCCACTGATGGATGGGTTCAATACCATATTTTTTAAGTAATCACATGTTTTTGCACGACCATCTCTGTTTGATACTTGCAGGTTACTTTGCAGAAGTATTTTTATGTGTGTTGAAGTCAGAAAGGAAGTCAAGAAATGGTGTCAGACTCACCTTTCTTCTAAACTTGTTATATTTAGTAATAAAAAAGCACATTTGATTTGGGAGGAATTTAATTAAAGGCTTCTATAAGAGGAATCACCAAACAATGACCTTCATTAGTAAATTTATGAGTTGAATGACACAGTTGTGGAGACTAGAAGAAGTTAGGTATGTGGTGCTCCCTTTATGCTGATTTGTATAACATAAATCAGACCTTGAAAATAAATAAACCGCTCAATAAACAATGTTTTTGTAATGTTTGTTTTCCCTTATTTTACATCTCCCAGTAAACCATGAACATATCGGACAACATATGCCATTTTCGCTTTCGGTAAACAAGCTGAATGAATGAATGCGGGTTTACGCACCATTTGCACGCGGTAGGGAGCAGGTGCACATATCTTTCGTACCTAAAATACGAACATTTTCACGAATCCAAAAATTTTCGTTATAATAACTTTTCGAACGATTTACGCAAAACTGTGTTCTGCTCGTATTTCATGAATGAGGCCCAATGTTTTAATACATGAAGCATTTTTCTATTTCGCAGAAAAACAACAACACGTATGTTTTGATGTAAAGTATAACTTCTTCTATCAGGGTATAAGGTCATAGTCACCGTTGGTGGTATTATTTATTAAACCAGAATGTGATGGATACCGTATGATCGGCTTTTATTGTCACACTTTTGCATTTCAACAAGTGTTACGCGCACGTTGGGTGAGATCTAAGACACCTTCCGGATTTAATATCACAATCCACCTGCGTGTGTTGATTCAATCCGTCTGTACCTGTCTCGGTGCGTCTCTCGCTCTTGCTGTCTTTCTTCTAATGGCCGGCTTTAATGAAAATGCAAATGTCAGCGGCACCTGAAGACTGAAGGCTTTGATCGGGGCCGCGCCACTCGTGCGATCGCCATCTTTGTCAAGCGCTGGCAGATTGAACCACATCTATTTGCATTCATTATTTCTCACGGACCTGCACAAACAGAGAGCGGATTGCAGACATCACGCCTGTTAGAAGGTGAACAGACGTACAAAGAGAGAATCATGTAAATTTATGTGCGGGATGAATTCATTAGGTTGCCGCTATCTTGGAAACGTGACGTCTGTAGCAAAGCCGAATACATCAGAGGAATATGGATCTACGATTATACGCTATATTCAAGTACCAGACGTTTATTAAAACAAAGCCATCATTAGCTCACCCTAGTGTCACGTTCTCTCCTCTCTTGGATCCGCAAAAGGGAGTTTTAGAATATTCTCACCGCTCTTTTCAAGAAGTAAATGTGTGTTTTTATCAATACATACGATAAATGTGAACGAGGATAGTTTTGGGTGTACATTGTTAAAAATGAAAGGTGCTTGAAAGGTTCTTCACAGCGATGCTTATGGACATAGTGGTTCCTCAAAGAACCATGTAGTCAAGAAGAACCCTCTCGTTCTTACCTTTTTATAATACTTTTGTGAAACAAAAAGTTTCTTTCGGAT
The DNA here is from genome assembly GCF_947034865.1 of Barbatula barbatula. NCBI lineage: Eukaryota > Metazoa > Chordata > Actinopteri > Cypriniformes > Nemacheilidae > Barbatula > Barbatula barbatula. The sequence goes on along the minus strand of NC_136771.1, from coordinate 1,507,575 downwards.
GTTAAAGGTTCTTTATGGAACCATTCTTTATGGAGCGAAAATGGTTAATCTATGTCACCGTGACTTTAAGAGCTGTGCGGTTATATTACCATTACAGAACTTCTCTCAGCTCAGAGGGTATATGTTTTCATTTTATTTTATTTTATTGTTCCAGTGGCAACAGAGAAATATAATATTAGCTCCGGGCCCGTGTATAATGTAGCAGAAAATCAGAGTCTGTCAGTTTCTTCGTGCAAGGACTTCTGGGAAATCCACCTACATCGCCTCCAGTAATACTGCTAGAAAACGGAAGATCCAGGCAAACGTATGAATTATTTATAGGTAAATAGATTTATGTGTATCAAAGGCTGTTCATTTTCATTACCGTGAAGGGCTTTGTGTTGACATAGATGCGTTCGTCCGAAATGTATACCATATCTAAAGATTTGTATTTCTCCAGAACGCATGTGCATTTGCGATTTCTCTTTGAATCACTATTTACAAAAACGGAAATAAAAACAGTTTAACGTTGTTATGAAGGTGAAATATGATTATTACTCTTTAATAAAGGAGCAGCAGCAGCAGTTCTTGACCGGTGAGATTCTGATCTATTCATCTCCGTGGTGTTCGCGAATTTGAGAGGATGATTTTTTTTTACATTTGCCACAGCGATAAACTCCCATTCAAATTCACCGTGAGCCAAGGCTTGTGTAATTGGTTTTTCTTAACGTCTCCTAAGTAATCCCGAGCACAAACACGCGGCGTACGAGCAGCCGCCCCGGAGGAGAAGCGATGTAGAAGCCACTTAATTACTGTTAATGAGAAATACTAACACAAGCACATCAGGTGCCGCTGGATTACTAGACGCCAGTAATATTCATCCACACAACAACATCACGGCAGAAACCCTCCTGGATACGTGAAATTCAACGTTACGATAAAAATAAGGGTTTATAAGTTGAGATATAACAACAATGATTTAATGCGATGAGTCGTTTATTCATCCTTATATCATGTCAAATCTGTATCAGAACCGCTTTCTGTCTCCTTCAGAACACAAAAGAAGATGACGAGTTTATTATATCCACATTTTGCAAAAAACATGTTTTTTATTGCGCATTCCAATTAATATCAATCAAACCGCAGTTGGTTTGTTTTGATTTAAGCCATAACTCCAAAAATACAACACAATAAAACAACATGATTTTTTATATCTCATTAGGGAAAGAAACTTTGCTCCATTGACTTCCATCACAAAACCACTGAGACATTTCTCCAAATCTCTTTTGTGTTCCACTGAAGAAAGACATTTTAAATAAACGAAGACATAACTGCATAAGTCCATTATTTGGGCAGTGTTCTTCATCTACAGTGCTTGTGAGGTCGAGATGCTGCATTCTGAAGCTTCACGCGAACGCTAGATAATAAAGGCATTCATATTATGGGAATTGAGCGACGCTGGAAGTTGTAGCGGTGTTTGGAAGCGTGGGCGAGGTGAGAATCTAAAGCTTTGTTTTGCCCCGTCAGTGGTGAGATGCTGAGTGTGTTTCTTTGCTGTTTCCCTCAGAGCGGCTAGAAAACCAACAGCACATTATTCTAGCGTTGCTTGCATTCGCTGTCAGCATCACTTGGGATCGGTGTTGTTTTCTCTCACCAAACTTCGAGTTTCTTTCTTATTCTCCTCCGCTTGTGTGTTTTCCTGACTTTAATGCGGTGTCCCTAAAATAGCTGATGTCAAGGAAGCGTTAAACTTGTGTTGTGTTACCCGTAACACATGAGCTGTCAAACCATGCCGCTTGTTAAGGAAAGTGCTTCTTTCTGAAGCGTTTGTTGGATTGTAACCAGTAAAACACCAAAGATTGTTGTGTTGCTGAAATGTCGACAAAGGCCAGACAATGAATCAGATTAGTTTGTAGCCGTGCTTGGCCGTTTGGTCCGAGCAACACTTTCTAGCTCACATTTATGGAGATGTGATGTTAGTCTGGCTGTGTCTGCTTTATTAACGCTTGCTCGCTGTGAATTACTTCGTTTCATTTCTATGTGCCACTGGTTGTTTACAGCATTAGAGAAGCGGCTTTGGAACGGCTGCTTCTGAAACAACAAGCTGTCGTTTATTTAACTAACAGAAGCGGTAATCCAGAGTGACTCCGTAAAGTATGTTATAGGTTTTACATTTACAGTACACACACTTTTATTCAAAGCGACTTACAGTGCGTTTGCTGCTTTAATAGATGTGGGATCTTAGCGCCATTTTCTGTCGGTTAAGCTTCAGTTAAACTTCACAGTAAGCCTCCTTTTATTAAAGGTAACTTTTTTGCAGTAAAGTATCCAAAAACCACTAGGCCAGTGTCATATATTTCGTTCAGTTGAGTACTTACAATATCTAAAATGTTCCCAAATATATGTAAATTGTGAGAAAATTGTCATTTTAACGTGTCTGGCAGACTAGAGGAAAGTAGACAAGAGTCTGTTATATGATTGGCTGAGATGCCTCACGTGATTGGAAGAGCTGTTACGCTTTCTCCAGACCTTACATCTCCCTTATAACACGGTCTCTGGCGTTTCCATCGGTTTCCTCTTTTAATACCGTAGAACAACCACAACAACAGTCTGGGTAACACATCATCAAACGTAACATTTATAAAACTTGACATCATCCATAAACGTGACTTCTCATTCACGTCTGATTGACTATGAGCGGTGCAGATGAAGACGACATTCCCATTATTCCAAGCTCCTTCACAGCGTCATCAAGCTATGGCGTTGTTGTTGATTTGAACATATCTGTTTTGAATGTGATGGATTTTACAAACTGCGCCTTTAACATTACTTTACATGAACTATGAAGGATATGCAGAATTTACTTCGTGTTTCATAATACATGTATTACTAACATGATGTTTGGATCTGATAACATTATTTGATGCGCGGTGAACTAATATGCGCGAATAGCGTGTTTGTATTAACTAACATTATCAAAGGATAATAATCGCTATTAAACATATTGTTGGTTGTTTGTTTAATACATTTACTAATGTTAATGAATCTTAGTGTCCCCAGAACTTCTCACTTACTTTAATATAATAATAAATAACCGTTGATTCTTTTTGATTTCATTTATATGACCATGTTACTTATGCAAATAAGCATTTGTTTACACTATGTATTGTCTTTACGTGAACTCCCATCACTGGTAGTTTAGTTTGTTAGTGATTCCGATTCAAATAGAAAATGCATCTGCGTGCTTCATCTGAAGAAATGCTACATAAAAACACCAGCAGTTGAGAGTCGAAGGAATTCATCTTTAACTCGAGTGCATTTTCAAGTCAGTCAGCCCGGGGTCAAGAAACAACGCTTCAGAAGTTCATCCAGAGCGATGTGCTGCTTCAGAGCCCGTCGTTCATCCCAGCATCTCTCTGCTCGAATGCCTGCACGGCCCAGTCTGCTGTCAGGAGCTCCATTACACGCCCGTCATCCTCATACTTCAGTCCTTCAGACACACAAACACACCTGTGCATGTGTGTGTGAGAGAGAGAGATACAACATGTCGTGTTTAAACCTCAACATAAAAGTGCGTTGATATATGATGAAAAAATAAATATTGTAAACTTTGTGACTGCAAATTGTTGACTCGAATACAAAGTGTGTGAAGTGACTGCAGTGTTTGTATTTTTTTATTGAGTAGTTTGTGTTTGGATTTAAACAGAGTGAATGAAAAGTTCATCTTTTGAGCAAAATAAAAATGTATAAATTCTTCGATCATTTATAAGATTGTTTATTCAGGCCTGCGGTGTGATGTCCACCGGTGTTGTATTTTTTAAGAAATGGTGACAAGTTCGGCAACTGCAAAGCGCAAACTTAAACTTGATCTTATGCAGATTTATTAGATGTGTAAATAGACAAAGTATTGTTTTCATATTATAAAGTTTTACTAGTATAAATACTGCACGATGACATGTATATGGTGGAAATACTTTTCTGCCTTAAATGTTTAAGTACAGTCAACTTGGCTTTACAAGTCGAGACACTAACTTACTCTTTACATTTTGGCCAACATTCAATTGAGTTAATATAACTTAAAAAGTAACTTGAAGTTAAGTAGTTGGAACTGAAGTGAATTTAATAAGAGCATAACATCTGCTGTTGTCGAGTGTTTCAGTGTAGTTTGAAGTTTATTTGGCTGTACAGTGTGATGTAGTTGTGTACTTTGTGTGTATTTATAGAATCACAGTATGTACCAGAGGTGGTATTGTGATGAAAACAGGGTGGATTTTTTTGGGTACAGAAGTGGTTAATTATACAGTGGGGGATTTCCAGCAGAGTGGCTTTGTATAGTTTTGGTATAGGGTGTATGAAGTTCTCCCTCTGAGACGTGACCGTGTGGGCCGATGACCCCCGAGACTTCATTAAAGCTGCTCGGGGCCAATGCTTTTTGTCTCCTGGCGTCTGTGGCGATACGCTCACAACAAGTCAGAAGGAATATTGAGGGTTAAATATGTCTTGAGTGCTCTTGACAGAGACAGTAAGTGGTCTGATGTTGATTTCTAGCCACAAACTCTCAAGGCAACTGATGTAGCGACTCATTCTTATGAACATTACGTACAGTCTGCATTTGCCCGTGCGGTGGGTTGTGTTTAAGGGTCAGTTGGGGATGAACCTTCATTGCTTTTTGTAATAATCACTAGTTTTTGTACAATTCACATTGTATAAATATAAATGAAATGACCAGATTGTAAAATAGTTACATCATCTAAATAACTTTGCCAGTTTGTAAAAACCATAATGTGAGTTGTACTGGGTACTGTGATTCTATGAGGTCTTTATGAAAATATATAGGGTCCATTTAGATTTTATGAAGTTGTTCAAAACTATATAGGACCAGTTCTGATTTTATGATATCTTTATTATCAAAACATAGGGTCAATTTAGATTGTTGTTAAAACGCAAATAGGGCAAGGTTTGGTTGTATGAGGTCTTTATGGAACGATATAGGGTTACTTTTTGATTTTATGAAGTTGTTCAAAAGTATATATAGTGTCATGATTCTGTCTTCTCTTGTCTTGATTTTCTAGTCTAGGGGCAGAATCATGACAGACTCACGTGTTTTATGTGGAGAGAGACGAATTATTGTCAATCTGGACTTAATATGCATTCTCTCCTGTCTCGTCATTTGGCCCCGCCCCTCTCGTTCCTAGTATAGCTTTCCTCCTGTGTCTCATTACACACCTGCCCATCGTTATCTCCTTTGTTAGTCTCCCTATTTAATGCCCTCTTGTCTATTGTCTTGTGCTGCTTCGTTGCTCTAAGTGTACTTGTTTATGGTGAAGATACCACATAAGTGTACCTTGTTTAATGGCTATAGTTCCCTTGTTCATAGTCTCTCTGAGACGTTGTGTCGAGTCAGAAGTTTGTTTGTTTTGTATTAGTTTTGGTTTGTGTTTTTCCCCTATCGTGGGTGTTTTTGTGTTTATTAAAGATCCTGTTAATCCCTTCAGCGTTCCCTGCTCTTGGGTTCTTCCTGTCCAATACCTTGACATATAGGACCAGTTTTGATTTTGAGGTCTTATATGGAAATATATAGGGTAAATTTACATTTTATGAAGTTGTTCAAAAGCAAATAAGGCCAGTTTTGGTTGTATGAGGTCTTTATGAAACTACACAGGGTAAATTTAGATTTTATGAATTTGTTCAAAAGTATATAGAGCCAGTTTTGATTTTATTACGTTGTTAAGCATGTAAGGCCAGTTTTGATTTAAAATGTCGGAAATATTAAGGGTAAATTTTGATGATGAGGTCTTTAAGATATTGGATCTGTTTACTGTGATTTCCTGAGGGATTTTTGAAAGTATAAAGGGTCAGTTTTGATTTTCTTTAACCCCTTCAGAGCACTTTGTGTCTGTGTCTGACTGGGTTAAAAAGTATAGTGTGGGGTAAATTTTGATGTCCCATTTTTAAATTACACCCCAGTACAAAGTGTTTATTTAATAACTGGAATGATGTGATGGAAACCCAGGTGACCAGAGATGGAGTTGATGGTAAAACACAGACTTTGCCTCTACTCATCAACATGCCTCATGTGATCCGGTGTTGGGATGAGGTCTCGAGCCAATTTCCGCAGCGAGATTGATGTGCGAGCGGTCGAGGCATTTCTGTGTTCTTGCTTGTGTGTAGAGTCTTGTTTATTTTTTATCTCTCGAGTGGCTGCGAGACATATTCTAGAATGAGAACTCTTTGTTTAAATCCGAGCATATTGAACCTTTAATTCAGTTCTCCTTCAAAGATAAACCGAGCCGCCGTGACACATGACTGAGCACTGTCACACGCCTCACTGTTTCTCACATAATCTCACATTTAATTGAAAATTAAAATGCCAATAGTAATCACCGCACCAAAGAACCCCGGTTACTACACTTTTACCATGAAAAAACAATTCTTGATTTTAATTAAGGGTTGTGTCATTTATTTTAACATAGATTTGATCTTGGTAGAATTAGATGAGATATATTTGAGTTCTTTTAAAAAAGGCAGAAAGTTGTTGAAATGTTATTTGAATCTTAAGGTACAAGTGAGATTTATATAGATGAGAAAAATCTGAGAAATGGGAGAATGTCGCCACATTGTCTCAATTTAATCTCATTGCTATTTCGGCGATTGAATTATATTGTTATTATCCTCGTTTGAATTTATTTTTATTTTACATTTACTTTTTTACTAGCCTAATGTAAAGATGTGCCAATTTGGCTTGTTGCATGGCAACACACAGTTAATGTGATGATGACTTGGCAGGAGATTTGTGTTTTTAATATCTTAATTATTTACTGAATGTATCAATTTATTTATTCAACATGTATTGTCCTGTCCCTTTAACCACAAGAGAATCACTGTTATTATTTAAGATACGAGAGGATTCATTATTGTGGAGAATGTAAAGTATTGTACTCTTCTTCAAATGAATGTCAGGATAGTTGTCATGTAGATACTGTTATATTAGTGAAAAACAAAAGGATGTCTTTAAAGCCTCTCAAAACAGATGTGTTTAGTTTGAAGGGTTTTAAACTGTACCTCTCTGTGATGGATTAAAGGTGGATGCAGAGAATTTGACTTCTGTAAACTTGTCAACACTCAAGTATGAAATACATGAAGTCGGTCAGGAGCCCTTCAGTATTAAACTCTCACGTACGACTGATGTCGACTGTGATTAGAGAAGTTAAAGCTGTGGGCAGAGACCGCCATCGCCAGACTTTAGTGTTTTCAATGAGCTGGTAACTGAAGGGATTACTGTTTCTCCCTCAACAATAAACTGACCAGAAGTGAACATTGCATTACACAAATAACAGAGCAATGCTGAGTTTAGGGATTATCATGGAGGGAATAAGAAAATGATGAAAAGAGTAAACAATAAACATCTTTGGTTTAGCTGTTGATCATGTGTTTCTATGTCTTGGTTCAATCGGTGGAGAACAAAAGATGATGTTAGGCGTATGAAATATTACAGTATAAAAAGCGAAGTGATCGTAATCCGACAGCCTTGTGTTTTATTCTTCTGTAGGTAGTAGATAATCCTGCCATCAGAAAAATCACAGATGAGATCTCTGTAAAACTTTACATGAAGGTATCCTTCATGAAGCATTTATAAATCTGTTCATTAATGATTTACAAATGCATTATAAATCAGTTATAACTGCATGAATAAAAAGAGGGATTCTAACGAAATACCTGCCAAATAGTGAGCAGGTATAAGAAAAACAACATAACACCGTAACTTTGTCCAGTCTGACAGACTATATTGCAAACAACATCAAGATAATAATGAATCTGCTTTTGAGTCAAATAAATGATGAATAAATACATTTATTAAGCATTTTCAACATGTGAATTAAACATGGCTCACTATTTGGCAGGTTTTTCTTTAGAATCCCTCTTTTATTCATGCAGTTATAACAGCTTTATAATGCATTTGTAAATGACTTACTAATCATTAATGAACACATTTATAAATGCTTTATAAAGGGTACCAATGTAAAGTGTTACAGAGAGCTCTTTTATTTCTCCTAGACATGCAACGGAGGCCAAATGGAAACTTGCTTGAAAGTCTCAGATATTTCTCCTGAGAAAAAGAGTCTCCGTCATTAGAGTTTGAGAAGAGATCGAATTCGTCACGTCTGCAATCAAAATTCAATATTATTGAAGATCTCAACTTGAATAACTCAAACATGTCTCATCAATTGTGACCTAGAATCTACATTCATTCACACCTCTTTTCATGTGTTGCACCCTTGTTTGATTCTCCTCAGCAAATCTAAGAGGAACATCTGAGACTGAGTTGAGCTTTGAAGTATGATTGCGACATTCAGACGTGCTCGAGGAGAACATGTTCAGCAAATGTCCATTTAAAGTCTCTCTGTTCTTCATAAAAACCTCTTCGATGTACCAGCGGCTGTGACATCTTTTGTTTTCCGTGAGAGACAGAAGTGATACGACGCGAGGATGAGAGCATGAGAAAACACAAACATGTGCTCCGAGCGACCGCGTTGCTCTTTTCAGTCTGAAAGCACAGATGGAAAAATGAAAGGGAACGTGTGAATGAAAGGAGGGGTCAGGCAAAGATTGTGCAGCGTGTGTTTATTATCCGAGCTGTGCTTTAAGGGATTAGACGCTTTGATAAGCCGTCTACGGATGCCGTCGGGTCACGGGGAGGCGGAGATGTTCATTTTAAAAGCTCTCCTACTGTTCATCTGCTGGAAGAGCTTAATGGTGTCATGTCCTGTCGTTTCTTAAGGACGGCTGATTTAGATGCGAGCGTTTTAGATTAGTGCTCAGAAAGCGCGTCCTGGTGTCTTCTATTATTCCGAGAGCTTTGTCATAATCAAACACTGTGGATTTAATTGCGAGTGACAAATGTCTGAGCGCTGAAGTGTGTTGTTGAAAGAGACTCGTCACAATAACACAATTCAATACTGACACCAGAGCCCTTCCAGCGCTTGATATTAAAATATAATTCAAATATTCATCAGGTACAAACTCAACGGTGTCCTCTGCGTGCGACTGTTGTTGTTTAAACTAGGGCTGAGCAAAACCTTGAGAAAAATCTATTTTTAAAAATGCGGTCGATTCTCAAAAGCTCTTTAAACTACGGGAATCTGTATTGTTCAGGCTTCTCTTTATCCCTGAAAATCTTGTTCGATTTGGCTGTTGAAGTCTAGAAGTAGAGAGAGAAAGCCCGGGATATCCCCACCACTTGTACTTCTTTTTCTTCCGTTTTTGTTGGAAATTAAACACTTGAATTGGTTTGTCAGGCAAGTGACTTCATTAATTTAACTCATTGTTGGGATAAAGGGTTCTTAAACTCTTTTCTGACCTCTTCAACTTTCTCTGTGAAGGTTTGACTCATCCCGCGGTGTTTGTGCCGTGGGCATGAATGATACGTGATTCAGAATTTTGACCGTTTTCACGTTGTTCAGAGACATCTTTATCTTGTTGAGTGAGGTCGCCGAGAACACCACAGCAACACCCTGACAACCAGACACACCGCTGCAGCAACACAGCAGACCGTTTTCTTCAGGAACATTCACTCGTTGTCGTTGGCCAAACAGTTCAAAAGCAGTCAACGACTGGACGAAAGCTTTAAAGAACGGGACAAAGGGAGAGTCGGCAGAATATCAGGGGACAGACAGAAGTTTGATTCTTGAAAGGTTCTGTCCTACAGAGTTTCTTCGAGTTGAAAGTGAAAAGCCACGGTGTTGTCTCCAGCCGTGTGTTGTGGGATTAAGAAACACCTTGATTTGTTGTGTTTTTACCCTTCAAGAAGAGTCTTTGTACCTTCCGTAGGGACTCACTGTATCAAACCCCCCGGACCGCCGCTACGGAGAAAATGTAAAAGATGTGAAACTAATACAGAACTAGTTTCAGACTTCAACAACACGCCGAGGTGTCACATCACACGTAAAGCTCACTCTCGGGACGCCTTTATTGTTGTTTACATAAGAAAATCATTACACGCTTGACAGAGTTTGGCATCACTTGTGCCCACGGGGAAGTTTGTCAAGAAATATTTTAACAAATAAACAAACACATGACTAATATCACCATAACAACGCGTTCTGAATCATTCAAGCACATATGAATGTTTTCCACCGAAACTTTTAAAAGTTTTTGATATATTTAAAAGAGCTGCTAGAGAGATCATCATCGTCTACAGAATTAGTTCACATCTGTCTTTTTTGTCTCGTTCATGAGGGCTGTAAAATTCATGTGCGCTTGGAAGAATTTGTTGAGATGTAAAACAAATTGTCTGTAATTTTAAGAGAAACATTTGAGATGAAAGGGAGAGTTCACCAAGATATGATAATTCTGTCATCATTTCATCACCATACCTGTATACCTGTATACATAAAGTCGTCTCACTGCTTATTACTTTGGTTCACGGTGCGTTTCAGAAGCGGTTTGATGTAAAAGTGCAGGCACGATACCCCGTGAACTCTCGACAGATTGGATAACAAGCTGTAGTTGAGCGTGCCGCTGCATTTCTGAAGAAACCGGTGGCCGAAACTCGCCTCTCGCGCATTTCCATTTATTTATTTGTTTGCTTCTGTCTTTTTATATTTGGGCAAAAAACACATTTGTCACAAACCGTCACAGCCATCAAAGTTTATTCACGCGCTGCGTCGCAACAAAGCATTTCATTTATTTTCCTCTGATGGAAAGAAACGTTCACTTATTTCTCAGTCGGCGTAGCAGGTGAATTCCTGGCGAAATTGCGACGCTCTTACAAGATATTTATGCTTTGAAAATAAAGCCCATTGTCCGTGAAATAATCAAAGTGTAACAGGCGTTCGCCTCAGATGGGGAAGTCACGCACCATTAGATCCGTGAAGTCTGTCGGGATGGAGGTGAGGTGGGAGATGGAGGGAAGAGTAATGTGCCCTCATATTATTGCACAGAGAATTAGACTAATATTTAAACAGCCAGACCTGTGACGTGCCGTACTGAAGCAGAAAATCATCTCCACGTGAGGGGACGAGACTAAGTTTGTGTTCTGGATAATATCCGGCTTGGTAACAATAAGAGTTGAACTGGAAAGAGGTTCATGGATGTCGATATGTCAGGCAGTGCATCATGGGTATGATAGTTACCAGAGATTAACAAGCTGCTGGTTGAAGTCTTCTTTGCGAAGATGCCATACAAGTTCCCTGAAGAACGTCGTAGTCTGCTCATGAAATGACTGTAGGGAGCACAGCTCGGTCGGCTTTTAGCAGCTGGTCAGTGTAGCAGCTGTGTCTCAGCGGGTTGTTGTGAAGGGAATGGGTCGGGCCGGGCGGAGGGGACGTCTGCGAGGGTTTGGATGGGGCTAGAATGATCAGCGGATGCCTCGGGCTCCTCCTGGGCAAATGCAGTCACCAGCTGCTACCTGTAACACACAGACACGCTCCAGTTAACATCTGTAGTACAATGTGCAGCCGAGCAACAATTCTCCCTCCACATTCCCTGTTTTCCATTCTCGGCTTTCTAAAAAATGATGATGGATGGATGCGTTTTCATTTATCATGCTTTCTGACTTCAAACCGGATATGCCATGTGATTGCAGGAATGACATTTGGGATAAGTGAAAGCAATGCGATTGATTTATAAAAATATAATGGATTTTTTTCTGGAAATGCTGCATCGATTCGAGGTAAAGAAATAGGTTTTTACTATAGTTTAGTAGTTAATAGTATTCAGTCGTAAAAGAGTATAATACAATTTAGTACATTTAGTAAATAAACATTAAAGTGTACTATACAGTATTGAATGCAGTTCTCTATAGTTACTGCGCTTGCTTAATGTTTGCTATATTATTCTGCATTCTTAAATTATATAATATACTACAATTGAGTATAGTATAGTGAATATTCCATTATACTATGGTATTTAATGCAGTTTATTAGTTCTCTCTTTGTACTGTACTTGGCTAATGTATGCTATCGTATTCTGTTTTTTGAAATACCATAATTGAATACAGTTTACTATTGTACATATTAAAGTATACTTCAGTATTTAATGAAAAATATTAGTTCATTATAGTTACTAGACTCGGATAATATACAGTATTTCAGTATTTTGTAGTAAAGGCCTAAACTCTAATATACTACAGTACACTACAATTAAATACAGTTTAGTATAGTAAAGCATATGGTAGCTACGGTACATGGCTAATGTACGCTATAGTTTTCTGTTGTATTAAATACTATAATATTCTACAGAACACTACAATAGAGTATAGTTTTTATAGTAAATATTTTATCATACTACTATATTTTATGCAGTTTATTAGTTCTCTCTTGGCACTATAGTATTAAATACCGTAATATACTACAGTACACTGCAATTAAATACAGTTTACTATTGTACATATTAAAGTAGTCTAATGAACTAATAATTATCATTAAATACTGTATAGTTAGATAATATGGATAATGTACAGTATTTTGTAGTAAAGGCTTAAACTGTAATATACTACAGTGCACTACAATTAAATACTAAAATATAATACAGTATTTTTGATCGTGTTAACAGGTTATTCTGTCTAAAAACTATCAGTGTTAAATGCTCTAGCGTCACTAACATTAATACTTTATTTTAGCACAAAAGAAAATAACGACGGCTTCCTTGAACTCACCGTATAGTCCCTTCCGGGTGAACGAGAGCTCTAGATTTAAAATCTGCACATTTAATAGCCAGCATGCATCATTCTAGACACTTGCCACGGGCAGAAGAGAAGTTTCTTAGCGAACGGCGCACTCGTCCATTGACATTTAGCAGAAGCGCCTCCACCTGAAGTCATGTGTGACCCCTCATTAACGGTGAAGGGGATTTGAGCGAGGAACTGTAAAATGCTCATAAGGCTGTTAATGTACATTAAATGGACTTTAAATTACAGCAGGGTTGAGTGCTTCTTGCGTGTACGGTGTGCATCTGGTCCGAGGCCGAAGGAAACAGGTTATTGGAACGTTGCTGTAGTCTCTTCATCTTGTAGATGCTGTGGATCAGTGACTCGTGGAATGGTTTGCTTGGGAGCATATTTTCATTTGAGCGCAAGGCAAAAGCTGCTGATATTGTGGCGTTTGAGATTTTGATTACACAACCGTATAGCACAACCTTTTTAAACTGCTAATAATTGTAGTAACGCTAGCAAAAAAAGCTGAACGAAGAAATATGTTTTAATGTGATTTCGGACATGGTTCCATATGTTGATGTCACATTCAATGTCAATGCCATTTTGGAATGGTCAGCATTTACTGTAGTTGCTGCCATCTGCTTAAAAAAGGGAAAAATTATTCTATAAGAAATGTGAAATGCTTTCAGAGCAAAGGAATATGTTGTTTTGGGTTTTTATACTGTATGTATGAACTGGTCCCTTTCTGGTCTTGTTAGCTATCACTTTCATCTTGCTGTATTGTGTGCAATTATTATTTTCACGAAACATCATATTTCACATAGCTAATATTGAATAAAAATGGATATAACTTTGGTTGCATGTACTTTTTTATAACAATATATGAAGAGTTTGGTTCCAGAATGAGTTAAAATGGTTCAAAAATCATGTTTGTTATTATTTTAAAATGTTTTAGTCTGTATTTTTTTAGTTATGGCTCAAATCAAAACAAACCAACTGGAGGTTGATGGATATTCATTGGACTCATTGGAACTAAACTCTTCATATATAAGTAGGGTTGCAAGCATAACTCATTATTATTCTCGTCATAAACACAATAGATACTTGTGTGGGACCCAAATTGATTTTTATTATTATCTATTAAATGAGCCATAATTATATTTAGCACATCATGCATGGAGAAATCATTTTCCCTGTGCTTTTCTAATGTATTATGATGGAGAATCTGTGAGCAGGTAAGGAGCGCTGCCAGAACTGCGCTTGCGTTATTTGGAAGTTAAAGAACCCTTCAGAACTGTGGCATATGGTGGCTTTCAGAAAGTCTCTGGCCTGTCCTGTATGAACTCGTTCCATTTGGGTCTGGACTCCCAGCAGGAATTACAGAAAGTGGGAAGTGGAGTAGTAGTTTACATTGGCGGAGAACACAGTCTGTGGCTGAGTTTGCCTGCTTCATTATCACGTGAAATCTGGTCCATAATGCTGATTATTCCGGCACAAAACTGCAGACTGTGTTTAAATGACACCACTTGTTTTTGGTCGCGTTGGAATTATAGCCGTTATGAGTCATTGTGCATTATGTCAGGATCGTCAGGAAATTGAAGCCAAGTGAAGGCAGCGGGTACAAAAACAGAAAATTTGAATGATAAAATAAAGACCCACGATGGGGAACAAAAACTAAATGTAAAACAGACTTCCCACGAGAGGGCAAAAACAATTGAGAGAGGAAAAACTAAACACTTTTCGGGAGAGAATCTGATAATTCCAAGGTGACAAATTATGCAAAAATGACTTCGCCTTTAGACAAAATAAAATGTTTTCCCTTACTTTCATTTAATGTCTAATGAAAGACAACATAGTAGAAGCTTGATTTGCCTCCAGCATGTTAATGTATTAAATATTTAGTTAGTTTGATAATGCTTTTAACGATTTATAAAAGTGCAGTACTGCCAACTTCGCTTTAACACCATATTTAAAGTTACTTTACGGCAAAATCTTATAAAAACTTTTCATATTCCATCTGGACGTATCAGTTGGATGGCAGCGCCCCTCATGGCCGTGAGGCACACGATTATTCAGTGGTTGGTGTAAAGCTCATTTATTAAACAGTGTGACACTGATGTGTTCATTAGACAGACTTTATTATTATTTTAAAGGCTAACCCCAGCAGAACAGAAGGCGTTGGAGATCTTTAATCATGTTTGTTGAATTGGTTTGCTGTGGTCTGGCAGCGTCTCAAAGAACTTCAGACCCCTGAACATCCAGATGTCGTTCCAGGACCTTTAATCTCCGCTCTCTTTCACGCCGTGTTTGCTTTGGCTCTGTGTGTCTTCTCAATCTCTTCTCTAAAGTTTTCTTTGTGTGTTCAGGTAGATTACGTCAGAATTCGCTCTTATTGTAATCTGACAGAGGAGCGAACAATGACTCGATCTCTTCTCATAAACCACTGTCAGATGTGTTTCTGTAGGGTTTGTATCGAGATGGTGAAGACTGTCTACATGATGTGAAGCTCGTAATACACGGTAGCATACGAACTCTATTCAAATGAATATGTTATGGTGTCATTTACTCTCAAAAAATGGTTTTAAACATGGACAAACCCAACTGTTGCTTTAAATTGACCTAGACTATATTAATAGTGGATCAAACGATGGATTTAAATAATCTAGCATTTTGGGTTCAAACAACCAAACCGTTGGGTTTCTCCACAATTTGCACAGCAACATGAGCCAGATTTGAAAAATGAAGTCAAGTCAATTCTGGGATCAAACCCATAACCTATGTGATGGTACACAATGCCCCTTTTATCTTATTATACTGATGTAACAATTTACTTCGGTATAAAATAAAGACAGACATGTACATGTACATGATGTTTATGGGTGTACTCACAGCAGGACACAGATAAGAGAGCTGGTCAACAGTTCTATCAGCCAAGTCTTTATGAGATTCACTGTGATCTAATAGAGTAAGAAAGAGACAGACTCTCAGAACCCGATCGATAAAGACCTCAGCTCAAGACATGCCCGCTTTCCACTGCTACTTTTCTCCCGATAATGAGCTAATGCTTCACCTGAGCTAGCTGTGGAATCTATAAAAATAGCTTAGCACGTTCAGCCTAATAACCCCACGCGTGCTGAAGTCAGAACCTTTAATGGAACTCTGTTTAGCCGGACGAGACTCCATTCTCCTCCACGGCTGATCTGAAGTCAGCGATCCAGAGCTGGTTCTGATGGGCTAGTATCTGATGGCCGATCGATGCCAATTCATTCCGTGGAGAACTAGCAGCGCTATCGAACGTGCAAAAACAGCCGACACCGTCCTGCGAGCCGAGAGTTGATTAGTCATGGAATTAAGAGCAGCTTCAGATTTCACGACAGACGAGGAGAATCTCTTTGCGGTTCCTTAATGAGTCGGAGTGCTTTCTGGTTTTTGCTATCCCATCATTCTCTGCAGCGGGGTTCCCACTACATGATAAATTACTTACTGGGTGGCCGTTGACAAAAGTCTCCACACGCCCGCAGAGCAATAAACAACAATGATTATTGATTTTTTCCATGGTCCTCGCCACAAAACAAAATGAGCTAAAATGGCATGTGGTTTGTCGGGGCGCTCGGAGCGGTGCGAGCCATCAAAGAGAGAGAAGCACGTGGGTTCTGTCGGCCGTATATTAGATCAGAGCGGCGTCGTGAGAGTTTTAGAGCTGTGCGGAGGGTGAATGCGTTGGCAGGGAGTCTTTCAGAAGTTGCACACAACGGGCCGTGGGACCCACCAGATGGTCGTGGCCATATGCAGGAGGTCCCTGCGGCCAGGTAGACTAATGAATACCACGGAGACTTGATCCAAGTTTTTTGGCATGACTTTGTTCGCTGGGCACAATCGGTTCCCATGGCTGCTTGTGTGCTGGTGTGAAATCTCAATCGAATTTCCTCGAGCTTTACTTTATGAGTGACGTCAAACCACCTCTTTGTGTTTGTGTTTAGAATAGTCACGATATCAGATTTTAACTGCACGGTTATCGTGGCTAAAGACTTCGCGGTTATAATGTTATCACAATATTTATTTGGAAGCGTTCTCAAAAAGGATTTAAGAAGTCATCTTAAATGTTGTTGTTGTTGTTGTTGTTTTGTCGGCTATTCGAACAATGAACCAAGCCCAAAATCTATGTGTAAGTGTTAGTGTATGGAAGCAGGGAGAGAGAGTTTGTAACCATTGTGAAATGTTGAATGGGTGCTGTGGTTTAGGATATTACGATCTTTGTATAATCAACATGATATCTGTAATCGTTGTTTTTAATATCGCGGTTATTGATATACTGCTATATCGTGACACCCCTAATTCAGACTGTATGAATAAAATAATCCGATTTTGTTCATGTCACAATGTTTTGCAACAATGATTTTAATACGCTAAAAGGTAACGTATAGTCCATGGACCGCGGAACGCATCTGAACAAGGGGGGGCCATAGTTTCAAGTCATGCGGAGGGGTGGGGGCGCATATGCATTGAAACACCACACAGTTACATCTACAGTACACA
This sequence comes from Barbatula barbatula, assembly GCF_947034865.1. NCBI lineage: Eukaryota > Metazoa > Chordata > Actinopteri > Cypriniformes > Nemacheilidae > Barbatula > Barbatula barbatula. The sequence goes on along the minus strand of NC_136771.1, from coordinate 1,490,408 downwards.
CATGATGAACACGCACACATGCTGCCTCAGATTAACCCCTCTGATCCCACTCTAACATTTACACACAACAGGCCTATTTACACATAAACGCACAGATGAAACTATAGCAAACACAAAGTACATCCAGTCCACAAACAAAACTCATCTTGCTGCCTTGAATCTAAATCAACATCATAGTCATTATCATCGCAAATCAAGAGATTATTATCAGATTGATGTGCAGAGCCGCACAGACACACACACACACACCTACAAAACAAGTAAAGTTTTCCGCTCGTGTCACAAAATGTCAGCCAGTTAAAATCTTTGAACCACTGATATTGAACTGATCTCGCTCGTTTTTAAGACCCAGTCCCCTGTACCTTTTTGGTCTTCATAAGAACAGCAGGGTTTTGTGAGATCCCCCGCAGCACTCACTTGTACAGTGACTGTCGGTAGCTTGGCTTGAAGCCGGAGGAGAGCAGCTAGCCAGGGCTCGTCGGAGTCCGTGGTGGAGATGGACGCTCCGGGTCTGTTGTTGAGGCCACCGTGTAAACTGGAGTAGTTTGCTAATTTTGTTTTGCCAGTTTATTTGTAAAAAATCTGACATTGACTTCTGTCCCTTCATTGTCGCAGCTGGTAATGCCGCCAGCAGTGAAACAGGTGCCCGCCGTTAGCTCGCGATGACGCTCACACATGACAGACCTTGTAACTATGTCGACGTAACGTCGTAGTTGATAAACAATGCACACTAATTTCAAATCAAAATGCAGCAGTCAGTGTGAGTTTTTTTTTCGGCAGCAGTTGGTGAGAGTGAAGCTGTGTGGTGACTAGTATTGTTTGGCTCGTAAAAACACAGATTACAGGCTTTTATTCATATAAGATAGTTTGTCAGAGTACAAAAGTTGCCCGGGCCGTGGCCCCCCCAGTTCCGCGGTCTATGGTATAGTCACATTTTTACATTTGAATCGAGTTAAAATTTATTTCGCAAAGCCATATCACATATCGTACATTGATTATTTTTTCAGCCTCTTTATACAGTAAAGTCATTTTTCTCTCCTATTTAATTTTAAAGTAAAACACATAAATGACAGGTCTATCTTCATGCGTAGTGTAAATACTGTGACTCCGTATCCTTCTTTATTGGAGCGTTCTGACCCCGAGGGATGCCTTTAATACCTGGAGAGAGTTATCCGTTAGCGTTCCATTACATCTCGATGGCAGTTGTCCGGTTGGCACAGGACCCTCAGAAATATTCCATTTAAACGGTGCCATCTGCTCCACGGCGACATCCAGAAAAACCTTCAGAACTGAAACTTTTCCCATAGCTTGAATGTCTCAATGCTCTCGCCGTGTAGAAAAACACCAGATGTTAACAACCGTATCCGGAAGTATACAGTACTCACTGTTTCATTTTTCATATGAAGAAAGAACCGATTCATGATGTATGATATGTGAAGGAATAAATGAGATGGTTAAAGGGACAGTTCACCCAAACATGACATTTCTATCATCAGTTGTAGTATATTTCCTCCCATAGAAGGAAAAAGACTTAATAATTATTTTGTTCTGTTGAACACAAAAGACGACATTGTGAAGAATGTGGGACAGCAAATCGTTCTGCGGCACTTTTGACTATTATAGTTTTCCTACTATGGGGGGCAAAATCTGTCTGGTTATAATCATTCTTTCAAATATCTTTAGTTTTGTGGATGAACCGTCCCTTTAAAAGCTGTCTCTCCAGTGCTATTGCTAGCTAAGTATTTTCTTGGATGAGGTATTCAACATCCTATACAGTCCTACACAAACCTTCAGAAAGTGAGGAATTTAGTTTAAAATCAACATGCGTGCAGAAAACGATGGCGTGGTATCAAACACCACCCAGAAAACCGCATCGAGTCTTTCCGTATCTGTTGGGATGTCTCGGAGATGAAAGGCATCTTGTATTTACTGATATAATCCCCTCATCAATTACTCCGATTTACTCACTTTTAAGGGAAACAAATTCGTCTTACAGTACAATCAAACACTCATTATGTGCAATGTAATTACTGCCGGCTTGAGTCAAGATTCAATTGTAATGATACAGATGGTTCTGCTGTTGCCAAAGAAAACAATGAGCGCTTTTTTTCATGCCGATTTGGTTTGGCCTTGTTTTCACTGAACTCTGTTCGTGTAATGTTGTACGTTCAGACGGATGCCACCTATGTTTAATTTGGTTTATTGGCTCAGCTTGAGGGGTGGGCATTGATGTATTGCTAGGCTTATGAAGTTAGGCAGATCGTGGGGAAACCAGCAGCGTTCATGTTTAAGCCAAGTAAAAAGCTGACGCTTATTGGACGGCGGGCGGTCGCTGTGACCCGAGAACAGTGCTGATGCTGGATGTGTCAACAGAAGCAACGTAAGCATGCGTTCACCTGCCCTCCATTCACACATCTTCAGATTTCGCGTTTGTGAGGGTCGACTTTAAAACTGCTGAAAATGAAATGAAACGCATCTTTATGACGTTTAATATGGGATTTTTAAACATGAGAACGATTTTCCAACCAATGAAAGATAGAGTATTTGAGATAAGGAAGTCATTATTTATGACAAACCTTTTCAAATAAATGAAATTGTGAAAATACACCAGCAACAAATAATATTAAGTTAAAAATGAAATATTAAAACATTTCATATTGCAAGTCATGTTCATTTTCTGTGCTTTATTTTAATACACGTTTTAGAGGGAAACATTTATATATATATACTGTTTTCATTATATTTACTACATAGCAGGATTGGTCCTGTGAGACTTTGGCACATCCAAGAGATGCAAATGTAAATGAATCCCTGTTGAGGAAGCTTGGAATCGTTTTATTAAACAAGTCATGCCTTAAAAATATCTATTAACAGTATCCTTCTCGTAATGATGCAATGGAGAGTAATTATCAAAACACTCGACTCTTGAGAAACACTAAATGAACAGAATACAGTAGCTCTGCGTAAAATCATCATTTTTATTTTCACTTATCCTCCGGGTGTGGCCAGTGACTTTTATTACGAGTTTTGGATTATTGATTACCTTTTAAAAATGTTATTAGTAACAAAGCGCGACCGATAAAATTTTTTTGTTTTCAGATTACTGTACGTCTGCTCATGAAATGTTACAAGAATATAAAAACATTTTGTGTATTGGGAATTCCAGTTGCTAGTGTGTTACTGTGAGGTTGCCAAGGGGTGTTATCATGGGGTTACTAACCCCGATAGCACACATACATATTTTTAAGGTTGTTTGCTCATCTGCTATACGTCTCTGTAACGTCTCCTATCAGGTGTCATATAGACGTCTGTAAGAGGTTTGATTTACAATGTATAAAAAACTGCCCTTTCTAAGACATTTGTCAGATGTTTTCCAGATATTTAGCATTTTATTGTGGGTTGCTAGGGATGTAATTTTGGGGTTTCTAAGAGTGTTTTTGGGGGTCGCTAGGGATGCCATTGTTGGGTTTCTAAGAGTATTTTGGGGGGTTGCTGGGGTTTCTAAGACCGTTACTGTGTGGTGGTTTCTAAGGGGGTTCTCAGTGGTCACTACCTGTTTTTGTATTGGCCAAAGTAAAAAAAGCACACCCAAGTCTCTGTTATTCTTGTTCATGTCTCAGGTCCGTCTTTTTAAGGAGGCTCTGAATTTCTCCAGCAGTTTTCTCACCTTGATTGAAGTCTGATTGCTGAGAGAAAAAATGACACGCTTGTCTTCTGGGAGCCGTGTGATTTCAGGTCATTTGTGTCTGTAGCTCAATCAGTTTCTGGAGCTCAGTACAGAGGGTCAGAGGTTTTGTTCAGACAGCAGTGGATGTACATGAGTCAGTTCTAGCGGTCTTCGGCTCTATTCAGATATGTTGTATGTTAAATCATTTATGCCCATCACAGACTTGCAGGCACAGAGACCTTGACTCTTTGTGTTTAGCTGATGCATGTTTATATTCACTCATACATGCAGACTTATTTCAGTCATTGAGCTGTTGTTTAAGTGATTTGGAGGGCTGGCTGGTACTGTAGATGTAATACTCTTTATTAGCTTACATGCCTGTACTTTTATTCCTGCACTTAATCTGTCAAACGCTTCTTCGGGTTACGTGTGAAATCATTGATTTCTGCTGTATAAATAGTTTTTCACCTTCGGTACCATTTGATCCATTGCATTGCATTGAAACTCCAGTCCTATAACCCTTACTGCATAAACGTGGATATTACTAAAACATATGAATGAGATTGAATAAACCCCAATGTGTTTCATAGACAAACATGACTTTGTTGGGACCTTCATGTGCATGATGACATTTCAGACGCTTTTCACTCGAAGGCTGTACTTTATAAGACAAAGAAGAACTTTGTAAAGTTTTGTGACGTGAGCAGTCCTGTTTGATTGATGGCTGGCTGTGGTAAATGGTCTTTGTCTTCTCTCATTGGAATTTCAACAGCGGCAACGCTTGTGTGAGTTTTCATAGTCAGCGATCTCTGCTAATTACAATCACGCGGCGTGCTCGGGGTCCCTGAGATAAAGATCCACAGCCATCCCTCACATCTTTACTGAGAGAGACATGTACTGAATATTAAACTTCCGAAAAGACTGTAAAATGAATTATGCAGATCTCGAAAGGCGTTGTATAAACCTCCTGTTTTTCATGACCCCACTTCCGTTTTTCCATTTGGTGACCGATTGTTGTTATGTCATTCAAGATATACAATAATGTGTGATTTGGTTGGTTTTAATGTGTTGCTTTAATGTAAAAAGTTATTAGAATGAATGTTGTGGCCTATTTTTCTATCCATGTAAATTGTACTGTTTGATTCTTTAAGAATAAGTAGACAATCATAAATGAAACTGAATATTCTCCATGCGAAAGTGAACCTGTGCTCCATTTTGAAAATGAGTGTTAGTAGGCCACTCACTATATAATAGTCTAATATTAACTTTCGAATCCACTTGCTGTTCCATGATGAAAGGAGGTGGTCACATCATTACAGACACGCTTTTGTTTTGCCGTGAGCGGTTAATGTTGAGGCTATTTAGCGGGCGGTTGGCATTTCCTCCGTACGTCATATTGTCCCGAGTTCTGCATGTGCCAAAAGCACTTTGGATTTGGCTTATGAAATGATGCCTACGGTGGCCTATATGACAGCACATGTAATCCAGCAGGTGAAGTTGGGACGGCAGGACAGCCTGACGCTGAGGTCGACAGATGGTGCAGGTGGAAAGCTGGACGCGTTGTTCAGTGATTTCATTTATACTTTAAAACTGTAATTAATTCAATGCTGGTTTCCGAAACGAGTTTGGTGCTCTTGGGAACCCCTGACTGAGACCGGTCTGAACCAGATTAAAGTCTGAAAAAAACTTAGTTGTGCCTGTTTCATCTTAACAACATAAACAAACGTTACTGCGCATCCACACTTTGGTGACCCCGACTGAACTTCCGGTACACATACACCAACAAAGTGCTTGTAGATTATTTCTGACAACAATGAAAAGAAACCAAGAAGAACCGTTACTTGGCTAAACTTGTCTCTCCAATATTTTGAATTTAGACTGTGATACCGAGCACAACCGCTAGATATCAATGTACCATACGGTTTGTTTTAATACGACCGAACTACAGGATCCATTCAACACACTGTTTATTTATACAGATATTTTAAAGTAAAATAATAATACAAATTAGTATGAACATAAATTAAGTAACGTATAAATAGTTATATATTAGACACTAGCCAAACACAAACTTGAAGTTAACTGGCGGTCCGGCGCCGATGAATCTGTCTGTAGAATCATAGTTCATATTTTGGTGTAATGCAGCCCTTCAGGTGAACACACTTTCGACTTGTTCTGGTGTATTAAAACACATGTACCCGACAGAGGGAGATCGTGTAGATCTGTCTCTTTGACGTAATTAAAGATGTCACATCCAGCGCTGATACGCACCATTAATCTCCGTCGGCCCCCTTCACATCTTCAGTGTGTTTTGGGAAATCACAGTTCAGTTGTGATTTAATGAAGCGTGTTTTGATTGGGCCCGTCTGAAGTGTGTCCTTCTCTCGTCCCACAGGTGAACATCTGCGAGTTTGTTCTCAGGGGTACACCTGCTGCACCTCAGCGATGGAGGATAGACTCGGCCAGCAGGGCAAACAGGAGTTTGACAGATTAGTAGAAGAGAGCAGCCACACCATACGGACGACGTTTACCTCCAAACACAAGAAGTTTGACGGTAAGTCGAGTGACGGTTGATCTTGGGTTTGCAGCTCAACGTTAACTACATGTGATGATTTCAGTGCAGCAATGCCGATGGGAAGGACTCCGTGATGCTTGGTTTCATGATTCGTCATGTGAGGAAGATGTATTTGGCATTGAGCCTCCTTTATGAACACACAAATTGAATCGTTTGAGAAAACACAAAACAGAAAAATGGTTGCATTCGCTGTCCTCACAAGGCTGTGATTTTTTTTTTTTATCAGAACAGAACAAACAATTAGCAATGTTAGTTGTTTAATTCGTCTTTAGCTCACAGCGAATGAAGCACAAAGGGTACTTTTTCACAGAAGGGGTTTCATGGCCGTTTCAGTTGTAGGATATAGAAAGTAAATAGTAATAAGTAATGAAATACTTTTTGGAGAGAGTCATGTGTACAGTAATCTAATTACACTATTGCAGTATTTTTCAGATTAATTTACCCAACACTGGTGCGATAAAATTCATCTTGTCCTTAAAATTCTTTCAACTCTTGAGAGAAAGAGATAGATTTTGAAATGACGTATTTATATCACTTTTGTCAAAAGCAACGTTTTCAAATAAGATAATAAGGCATGAGTACTTTATTTACAGTTAAAACTGTTGCCGTATGTTATTTAAATAATGTGTTAAATGTTTTAAATGCAGTTATCTTTCACTTCAGGATCGTGATGGATTATTAAAGTTACAGGCCAATTAGTTACAATATGTTTACAGTTATTGTTCTCGGTGTGAAGATGTTTTAACATGTGTAATTGTGTATTTTGGCAGTACAGGAACAGTTAACCTGTCGTCTGCTGTTTTAAAGACTTATGTATTTTGTGGCTGTTTTGTTCTCAGCGGTCTGTTGAACATCAGGTCGAATATTTTCTGAAGACTAACTTATAACTTCTCAGTTTCTGAAATCTTCTTCGTGTACTTTGTAGAATCAGAGTTGTTTTGAAGCGCCCCTCAAACGCTTTCAGTTCAAGCGTTAATGAAGATTTAATTCGCACCCTAGCTTTTGACAAACCAGACAGATCTGTTTCTCGCCAGCACTAATTATACAGTTTGTGAAATATCGTAATGAAAGCGTACAGTGTAAAGTCGGCACATAGGTGTGCGGGTTATGTGAAGGTTAATATCAACGCTCTCAGAAGCTTATTTGCATGCAGTGTGAGAAGAAACCGTGTTTCATTAATGTAGCGTGTACCTGTCGTGTTTTTTTACCTGTGTCGTCTTAAACAACAATGAAGAAGGTCGCCAATGATGCTATTATAGTTACATTTCACTTTAGTAGCTCAAATGTCTCCTAAAATGTCTTTGGAGAAATGAAAACAGACAGAAATATAGAAATGAATCAACGGTTGACTCACTTTTGATGAGCACATGGCTTGAATATCCTCCGAAGCTTCTACAAAGATCTACAGAGGAGGCGTTCACCATCTCAGTCCAGAATCCCGAAAGAGTTTCATTAAAACCGAATACGGTGGCTGTGATTAACATAGTTGGTCTTTACATCTGACAGTTTCTTAATTACACCAGAGCGGTTGGGTTTGGGGGCATTATGGAGGCTGTTCTGAGCCATTGGAATGAGCGAGAAATTTCATTACTCTGGAAAAGAATCATTAATACTTCAGCAACATTATTAATACATTTGATCAGTAGTGAGCTTTTTCCACGTGAATATTTCATCAGGCATCCTTTTTAAACCGAAAAGTTTTGTGAGGTTGCAAACAAAATCGAAATATGTTTGCAATCATGCATCCCCCCCGCACTTTTAGGAACTTTATAGAAACAGCCTGAGGAAAATGTTATTGCTATGAGCTTTCATTATGCTCAGGAGATTCGATAGAGTTCTCAGATGTGTTGTATTTGTTTCTCCTAAAATGGAATAAAATAAAAAAGAGAATCGAATTAAGTGTAATAGTTGAATCTCACTACGAGGTGTCAATGAATGTAGATTGTAGAGGTCAAATAATCTGGATTTGAGACAATTTGATGAGAAATGTTTGAGTTCGTATTGAGATCTTCAATAATATTGTCTTTGATTGGACACCTGACAAATCTGGGCTCAGTTTGACACTGTGTCAATATGCTGGGTTCACACCAACCGCGAAGCGTTTTGCACGAGTAAATACATACAAAGTCAACTCAAAGACGCGCTTAGACACAAACTCGGGGCAGGCGATACGAATGGCACAAATCGGGCAGCGCGTCAACCTCGTCTTCCACGAAGTTTGAAAATATTTCACTCACGCAAAAATAACCAACTTTTTCCCCAAGTCATAAAGTTTGCGATTGTTCGCGTTTAGTGTAAACCCAGCAATAGAGTTTCAGAAGTGATGACAACGGAGACATTTGTCAGATTTCTGACTCTTTCTCAGGAGAAATATCTGAGACTTAAAGGGAAACTTCACCCAAGAATGAAAATTCTGTCATCATTGACTCGCCTTTGAGTTGTTCCAAATCTGTATAAATATATTTGGAGGAAAACTTATAACCAAACAGATTTTGCCCCATTGACTCCCATAGTAGGAAAAATACTGTCTGGTTATAATTTGTGATGCGATCTGTGAAACCCCGTCAGATGTCACGCTGGGACGTTTTGTCAATCATCTCTGAAAATATTGTGGCAAAATGTACTTGTTTATTTGTGAAAAACATCTATTTATATTGACTTTGGCTGATGTTTAAGGACATGCCTGCGGAGCTGAAATAAATCACTCATAACTTTCCCCCTCTTAACACTACAAAGAGAGTTCACCTATCAAAGTAAACCACATAACATGAAGAATGAAGGAGTATCAGTGCACATTTCCTGTGTAAACTACGGCATGCAAAAACTTTTATGCAACGTCATCATGAGAGGGACGAAGCTCACTGTCTGTAGCACCGGGAGTTGTCCAGCCGCCTCCGGAACGCGATCGCAAAACATACCAGGGATGATGAAACAATGTTAACTTGCTTCACTACTTGTTGTTGTCCAGAATGTCCAATAAATATATTACTTATGGGACAGTTCAGAGCAGTGCATTGTTCTTATTTTGAAAGAAAAGAATGAAAGTGTCATAAAGTACATATGAATGATGCAAATGATTTCGGCGAAGTAGATATGAAATGCAGATGTTAACGTTGTGATGAATATCTTTCGGTGTTTTGACACACACATCTGTATTATCGAGCATCTGGTGTGAAGTGCGGTCATAGTCTGTTGTTTTCTGTATCATCTCACCGCTGGTAGTTTACTTTATCTGGGAGGGCAGGTGAATCTGACAGAAACACACATGCACAAACACACACATGAACACACAACTTTATATATCACTCTGATAGGCAGCGCAGATTTGGCAGCTAATCCCCAGTAACACCTTCAGCTTGGCGGGATAAATATCGATCTGTCCGCAGTATCTCTTTTCTGAAAAAGCAAGAGCTCTGTGTGATGAATGAGTGTGTTTTTGTTCTCTGTTGGGCGTGAAGTTACGAATTTCCAGTCAGTTTGTGCGCCTGATGGGAAATATTCACAAAGAGATGTCAATCGAGTTTAGTAAGTTTATATAGGTTAAGTCCTCAGTAGTTCACCTTGAAGAGACAGAAAAAAGTATTCACCATCGTGTGGATGCAAACCTGTATGCCAGTCTTTCTTCAGGGGAACACAAAAGAAGATATTTTGAGAGATGGGTGGTTTTGTGTTCATACAATGGAAGTCAATGGAGTTCGGAGTTGTTTGATTATCAACGTTCTTCAGAATATCTTCTGTTGTGTTCTGACGAAGAGAGAAACTCATACAGGTTTGACATGACATTAGGATAAATAAATGATGAAAGATCTTTCTTAGTACTTTCGTAATAGCTTGGGTTGCATTTAACATTAGATCTCAGATACACTCTTTCTGTGTTATCGAACTGTTTAGTCAGAGTTGTTGTCAGTTCCGGCGTATTGCAATATTGCTATGTTTTTGTAAAGTATGTTTCTCAACACATTATAAACATCCTTATTTAATTTAGGCTTAAACTGATCTTTTTTCGGGGAAACCGCCCCTTAAAGTTTAGAGTTTATATACACTGTGAGAGTTCATTTGACATTTTTAACACTGGCGATTTTTGACCAGTCAAGTGTGGATGTCTTCCGTTTGGACGGTTGGGTGTGATGCTCATAAACAGGCTGTTGTCCATACGGCTGTCAGCATCAGTTCTCTCGTTCTCTTCTGGTGTGGAGCTGTAGGCGCTTCGCAGGGATTTGATCCTTCATCCATTTTCTGTGCCCTCTGTTTTCATTCTTTTGCTATTTATAGGATCCTGTTTAGAAAATCCTCAACTCCCACGTTTTGATTACAGCCGCGGCTTCATAAGGGCTTGGTGTTTTGGTTGCATTACTGAAAAATCCTGACGCTGTTAAAGCCTTTGAAAGGCTACGGGATTAAGTTAAATCGGAACGCTTTTTTTAACCTCACACAACTCGGCCTGTTGGAGAGCAAACGGTGCCGGGGAGTTTTCTGTAGCTTCAGCAGCGTAACAAGCAAAGTTTTCAGACAAGTAGCTTTGTTGTTTTCTTTTGTTTGCGTTGGATTGTACAACGGATTTAAAAGACAAGAACTCAATCTCTCACGCTCATACGGTCTTTAAACTGATGTATTTTAGTGAACTTCGTCACTCGTTGTATGGAACACAAGACGAAAGCAGCACGCCTGTGGTCCGTGTCAGGTTGTTTGGAAGGGATTAAAGCGATTATACAGATTACTGGATGACAAGCATGTGAACAACTTTATAAATGTGCACCAGCGCCAGATCTGATGTCCATTACACTGCATTAGTGTTTTTAATACATTAGTAGGGTATGTCTCACAAAAACCTCTCTTCAGCTGTCTGTGACCTGTTTTTAAGAGCTGTGAGATGAGTACACACACACACACGCATGCTGCGGCGTGGTTTTGTTGCGTGTTTAAAGCATGCCATTTACAGTAACCGTCATGTAACACACATTGCACAAATGTTCAATCAGATTAAATATAGAAGCATTTGTGATTTTAATAATCATAAATGCGAAAACAGATCTGAAAAGAAAGCTGGCAACGTTTTTTTTATTATCTAAATCTATATTATATACAGAAGTAATCTTGGATGATGCACAACGCGTTTTTGATCTTTATTTATTTAAATACAAATTTAAAAAAACACGTATAAATATAACTTCTTCATTCTCAACATTCATGAGCTTTTACTAATATGATGACAGGGAAAGAATTAGTAATCAGCGTTTTTGTTTCGTTCCCCCTTTGGCATTGTGTTTTTAATTTATTTTAATATAGATGTAGCGTATTTGTGTGTAAGTGTATGTATGCAAACAAGAACAATTATTTGCCGTTGGGTTGAGAAAGAAAACCTCATTACAGAGATGTTCTCTGAGAAATTGTGCCTCATGTTTCTTTGCGTCTCAAGTACATTTGTATTTAGTATCTTGTTTATATGGAGAACTAAATACTGTAAACAAAACAAAACTACAGTATAGAGTACACTTTACCTTTAAAGGGGATTATTGAAAATATATCGACTCTGATTGGTTGGAAGCTTTATTTTTTCAAGATGAAATCATTTTGGTATTCGTAAAACAGGTGCGCTGGGACTTTTATGGTTGAGGTGACTTTACATTTCTCAGTAAACAAGATTCTAGACGTTCAGAAAGATGCTGTTTGGATACCCAACCGTTTGACTGCGTTAAATGAGCTAGATAACATCCATATTTGACCCAAGCATGGGTTAACACATGACCTTCAAGGACAATTTGAAATACTTTTTTACTGACAATAAGTCCGATTGGGAGGTTTAACACCAATGAAAGTCTCTTTGGATGAATTCCACCGGTGTTAAAGTAAGAGAAGTCGAGTTTCTCGCACAGGCTGGAGGGTTTGCCCCGAGGTTCTGACCTCACATGTAAGGTTTCTCTGCACAGCTGAAGCCGAACTGAGATGTGAAGTTCATCAGAAGTCGCCCTCAAGACTAAGAAGGCTTGTTATGACGGGTCAGACCGTTCTTCCGTCTCTGTAAAGGGCGACTTTAACCGTGAGCACTGGATTCCCATTACACACCTCTTACCCACAGCGACACATCAACACTCCACTAGATCTGATATTTTAAGAATGAAATGGTGATGCTCGTAGCACAAATGCTGAGAGAGGTTAACGCTTGCTGTAGTGTTCGCGCTTTCTTTAAATCGTTTACTGTAAGCACCAGCAATAGCAAATGTTCTGCTTGCTCAGAGAAATCAGGAGCAGAAATGCATTTGTGTACATTACTGCTACTTCACTGAAAGCTCTCCACTTCTTATTTGAGGAAAGAGCAGATAATGGGGGCATTTCGAAGAAATCCGGGATCATATTGTGTCTGAAAGAGATGATTCACAGAGAAATCAATTTACAGATTGAGACATACAGGAAGAAGATGGCAGAAAATAGCAGAGAGCGATGTGGACGGCTCTCTGACAGACGCCGCCTTGAAATGTCCATTAACTCACCTATTGCACTGCAACTTTAATAGCCAATGTCAATAATTTATGCATACCTAAGTCACTTGCACTATTTTAGTCTAAATTATTATCTGTTCATATCCACCTGTACATTAATGTTCATAGTATATAGCCATCTGTATATTTTGTTCATAGTATATACCTACTGTCATATTTTCATAGAACATACCTACAGCAAAATATTTGTATAGTCCATGCCCACTGTATTATATTGTCTCATATTGTATTCTGTATTTATTCTAACTGTATATCCTGCACTTGCTAACTGCACTTCTGGTTAGACCTAAACTACATTTCGTTACACTGTACTTGTATATGTGTAATGACAATAAAGTTGAATCTAATCTAATCTAAAAAATTATGGGTTTTGTGGAGGACGTGGAGTTTTAAAGATTTCCTGTTCTATAACTATATATCCATCTGTTCCTATAGCTTGACCGTAAAAGACCCAACTCGCAAAATGTTCTCCCGACGAAGATAAATACAGTTAATAAATTGAACATAGAATGTTTAGTTAAAGAAGTCAAATGATTGTTTCGCATATACTCAACAAAATAAACCCAAACAAAGATTATTTTGTTGACTGGACTTACATTCTCAAGTTTTGGGCCGAAATGCGCTAGAAAGTTTGGCCAACTTACAAAAAGAAAAGTGTATTCTGAACAAACAATATTGCAAGGGCTTGAAAGTTCCCAAGATGCATTGCAGCATGTTCAATTTTGTGTTTCTTATTAGTTTAGTGTAAGATATGTGTTTTAGTTGTTGCTGGCTTCGTTTATGCTGTTAAAATGGTTGTTACTGTTAGTTATCTCTTGTGTTTAGAGTTGTTTTACTGAATGATGGTTTTTGATTGTTACCAATGTTGAGGTGTAAGGGCATTACACAACCGGCATAAATGCACTCAACATAAACTGCTTAAATAGTTATTTGATCAACGGTTTGGTCTGTTTGAGGCAGATAACACGTACAATTGTGGTAAAAGACCAATACATGTGTATCTATATTCACTATCTATGTTCAGCCAACAAAACATATTTTAGGTAAACTTGACAAATAATGATTTAGAAACTGAAGTCAACCCAACTTAAACATGATTTTTGTTTCTTGAGCAAAAACGTGCTTGGGATAAATTGACTTATTATTTTAACACAATATACAGTACATAGCCTTGTTGGGTGTGAGTGACAAAAATTTCATTAAGTGATCTTAATGTTTGCTAAGCTAGTTGCTAATGTATTCCAGGCGGTTGCTAGGGCATTGCTGTGCTGTTTCTAGAACATTTGTAAGTCATTACTAGGGTGTTGCTAGAGTGTCCTCATTGGTTACCAGGATGTTGCCGGGGGTTCTACAGCAATGTATACAGTATCTAGGACATTGATTTGATTTTGTTCTAAATGGTTGCTAGGTGGTTGTTAGGGTACTCTATTTAGCAGTCCCCTTCTGTGATTTAAGACATAATTTGTGCCCACGCTGCAGGATGAGTTGCACACTAAAGGAAATTAAATTTGGAAAAATAATCGCCTTGACTTTGGCCTTGGCAAATGCCTCCAATTAACACGGTAAATCAAAAATCTAAAAAGAGAGATTTCTGTAACCTTTATATTGTTGTCAGACACATTAAAGTGAAATGTAACGCAGGGTTTAACAGCGTAATTTTAACTCGAGCGGCCACGAGAACGTTTCAGAGATTTCTTTCAACATTTCTCTTGTCCAATTGCTCTGCGTTCTGATTTGATGAACATTAAACTCATTCAACTTTCGGCTTTGCCCCTCTTATAGAGCCTGCTGTTAGACCAGAACTTCACAACACGCTTCACTTCATGTGTTTTTTTCCCTTACTTTAGTTTGGTGGCAAACAACTTTTGGATTATTCATGGATAGTGAAGATCTAGTGAAGTCAGAATATTTTTCTCAAGAGAGACATGGTATGTCTAAAGACCGTAACCCCCATAAATAAAATACTATAGTATATTTTAGTATTACTATAGTAGATGATATGTCCACGAAAAATGTAGAATAATTTAATATTTACTTTGGTAAGGTAAAAACACTTATTTAGGAATTTTACCTACAGTATATACTATAGTAAGTACACTATGGTTTACCATACTAAAACTAGACTTGAGAAACTCATTGGGATGCTGTGGTAACCAAGCAGTTGAGATACGGTTGCTAAGGTGTTTCGAATGTATTGTAGTATATTGCTAGGGTGTATTTTTTTCCAATAATTCAGTGGAAACGTTTGTGCTGGCTTTTTTCTCCAACATCCATTCAATTCATGACGGCTCTGTTAAGCCCCGCCCACATTTGTTTGTGATTAAATTGAATTCTGTACATATTGAACATATTATATGCTGTATTTCCCAGTTTGTTTTGTGGAACATTACCAGAATCGGATGTTTCCACATCATCTCATTATAAACAACGTTGCAGATATTTTCATCCTTTGACAAGCGAGCAACCGCTTGAAATTTACAGTGAGAACGTAGATATTGCGGGAAGTCGTGTTTATCGTACCGATTCTCTTAAATTGAAATAATTCATGCGTATCCATCAGTGCGGCACGTTACAGCACACAGGTGTCATTGAATGTCAATGCATCGATCAGCACGACAACACAAACCTGGTATAATCCCCAAAAGTGGCGTGTTTGACAGCGCATCGCTCCATCCGCGGCCCCTCGTGACCGTAACCCCGGTGACAGAAGATTTCCTTTTCAATTCCGCAATCTGAAACCACACTTGTAGTTCCTGGAAGCCAGCATGAATAAATAAGCATTGTTGTGATGGGCCGGTGTCAGATAAAGTGACAGACGGAGAGAGAGCGAGGACGTCTCGGATCAGACCTCCGTCCGTCCGGCTCTTCTCCATCATCAGGGGATTTCTGTAGAAATGAGTGAGCGTGAACGGTCTCGTGCCTCGGGGGGGTCTGAAGAGGTGACCGGACGTCCCCGCAGAGAGTCCGGGAAGGGCTGTATGAGATCCGCGGCACTTTTATTTCATCTCTTTTCATTTATTTCTTTAGCCTCCCTTGCTTCAGTGTGTGTGAGAGATGCTGTGATAACCTCATGCTCGTAATTCACTTTGTTTCGATTGCCTTTTTCTCTTGGATATTGAGTTTGCCGGCCCGAAATCCTCACCGCTCGCTCGCTCTGGATGAAATATGCTTGTTATGATGGATTGCTTACTTTGCAGGAACACTTTCTGCATGAAACATTCACCGGTAAGAGAAATATATGAGACGCACATGAGACTTCAGCAAAAGTTTCCGTGTGCTCTATATTAAATCTCATTGATATCTAGACGAACTTTACAGACAATTTATCCTTGATTTTTATTTTCTTCTGGTATTATTTGCTACGTTCGCACATGCAGGCACACTGGAATAATGAAGAGACGGAGGTTCCACATGAGACCCGAATGTTTCAGAGGAGAATGTGTGGTGAATTTCTCCACTTCCCACCCGTTTGTGAAATACATGGGAGACCGTTTCACCGCGAGCATTATATGCTGTCAGGGTGGGAGGTAATTATATAAGCCATCCTAAACCCGTTCCTCAAGCCCCATTAGGTTTGTGCCGTGCTGCATCACGCTTTTGAGAAACTAAAGTCGGCGATACATCACTGAGACGTAATTGCGTTTTATATCGCTCATCTTGCAGTTTGCTTAGCAAAACGGACGGATGGTTTACAGTCATTTGAAGAAGCGAAACAAATGTAACTGTGACAAGTTCAATGGGCAAAGCCGATGGGAACGCGTTTACTGAGGGCTTGAAGACTTTACCTTCATATCAAACCCGAGAGAAGAACTCGTTCACCGAAAGTGTTGCCAGACATTACTGCCAGAAATCCCCAGGCCTGTGAGATGGGATTTTCTTTTCTTATGTTTTGCAGAGGCACTTGAGAATGCATCCGAGACCTTAAAACCTAATTGAATTCATCCTTCTTCATAAGTGCAATCCAGACATGTGTTTCTGAGCCTGTGACAAGATCTTATTTATTTATTTTTACTCCAATTATGTTTCAAGCACAGTGGGGCCGAGTCTGTACAGAATGTAATATCCGGGATATTTATCAGCGCTTGGCAACTTGAGGCCTGGGTAAAGGTTGAACACGCTCAACTTTATATATACTATGCACACACATACACACACTGTTTTATAGGGACATCCATTGATTTTATATTAGGCTTATGATATATTCTATCCCCTGAACCTAATAATCACACAAACCTTTCAGCGTTTTTTCATTTTCAATTAATATCATTCTGCATGATTGATAAGCTGTTGATCAGTGATGAATACCAGCACACACATATATTCATACTTCATTGTTATAATTGTTGTCTTGCTTCTGTATACGTATGATATAGCCAGAAGATGAATAAATATGACTCTAATCTCAGAACTTTTATATCTTTAGTACATTTTCATATCTTGCCTACATTATAACTATGGTGAGCATTCAAATGAACTGTAAGAAATACATTACCGTAAGTCAAAATGAGGTATAATATATAGAATTATAATGGGAGATTGTTACCGTGAAATGTATTGTTACCGTGAAATAAAATGACTCTTTCCGTGAAATAGATTTTTGGTCATTCCGCCCAGCTGAGTTATAAACGATTTATCCGTGTACACCATTATTTTTTTTATTAATTTGCACTTGTAATCTTTAATCAAAAACATTAAGCTCCTCTATACCTCTCAACAACAACTCTTCAACACATGACATCAGCAACACAAAAGAGGTGGGACTATACTGACCGTCCAATGGCCAGGCATTTATAGCCCTCCCCTCCAGGACCAACTTACAACAAACCAATCAAAAAGGGCAAAATAAAGCCCCGCCCCACAGTTCTTCCAATTTCAGAAATAGTTTCGCTCGGATATATGCCACGAAGCGGAAAATCGCAGTCAATCGCAACTTACGTTTCATAGTGAATTTAAGGCAAATACTTTGGATAAATGAATCAAAGGTTTCACCTATTCCACGCAATAGAATAAAAGAAAAGTAAATTGTGGAAAAAAATGTTTTGTCTCCTACAAATGTGTGTGTGAATGCTAGAACTGTACTTTACATACAGACTACATAGACGTAATAAGAGCGTGTCGAACTAAGAAAGCAAAGCTGAGTTTGATGAATCTGTCTGACAGATGTTAGTGTGGAGGTCGAACCTGTGGAGTTCAGTGAGTCTCTTCATGTGAGGAGGTTAAGAGAGAGAGAGCCAGACCCCGCTGTGAGGTGATGCCACATACAGACTTCAAACACACTGAAAGTCAACTCAGTTTATCACGTCATTTAACATTTCTGACACCATTTATAGTCACAGCTTACTAAATATTTGGTTATTTTTATTCAAACCTCATAAAAATGCCCTTCTGTGACAATAAAACATAAAATATGACGAGATATTTAATATCTCAATCATGATTTAATAGAGAGCGCTCATTGCTCAAATCTCATGTGTGTTTCTCTTGAGCAAAAGCATCAGAAATGTTGAACAGTACCTGTTTGATTATGAAGATAAGTGTATTTGTGTTAGCAAAGGATAAGTACTTGAATAAGTGTTTTTGTACTGTTGTTAAATTCCAGCGCAACGGCAAATGGAAGTTCCTCTTCTTCTTGTTTGTTGCAAGACGTCATTATGAAAAGGGCCTATTCTATGAGAAACATGTGAGACTAAAATGAAAGGCATATCAAATATTTTCCTCCATCTCTCCGGTCATGATGCATCAAAATGATGATTTACTACATACATTTTCTCTTTGCACAGTCGTATCAATTCACGTTTTTCTGGTTATCCAGCTGCTACTGGGCGAAGAGATCAATGAGGTAATTTGCTTGCTAACCTGGATTCGGTTGCCGTGGGAATAGCGTTTCTATTGTCATAGCTCTCTTGGGTTCCTTGGTGTGTGCATGTATGTGTGTAAGGTTGAACTTAATGAAGTAGGTGATGACACGTTCTGGTTGACAGTGAGTTTGGTAGCAGTATAAACCCAGTTTTGAAAATTTACCTTTAAATAAGGGTTCCTTAAAGCCCCAGTGTGGCATTGTTTTGTGGCCACAGGTGGTGAGGTTGAGAACTGCAACCAATCTATCAGTCCTCCACTCAACCCTCCGTCGGCTGAGGTAGCGTGTCTGCTCAAGAGAAGCAGGGAAAAGAGGAAGCGGGCATTATAAAGACTAAAAAACAGTGTTGCACCTGACATCTGCGTTGATTTTAGTGTTCTCACTTTGACTCTTATTGGTCAAGAACTGTCAGGCAGATCTCTGTGGGCCTTATAAAAACTGACAGGAATTATTATGGAGATAAAATTACAAGAGCGGATTGTAACTTTTTGTGACATGTTTTGTTCTCGCAATCGAAGTGCAATGAGGAATGAGAGGCCGTTGGCTTTGATGCTAATGTGAGAACCAGAGTTTTAAATCATTGACCGGACATTCAGTCTCCTGTTGTCGTTTCAGTCTCAGTCTTCAGCTTTTTCTGTTTCGTCTCTTATTGCATCTGAAGTTTACCGTCATATCGAACTCATTTTTGACTTGTTTAATCACTTCAACTGAAGAAAGCATGGCCTCCGGGTGAGTAAATAATGAATTTGTATTTTGTGCTCTGAAATGACACAAAGCGACTCTTTGTTTTTGAAAAGCTCATAGTATCGTAAGATCCGTTCAGCATTTCCTGTGTTAATGGTTCTTCCCATCTGCGCTCAGTTTTGACTGTAATTAGTTGATGAATAAAAGTCCTGCTTTCATGCTTTAATTTAAGATTTGTGTTCTGGTGATGAATTAACCGTGTTTCAGATTTACATACGGACCGGACGGCGGGCGTCTCTTCCCCTCGAGGTCGCCGGCTGCCGCTCTGGCTGTTAATGAATTTGAGCGAGTTTTAATGAGCTGAAATTACCTTTGACTCTGAAGGGCCTGGAAGAGAACTCGCGTGTTCATCCGGAGGTGTGGAAGTAAAGTGGAGGCTTGTAATGATAAAAGCAAATGAAAAGGGTCAGGAAAGCGCAGAGCGTTAAGCTTGTGCTGTATTTGAAACGCTGTCTTGAGGGTGGTTGTTTAGGAAAAACGTGGACTTTGTTTTGCCATTACATTATCATCTTGTAACACACTACTGTTGAGTCAAATAAGGACAAATCCAAATTGTTGCTTTAAATTAATGTTAGAAAATGTCCATATCGACTCATCCATATATGTGTGCTTGGATAGGTCTGGATTAAGTGCTGCTTTCAGAACTGCCTATATGATAAGAAAGAAACGTAATAGTTTTAGTCTTTACCTAAAATATCACAGAAGCCAAATGTCCCATTGCATCATGGTTCAGCGGTTGATGGCACACCATAATATCACCATAAACACACTTTATTGAGCATTAGCGGATGCTGAGCACCATTTAGAAGCTGATCTTTGGTGAACTTTGATTTTTACAGCAAGCTTTTAATGTTCATCAGAGAGCGTCGGCACTACTTTGCTCACATGTACCTCGGGCACATGACATATTCACGTAAATCACTTTTGCAGAGTTCAGTCACGTCATTGGTTTATGTTTTGACCTTATATAGAGTCAGACGCTGGCACCCTAAAGCGAGACGGATGTGGCTTTGAATTTAGTTTGCGAAGAGGACGATGGTGAATAAATTTGACTCTTGGACATGTTTTAATTCCAGAGACGTCGGCTGTCACTCTAAGTACAGTCCATGTTTGAAGTAGATTTTTACTGCAGTTATTATGAGAGTCTATTGAGACCCAGTCTCCCGGAGGCTGACGTTATTTCGCTTAGAGGCAAAATACATTTGTGAGGAACTTTTCAAACTAACATTTAACTGGAAACTTTCACTGTCGGTCTGTCTTTATTTCTGTATTTAATAGTCATGGAATGGTGATCTGCCTGACCAAAGTCCAAAGACCACCAAACCAAAGTTAACCTAGCTTGAGCTGTTTTTGGCACACAGTCATTTATTTTGGCATGAACAGATCTTAAAGTCCCTCTGGACCATTTTTAATTCCGTATTTTGATGCATTTCCGAGTGAAACTGAATTTTTAATGAGAAAATAGTGGGTGTGGCTTCCGTCTCTTTCTGCTAATTTAATTGGATGTATAAAAACAGCCGTTGCATTTTGAAATGGACTGACAGTTGAAGGGGAGGAGATAACGGATGCTCCGCCTAAATGGAAAGTCATTACCGCCTAAATGGAAAGTCATTACAGGATGGAAAAATATATATTTTTTTTTTCATATTTCACTGGGACTTTAATGTAAGCAGAAATAAAACCGATTCAAGGTGTAACTTTCCGGTGATGTGGTAAATGAACTATGGATTTGTGTCAGACTGTCAGAAAATCTCTTATTATTTCTTAGTTTTTACAGCATGTTTCAATTCTAACTTAAAATCTTTTTTCTGCTGTATGCATTTCTTTAATTTCAGGTTATACAGCCTTTAGGATTGAAATCGTACTCACCGATTTCAGAACACTAACTTTAAACCTCTTTAAAGTTGTTTAAGTTTTACTTCAATGCATTTCATTTTTTCATGTATCTCTCACTGAATTGTAGCAAAATGCTGGAATTCCTTCAGATTTCTTAAAGGTACCATGGCATACCAACATCAGTGATGTCATTCTTCAATTTCTGGAGGCTTGAGCTTTTGTGATATGCTGAACATTGAGCACAGCGATGTGACTATCATTTGGATGTCATATTTGTTTAGCATGTAAATCTGTCCGGTACACCAGGAACACTTTTGGGAGTTCTGCTTTAGGATTAAATCATTTGGATGTCATTATGGATCAGCGTAAAGGGAATTCACTATATTTAATGCAAATGCAGAGGCTGTGAGTAGACGTGAGAGAAGATTTCTCTGAATCCCGCTCAATATCCGTTCTGTTCTCTGGTGAAAGAGTGTTCTTACTGTATAAAGAGGATAAAGTGGATGGATTAGTGTTGTGTATAAACTCAGATTGACATTGCATTATGAGGAATAATCAGTTCTGGACTTTTACCAGAGAAACAAAAAATCTTTTACTTTTTTCCATTGACAAAGTGCCATTGGTAACATTTATCATTTACCTCACATTAGGGCTGTCACAATTATTGAATTATTGTCTCATCACAATTATTTGACATAATCGCAACTACTTGACATAATCGCAATTAGTTGACATGATCGCATCTACTTGACATGATCGCAATTACTTGACATAATCCCTATCACTTGACATAATTGCAACAACTTGACATGATCGAAATTAGTTGACATGATCGCAACAACTTGACATAATCGCATTTTTTTGACATGATCGCAACTACCTGACATGATCGCAATTAGTTGACATAATCGCAACTACTTGACATGATCGCAACTACCTGACATGATCGCAATTAGTTGACATGATCGCAACTACCTGACATGATCGCAATTAGTTGACATGATCGCAACTACTTGACATGATCGCAACTACCTGACATGATCGCAACTACTTGACATGATCGCAACTACTTGACATGATCGCAACTACTTGACATGATCGCAACTACCTGACATGATCGCAATTAGTTGACATGATCGCAATTATTTGACATGATCGCAACCACCTGACATGATCGCAATTATTTGACATGATCGCAATTATTTGACATGATCGCAACTACCTGACATGATCGCAATTAGTTGACATGATCGCAATTATTTGACATGATCGCAACTACCTGACATGATCGCAATTAGTTGACATGATCGCAATTATTTGACATGATCGCAATCACTTGACATGTCATTTGTGTTGTATCAGATTTTTAGTTTTTGTATTAATAAAAGTGTTTCCAGATTTGCTTCATCTACACAACAAGATGACATCATCCTCATATCTCAGTTTTTTTCTGTTAAGGTCACTCTATAGGGAATGTTACTAGTTATTAAAGTAATTTTCACATTTCCTAATATGTCTATATTTTATTCATCGAATAAATGAATTGTAATTAATCATTATAGTTATGAAAGCCTTTTAAGCAGACAATTAATCTACATAATTGCTATTATTTAACATACAGATAATCGTCAGCCAAATTTCATAATCGTAAGTCATATTTAGAGAAAAAGGCCTGTTTGTGTAAAAAAGTGCAAAAAACTGTTCTATTCTCATTTGCTAAATTTTATTGTAAATACTAAAAAAGGCCCCATAGTCCCACCACACCACATAAGGGTTAAAGAATGAGATGGACTTATTCAGATTTATTAAAATGGAAATCAAGTCTGGTCTAAATTACATGTAAACGTCACTGCACATATCCTAGTACAAGTCGGATGCCATAGAAGAACCTTTTGGTTCCATAAAGAACCTTTAACATCTGAAGAGCATTTCTGTTTCACAAATGGCTCTTTGTGGCGAATAAAAGTTCCTTTAGATTATAAAAAGGTAAGAAAGAAATGTTTCTTTACAGAACTTTTGGCTGAACGGTTCTTTGTGGAACCAAAAATGTTAATTTATTTCATGTCATTGCTGTGAAGAACCTTTTAAGCATCTTTCTTTTTAATAGTGTACAGAGATTGAAAGTGTCTTATAACGTCAGTGCATCAGTTTCAGTTTTGAAAGTGAGCTCATAAGAGAGTTTATTTTCAATTATTTGAACCTTTTTCCATGATTCAGATTTTAAGAACACTTTTTGAAATGTCAGTTTTGATAGACTTTAATTGACTTTGTCTTTGATTGACAGTATTAAAGTATTTTACAGTCTGACATTTCACGCTGACAGCTTTGACATATAGCTTAATGAGACTAGATTAACAAGTATACTTATTTACTCTTCATATACTTTAGGTTTATTTGTTCCTACTATAGGAACTGTTCACGACCAGCTGATGTTTTAATAACCATTAGTTAAGATCATGTTCAGTATAAAACTGTTGTCAAATATATTGCGAAAGACTCCAACTATAAAGATAAAGTTTAAAAGATCTTTCCATTGAAAATGTAAGAGAGCGAGTCTACACCATAACTATCATTTAGAGACTGAACAAAATAATGTATTTATATATATATATATATATATATATATATATATATACACTGTATGTTTGAGATCTACTTGAAGTGTAATTAGTTGTGATTTTTCATATCATCATGTTTATTTAAAAATATCAAAAGTATGAGTTTTTTTATTTTATTCAGAAATAATAGGACTTATGATAAACAGGTGGAAGTATGCTTCAGAGTTGAAATGAGACCACCGGTGTTAAAGTACAAATCCGCGAGAAAGTGACTGATTCTGAAGAGCAATGAATTAAAAACATGTTTGAGTCACTATGTTTGTTTCCCTGAAAGTATGATATGATTTGATTATTCCTCTTCTATTGAGACGCTCTTTTATAACACGCTTCAACAAAATTGGATTCATTGAAATATACTACAATAATGGTAAATTGCATCCATCTTCTAAAAATGTGCACATGTGATTCAGCGATGACTTTTTAAGAATGGTAAAATTCCTCAGGGCAGTTCATAAATGCAATTCACGTACAGTAATGTTAAAAAATTATCAAATGAAAAATGTAATATTATTCCTAAACTGCATGTGACATACAGCCACCACGTCTACCTGAAAAATGTACTGTGATAAAAATGAAACGCAGCACGGCCTCCATTAATTCTCCTCAGTCAGAGGGAAGAATACAGCCAGAAAATGAGTAATTAATATCTCAAGGTCAATTATTTTAAGCTTTAAAAATGAGCAACGAAAATCACCGCAGGTGAGAGAGAGAGAGAGAGAGGTAATGTAATATAGCAAAATCACTGTACTGCATGACATTAAGTGACTTATGGCTTTAACAAATGATGACAACAGGAAGAAACCAGGAATCAATCATTTATTAAATGTAGCGATTAACAAGACTAGTAGCCACTAGGTGTTTCTGGTCTCTTCTGCAATTTGAGTTTTTCTGTGATATGTAGTAGAAATGCTGTGAAGTTGCATACAAAGGTTGAATACTTTCCAAAGATCGAATCCTGCTTCCCAATTCCCATACTTTCCATCCTAAATAGTATTCGAAAATAGAATTATCGTAGTATGTTGAAAAGAGTATTTCAAACGGCTGATATGACTCACCACGAGTAGGCCGAGTTTAATGACGCTCCACTGCATTAATACAATTATATAAGTGATGCGTCGCTACATTAATAAATATAACTATAGAGTTAACATATGAAACAATGAATGAATAAATACTTAGATGGAAAGCAGAGCGGTATTTTGACGTGTGAGACAGTTAATGTTCACAATGTTGTATAGGCAACACCGGCCCTTTCCGTTTCACATTAGTACGTCCAAAGTCTGTTTATGGAAGTCGTGCCCTCGACGGCCATTTTCCCTGCAATGCCTTGTAACGGCAGCGTCACATCTTCTTAATATTAATATATTTGGTATGTGCATATCGTTTTGCTCCACACCTAAATGTATACTTTTCCATTTCAAAACTAATACATACTTTTAGTGCATAGTATAAGTAGGCGAATTGGGATGCAGCATACGTTTTTGAATAATAGTTCTGTATTTGATATTGTAGGAGATATGGTTGACGTTTATTGTTTTACATCGGCTTTAAATGCGGCTCATCCAGACAAACTTAAAGCTGGAAAATAACAATACTTCACATTTCCCTCTAACAAAAGAAAAAACAACCTGTGGCATTTGAGATATCTTCTATCTGTATCTTTCTATATGCACAGAAAGTGTTGACATTTTGAAACAAGCCTCATGTGGGGATGTTGTTAATATACCACTTTAAAATCAATGCAATATCTCCTTACCTCTCTCGGACACACATCAAGAAAGAGAAATCTTATACTCTGTGTCCTTATATTACCAGCGAGAGTATCGATCGCTTCATTCTCTGTAGAAATATGCACAGAGTCATAATTCGTGATCAATTTGTGTGATTCTGAAGAGCCGGGAGCCGCACGGCGTGAAGTCTGATGTGAGGAATGTTTCTCAAGAGTTTTGGACGGTTAGTGTTTCACTTTGAAAGAAACTTTTTGCTGATTTCAGTGCATGGCAGCGTCTTCTGTGGCTTCAGCGAGTGAAATCTGGGATTGTAGATCTTTTTGGATTGAGTTTTGTGTTTTTCTCATGCCCAGTAAACAAGAACAGGAGCTCTCGGATCCAGTTGGATGAGCTGCTTGACAGGCTACAACTCTTTGACCATGGTTTACTATAGTACCAGTGTATACCACAGATAAACTAGGATGACTGTAGCCGGCAGCGAAACTTGACGTTTGAGCCTTGGCCCCAGGCCAACACACACATTAACCACAGTACTGTAAAGGTATTTTACCTTACTGTGCTTTCCTATAGAAGTGCGCATACATCATTATACCATCACACTTATCACATGATACATTTACAATCTCACTCCAGACTTGAAACGCAACAAGCCAGTTAACACCAAAATAACACGCAATACAAATACAAATCATTATACATCACACACACATATGCTTTATGATCGCAGTGCTCTTTATAGTGGACCGGGTTGCACGCGCTCGGCAGACACTGCCTCCCAGTCTGATGATAAAACCAACACAGATGAACAAACTCAATGCCAGTTTAAAAAGACTCTCGTGAGAGTAAAATATGGTAACTATAGTCCGACCACGGTAAAATATGGTTACTGTACGGTTACTATAATAAAACAATGGTAAAATATGGTTACAATACTATAATAATGGTAAATTATGGTAACTATAGTCAGACCAGTTTGGTATTAGTACACAAAAAACTCTGGGTTATTTTCATAAGGGAAGCTTCTCATAGTTGTTTTGCCATTTGTTGTAAATATTTTTTTTACAAAAACAAAAGGTTCAATCAATCTTAAAACCATTTTCTTTTTAACTACTGTTTACTGTATTTGAGAAGCAAACTGAAACAAGATATCAAGCCTTGAGCAAAATTCAGATTTCGGAGTTTAGGTCCGAAATAAAAATATAGTTGGACATTTGTACAAATGATAATCTTTTACTATAATCAAAACATGGTCAATAAGTATGAGGGTTAGCCAGCAGAAAAATCAATGAAATTCATGCTTCAATGCTTTTTTTGTGTTGATCTTCTTTTGAAAAGAGTTCGGAGCAAGTACACCGAAGACGGTTTTGCATCGCAGTACTAAAGCGAGTTGGGTCACTTTTCTTTTCCAAGCTCTCAGTGTCTGTCAGCGTCTGGCTGAACATAAAGAGCTTCTTGACTGACAGTCTGTATTTGCCATGCCGTCTGTGAGACTTCAGAGGCCGTCGAGGAGTCGCAGTCCCAGACCTGAATCCTGCAGTTCTGATAAGCTGGACTCTGGCTGCAGGACTCGCGTGTACCTTCTCTCTCTCCAGAACGGCTCATGGCACGACAGAGCGGCAGCCACAGGGAAGATGCTGGCAGTCCTTCTGTCTCAGTTATCAGATGAACACAGAAAGCGGGCTTCACCACAGACGGACGCCTCTCGAGAGAGGAACGCTTTTCAAATGTGACCCTCTTTAGATGAGGAGAGCGTGGAAATGGGAACGCATATCTGGCCACAGCATTGACAGGTTGAAACGATTGGATGCCCAAGTTTTTATTTTCATGTTTGGAGACGAAGTCCGCCTTCAGGTACACAACGGCTTTGAAATGAAAATGCAAAAGTACAACGTCAGAACAAGAAAAAGGTTTGAACATTTTCAGCCGAAAAACAACCAGATAGTCGTCATTTTATTCTTTAAATAATTTCTTATGTATAATATAAATTGAATCCATATCTGATGATCCGCACTGCAGTACCAGTCATTTTAGTAAGGTCACGAATTTTACATTTATTTTCTTGTTAAATCGCACAAGTAAAGGTTTCATTTGCATTTTTAGACCTATTTAAAAGGTCACTTTTTATAACAAGGATTACTCTCTCTGCTGCATTTGTGCAAAATGAAAGAAAGAAAGAAAAAAACTAATCCATAATTAGTAATAATTACAAGCTGCTAAATGTTTAGCAGGATTACCGAAGCAAAATCCAGCATTAAAACTACATTACAGCATTCATTACTTTCATTGGGAAAACGGCACCTCGCATGACACCGATGCCAGACGTCTGTTATGCTTGCCTACTTTTACAGTAAACAAATTGGAAGTGTTTGAGGACGCCTGCGTTATTCCGAGTTATTTAAACAAGCCCGAAGACATGGGAATTGTTTGAGCTTTCCCACGCGGAAGCGAAAGCAAAATATCAGGAAGACGGTAAAATGTTAATCTGTATTTGTCTGGAGGGTTTGAGGACCGCGAGAGATGTTTGGCGTAACCCGGCGTGTCGGGGCTCGGCGGAGAGACGAGAACAGAGATGATAAAATAAACGACTGCCGCTAATTAAAATGAACGAGATGTGAACAGATGGTGTCGTCACGGCTGCTAGCATCTCAGCGCCTGGAGAACCGCACTCGTGTCCCTGTAAATCTGGATTACTTCTGTAGAGAAATGACACAATCCACCCACAGTTCATCGCAGAATCAAAGCTCGTGTCACATTGTGATCTTTAACATTTAACATATAAGAACCACGCTGCTCTTTTATAGCTCCAGAGATTTAATGAAGCTCTCAGTTGCATTTCATTGAGTTTCTTCTTAAAAACTAGAATTGTTGAAACCCACGAAGAGTCTGGAGGTGTAAATGAATGTAGATTGTTGAGGTCAAATGATCTGGATTTGGGTACATTGAGTTCATATTGAGATCTTCACTAATATTGACTTTGGATTGCAGACGAGACAAATCTGAGCTCAGTTTCACACATTTTCCTTTTAGATGTTTTGTACGAGTATTATATACGTTTGCCCCAAAAGGTTTCATGACTAACTTTACTTCTCTGAATCAGTTTTTGTAGTGATTGTTTCCATCTGGTCTCAGGTCATGTTTAGGTTTTTGTTTTGCTGTATACAGTATTTTGTACATTGTACTGTATAGAGCACTATATGCACACTATACCATACGATATAATGTGTATACAGTAACATAAATCTATATATAAAGTAAACCATATATACTGTTGTGGTGAGGAAGGCGGGACGATAATTGCAATCAGCTGTTCGTGCACCGGTCCCGCATCTCTCACGGAGGAGATCGGGAGCTTAAAAGGACTGTTGATGAGAGAGGACCGGGCCGGGACATTGTGTTAAGTTTGTGCTTCTGTTTTATGGCCGGCAGTCGACCGTGAGGTGGCTGCCGGTCTTTACTTCCGTGTTTGTTTATTTGATTTAATTAAAGTTTTATTGTTTGAATGTTCGCCGGTTCCAGCCTCCTTCCTTCCCTTCTAACGAACTTTATTACAACTGTATTCACATATATATATATATATATAATGCAGGCGTATACAGACACATTGTAAGTACAGCAGGTTTGTGGATGTCTTTTCATGTTTAATTGATGTCTGTTCTGGATTTGTAAGTGGAGCTTGTCCTCTTTCCTGCAGAGACTGTAATCCTGTACACCCTTTTTAGGGATTTCTGGATGCTGTTTTGCTGGAAAGCAGCACGTGTCGTTGCTGTGGTTTTAAATCGCAGTGCACTTTTTAAAGGTCACGAAGAGACGCTTTATTTTATAGGGATATTTTTCTTAAAGGTAACGTGTAAGCAGATTAAACAGAGAATGTTAACATCTTAAAACCTGCTCTCTACATAAATGGGTTTTTTTTTCACTAAAAGCCGTGTTTTGTAGGAATATACTGAATGCCATTGGCTTATGTGGACTGAATTCCCACCTGATGTGTTATGTTGGGTATTAAAACCTCATGTAAATTGTCAATTGTCATACACCAGAATGTCAGTACGTGGCTGTGTGCATCAGTGAAGAGGTTTTCAATACAGCGTCTGAGGGCTTGATTTGAGTTTGGGACGTTGGCCAGACCGTTCGTGTACATCCCTGTTGCCACCTCCATAAAAGAGTTTCCTGCGGTGAGTGGTGTTCAGAATATCACGTCTATATTTTTATCCAGCAGTTAATCTCAAGTGTTCATTCTCACACGATGCAGATCTCATGGCGCAGTGTGAATAGCGAGACTTTCGGTACAAACTTGTTTTCCGATATGAAAGTAAAAAGATGTCAAATGTGTATTTCGAGTACTGCAGGGCTCTCAAGTTTGGAGTGAGATCGCATGGGTTAGGGGACGAGCCCCTCAGCCCCACCCAATTCTCAAGGTTTTCTAGCGGTTCAATTTTAACGTTGTTATAATTCATCAGCACAAATGGTACAAATGGATCCAAATAAAAGAAAGTTTTATAGTTTTCAAATGATGATGAATAAATTTGGCAGTGCTCAATGTACAGTATATACTTACACGTAGAATTTGTTGTAGAAGAGGGGGAATTCATACAGGAGAATACAAAATAATCAAATACATCTCAGGAAGCAAAAGCAACGGTAAAGCTTTAAATGTGCATTTTCTTCAAATACTTATATTCAATCAGTTATTTCAAACAATACAAATAATGACAAACTGTAGATCAGGGGTCTTCAACTACTAGGGCCAGATTGTAAATTTATAAATGGGATTTTTTTTCCATATCCTCATTTCTTCTGTTGTTATTTATTTCATTTTATTCCTTTTATACAGTCTTTGTTGCTGTTACTTTTAGATCATATATTAAAACATACAGTCAGATATTCCATGTACCTTTTTATGGTATTTAGTTATAAAGGGATATTGTCGTTTTTAATTGCATTTTATATTCCTTGATGCATTAGTTTAGCCAAAGATAAAATTGCTGTTAATTACTGTGATCACCTTTTTAGATTCATTTGAATTGAATGGGCGCACACATTTGTGTGATAAACATAATGTTATCATCGGCTGGTGTGGACACTAATAGATTTATCACTATTGTTATCATTCAGGCTGCCAAGAGGAATTTTAAAGAGCTTGTTTGATTGTTGTTCACTCGGCACACATTAACACACATTATACATTCACATGTTAACAGTAAACAAGCTATTAGTATCACAGATCTGAAACTGAGAGATTGAACTTCATCTACTGGTGTCTTCTCAAGCTGATTCAAACACTGGATCCCAAGAATTGAATTTCAACATTTGGCTACCTCGGATACAAGGCTGTGTACAGACTACTTCCGGTTTTTCATTTGTATGTGTGCACGCGCGAGCTGAGATTCACTGCCGTGATGTCAGAAATATATCAATGCTGTGCGTTATTTCTCTATATGAACAGGTTGTCAGGCGTGACAGATGGGGGATTATAAAATTGTCTCCTATATCAGTGTTGCGAGGGAGTGGTTTTCATTTTGTGACCTCATATTCGCTGTCAGTTTAAGTGAGCTATGCACCGCGAGGAAGAAAATCAATGTGTGGCAGGGCAGCTCGTGTGAACGGGGATCACAGATCGGGCCGGTGTGCCGGACGCTTGTAGAGATTCACTCACTTGCTTTCTGACTCTCTCTGATGAGGATGGAAAAGGCGTGTGTCGTCATGCTATAGCAAAGAGAACCAAATCGACAAAATGAGATGATAAAAACTTACTCTTTATAATGTATATAGTGATTTCAGTTGTACAATTTATGTCGTATTTTGTCGTAATATATTGTACACTGTATTCACACTATACGGTATAATGCATATACAGTAGCACGTTATGTACATTATGTGTATACGGTATATATATGTGTGTACTGTATAGTCTGGATAACATACTCTGTATGATGTGTTTAGTACTATGCACACTATGATGTACAATTTATTTGATATATCGTATACAAAATATATTGTACACTGTATTCACACCATGTACCCACTATACGGTATATACACTAACGTAAATATATGTAGTGTATACAGCACATTATGTTGTGTACTGTGTAGTCTGGATAACATACTCTGTATGCCGTGTTCAGCATCGTGCACACTATGTGATGTACAATTTATTTAGTATATCGTATACAAAACATATTGTACACTGTATTCACACCATGTACCCACTATACGGTATATACACTAACGTAAATATATGTAGTGTATACAGCACATTATGTTGTGTACTGTGTAGTCTGTTTTTAGTACTGTGCGCACTATGTGATGTACAATTTATACAGTATACGCTCACATACTGTATATACTTTTAGAGTACTGTACGCACAATGAACAGTTTAATATAATGTATTGTCTGATGGGTACGTTCTTCTACTATTTGGTAATCACATCAGTGGTGTGTGTGGTCACAAAAATACCCATCGTTGATTTTTCTAGTTGATAATTTGTGAAATTGTTCTATAACAAAGTTCATATATTGGCTTCATCAAATGTGTTCATTTGTTCGTAAAAGCATCAGATGTATTTGTTGTTGCGGTGTGATTAAATCATCATTTACCCCTTTCACGTCTCTTTCCGGGGGTTCGCCAGTTTTATCACATGAATCACAGTTAGAGCCGGCAGTAATGCGACACATCTGCAGAGCCGTGCGTTTTTGGTGGAAAGTGGAGGATCCTGCAGACGTCTGCGGTCTGATCACAATGCACATCCTCATCAGTCATCACTTAACCAAAACCAAAGCACGGGTCCATATTCAGCAATCGCTCATGTTCCCGACACCGATCCTAACGTCTCATTTATTATCATCAACACCGCCGCAGGCCGCATTCTTAAACAACTTCTTCTCACGTTCGCACATTGTTGAATATTGTTATGGATGAGCTTTTGATGGATTTGATAATACTTGGGCCACAACACATTTTTCGCCGGGTGGCCAAAAAATTTAAAGAGGAAAATACTTTTTTATTTACACCAGGCATCTGTGAACATCATTTACTTTTTTATAGACACCAGATGTCACATTGCAGGGCACCTTTAGGAAAAAAGAACGATGGTTTCGCTATATTAATACTATACTATCGCACTTCTGTTGGATGTCAACGAGTTGGTCCTCCTTTATGTTCACGATGGGTAGGCCGGTTCTTTAGAAGTTCACCTTTGGTGTGTCAAATATAAAAAATGTGAGTTTGTATAGACACGAGGATGAATAACTGATAACAGAATATTCATGAGTGGTTTTCTGTAGGTTCCTGTTTTGCATATTTCAGCCTTTTGGTCATTAGTAAGCCAGTTGTTAGCAGTAAACAGATACTGTAGGCAGCATTTATTTAGAGAGTGGAATAATAAACAGTCCGTGTCCCTGAAGACCGCCCGTCCTGCTCTTATATCAACACACGCGCACGATGGCACCTGTAACAGGAGAGATGGGATTTAAATATTTGGCAAGCGTTGAATACAAACACATGTCATTTCTTCTTCAGGTAATGAATCACTGGCTGCATACAAACAGCGACACAACAGAAGTGAGTCTTAACACTTTGGCAATGTCTGCTGTTGTGTGACTTTACTCTTAATGAGGGTGAAAGCAGGGCTGCCAACTATTGACTTCAGCTTGGAGTGAGAATTATATTGTGGAGGAACTGCAGAGGGTATCGGAGGGCAGAAAGTTGAAAAATAATGTCCCTTTAAATGTTGAGAACAGATCAGACAAGAGCCGCTTCTCAATTGAAAGGCTGCGTCCTCTGGAGGTCACACTTGTCAGTTAAAATAACATTGTAAAAATTATAAATAATTTATCTTAAGATGTAATCAGTGTAGTTTCATTCTTACCTTGAAATGTAACTGTTGCCTTTCTGAAATAAAACCTGAAATGATGACGTATGTGCCCAAGACTTCGCTTAACGTTCAGACTTGCATTTTAACAGCGAAGCTAAAGATACGGAACCCACCAGCTTAGGTGTAAAGTCGTGACGTGATCGGACAGCTTTTATGATCTATATTTTAAAAGGGCACTTATGGGCTATCCATCTTTTGGCCGATCTCGGTCCACTTGTTTGGTGCACACCAGGGTTCGGGTGGCAGCGTTCACACTAACAGAGCAATCGCACGGGAGTTCGTTTTAATCGAACCAAACATGGCGCACTGTATGTGAACACACCCTTAGTGATGGATGGATGGCCAAACTGACAGACAGACATACAGAGATACAGAGAGTCGGATGGATGTTAGATAGATGAATGTAGCGAGAAGAAAAAGAAAGATACAGAAAAGGAATATGGAAAACGATTGATTGAAAGTAAGAATGATAGAAGTAGTAAAGAAAGGAATGATGTAGGAGGCGGATTCATTTTTTACGACACAGGCTCATTGTCACATATTGTCATTTTACTTTTCATATCACGGTATACCGCGGTAAAACGTGCTTAAGTCATAATGTGAATGTTTCTGTGCTTTTTAGGAGCGACTCGGTGCCGTTTGCTTCTCTTACAATATTTACATCATATGCAAACCCACGAACACAGACGCTGTGGCATCAATAGCAGCCGTGCCATTTTGACTGCTCATCTCAGTGCGCTGGTCCCGCTGGATGATCAGTGAGCAAGACCCACACACACACGCACGCCCATGAGGAAAAACACACCATAATGAGGCACATATCGCGTGTCACGCTAATTTAATTACAGTGAATTCAGGCTGTTCGCGGGAGGCCTAAATAGAGCCGGTGACTGTCAGCGGCCCAGTTTGTGTCTGCTCATCACACACACACACACACACACACACTCCTCAGCATCTCCTCCTCATGACAGTCTGTTTATTACACTCACTGCTGCTGCTATTCTCAGGACTCTGATATCAGATGCTTCATTTTCTCTATCATCCTCCATGTATTCGCTTGAAAAATGAAATCCACATTGGCCCTTCATGCTTTAATTCACAGAAAAATAAATGACATGTATTCATTTATCAGATGCTTTTATTAAAAGAGATATTCATTGGCTGCAAAGAAACTTAAACTTATTTTACATTTGAGCTGTGTGCTGTTTTGCATTTTTACAGCGCTTTTCCGTATTTCTTCCAGTGAAAACCGAGGAATATTGCTTTTAATTTCACAATTCTTTACAGATAAGAGATAAGTTATAAAAAAGGTTTAGATTTGAATTCAATTGAAAATAGTCAATTGAAGCTACAAAATAGTTACAATAGCGATTCATTGATCCCATCATTTTTTGTTTTCGTTATCGCTTTATTGTTTATTAAATGCATGTTATTTCAAATGATCATCTTGGTCATCTTTGGTGAAAATTGAGCACTGTTATGAGCATTCTTTCTCAGTAGACAACAGAAATAATGTTAAACAATAGTCAAATGGCTATTTCAGAATCATTTTCACTAGTTTCATACTTCTTAAAATCACACTTCTCCTGTCATTCGCGTCTTAAGCGCAAACCCTGTGGAGCAACTCAATATAAACCTTAAAACATAAGAAATGTAATTGAACATGAGGCTTTAGTGGCCTTCATATACAAAACTTCCTTCTGATATATGACTGTAATAGAGATCACCGCTCGCTCAGTTTCGTTCATTATTAATGAAACAATTTTAAACAGGTCTCTAAAAATGAACAAGTTATAAAATATAATACCTGTACACTCACTTGGCAAGGCTCATAACAGGGCGAGAGGATGAGAGAGGCCGTCTTTAGTACTTAAATTGTATTTTTCACGTTAAAGTATTAGCCGGCGAAGCGTAGAAAGGTCACCCTGAACATTCATATTAATTATTCATCCTAATTATGTCTGAATGGAGTCGGGATAATTTCACTGTATCTCACACTGATAGGTGAAACGGAGGAAATTGATTCGAATGGTCTAAACGGGCTTAAAATGTAGAATCCAGCACAGAGGAGCAATAAAGAAGTGTAAGGTGACGCAAATAAATCCCTTCAAACAGCATTATTCTCTTTGTGACTCACGTAATCAAATTTGCAGAAATGAACATCATTCCCGCTTCATGGATTATGATTTACATGGCAGTGGAAAGCTTACTGGAATTTTTCAAGAAGCAAAGCTATGAACAATTTGTTTTGTGCGGCCTAATGTGTTCAGAAATTCCTCTTTAATATTGAAAGAGATCAAGGTCAGTTATTACTGCAATATAGGTAAATAAAACTATAAGAGTTTTTACCACGTTTTCTAACATTGATAGATAACTAAATACATCACTATTAATAGTGCTCATGTTAAAAGAAAGATACTAATGTGCTGTATGTAGTATGTAGTATGACAAATACTCTAGAAATAAACAGAAGTACTGCGGTATTTTTGAAATGACTGCGGAAATGACTGACTAAATGCAACATTGCAATATCAAAATATGTGAGGTGGCGGGAGTTACTGGTTACAGAGCTGAGCAGTGACCATTCAAATCGAAGAAGACGGAGCTACTGTCACGTCTTCAGCTATTTAGCAAGACACCTCAGCTTTAAAGTAGAGAGACTGTAAGTGACTAAAACGGTTTATTGTTGAATTAAAGTTTGCGTGTAAACAATCAAACATTGACAATTATCGATTGTATTGGGGCACTTGGGGACCCCCAAAAACAATTCTGCTTAGGGCCCCATAAAGGCTTGGGCCGGCCCTGGTACTCTGGTACTACAGTTTTCAGTAGAATGAACTATAGTGAATAGTAAAATAACTACATTTTACATGATATATACTATGACGCTGAAGAGTTCTCAGCTTTGCCAGTTGTATTGTTCAACATTTTGGATCTTACGTACTACTTAGATTCTTATCGGGGGGGGCCACCTTCATTGCACGATCCTTGAGAATCATACTGTACTGTTTTCTTCTGTGGGCCTATACATCTCTGTAATGTTTTTCACAAGTGTGCCTGACGAGGGATCTGTCGCCCGGTTCTCTAATATGTATTCTTTTGGCACATTTGCATGTTTATTAAATAAGAAAAGGTGTGATTACTTTGCTTGGTTTATTTTACAGCTCAGACCTCTAAACACGTTGCTATAGTGATTACTGAAAAAGCCTTGCACGATGTCACTTTATGAGGAGTTGGATCATCTCTTGAGTTTCTTCTATCCTCTATTACTATCGTGTATTACTAGAAGAAAGCTGTATCGTCGAAGCTTTCATTGAAATGTCTTTTATCTGCTATAGTAAGACCTTGGTAACCACATTGTAACTACGGTTTTAGAAATGTGAACTTCAGTAAGTGTTTTTTATAGAATGAAGTACATTTTGTCCCATTTCAGGATGGCTGCAGGTACAAAGATCGGTAAATAGGACAACACTGTTAAGACGTCTAGATCATGTTATTGCCGAGTTGGATTCTGACGCCATTGATTCTCAGAGAGATGACTGGATGGGCCGTTGTTCACATCAGAAATTGAAATATAGATCCGTGGGGAAAAAACCCAGATGAAAACGCAACATAGAGCAATATAGAACCAAGAGAATGAAAGTTTGTTTTTCTTACCAACAGTATTTGCAAACAGTTTTCTCTTCTTTTAAGCATGTAGGACTGACAAAAATAAGTGAACAAACAAACCAATTTCACAACAGAGTGAAGGTCGTTCTAATTCAAGATAGACAATCTTTACAATCAAACGTTGTTTGGAAAAACAAGAACTTACTGAGCAAAGAAGACTTATGTGGTGGTCTTGTATGTTTGTCAGGACGCGCTTATTAAGAGCATCCGCTCTTTGTCTGTCAATCATTCTAATGGTTGACGGTTAGTGACGTGTGGATCGATAACCACAGTCTCCTTCAGCGATCGCAGTGTTACACGGGCTCCACGACCTCCGTCAGATTTTTACAGCCCACAGACAGCGGGGAATGAACAAAGAGGTTTTACGAGGTTATTACAGCGAGTATGGCCACAGGGTTAGTTGTGCTTTAAAGTGGAGCGTGAATGGCAGCGTATTCCTCTGATGAATTATACATCCAGAGCTGGACTGCCGTCACTTTTCCTTCAGAGTAAATACATGACCGCATGATACTGATCACTGAATTTCAATGCGTTTTTCTTCAATCGTAAATGCAGGTTTGAACTTTGCCAATATTGAAATTTTACGTGACAGTTTTCAAGAATAGTACTATGCCAATAATTAACCTTTGTTTTACAACAAGAGAACTATGACCAAGCTAACCACACATTAACAATGCTAGTAACTATAGTTTAACTATGATATTAGTAGTAAAACTGTGGTTAATATTAATCTCCCAGAAAACCAAGTTACCGCACTTTTACTATAGTAAACCCTGGTTCATTTTCCTGAGGTTGTCCTGCAATTTACAGTAACATGCAAAATTATATCTAAAACTAGATATAGGTATACAAGTCTGCCAAAACAGGGTTAGTCCTTTTCACAAGGAATATAGCATTGTAATGAGCTATCACCATATGCACTGTAATATGTACTCAGTATTGTACTCTTTATAGAAAGTATTTTGTAATTGTGCCATGCTAATATCACAGTTTTTTGGGGTTGCTTTGAGTTACCCCAATAAGACACTTGGGCTACTATGGTTTACGTTAACATTAAAAAAAATTATAATTCAATTATTTGAAAGGCTGATCTGTGTGTAGTTGATATGAGGATAAATGAACCCATATGTGTAGACCAACGGCCCTATTTTAACGATCTAAGTGTATAGTCTAAAGCGCGTGGCGCAAGTGGGTGTTTTTGAATCCCCTTTTGCTAGTTTAACGGCAGAAAAAATAGTTTGTACATATTCTCGTAATTAGTCGAGGGCGTGTTTCGGGCGAAACGTGAAAAAAACCAGTAAGAGTCCCATCTCCCATTCCCTTTAAAAGCCAAATGGTGCCTTCGCTATTTACATGGCGGAGTTTGCAAGAGCTAAGACTGTTGTTTTTATTTTCTGCATATATAATAGCTGATAAACTCTTTGACGCCGTGTTATGTTGTTCTGATGATGTGTTTGAGTGGTTTCAGGATTATAATCTCCAGACAGCTGTGATATAACGGAGCGCTGATGTGATTGTATGTGACGTGTAGGTAATGGCCTTTCAAATTATTTTCCCCACTCTCAATTAACTGGCGTGAGGCTCAATTAATTGTACTAAGTGGGCCTATTCACCTCCGTCTACAGCTTCACCTCCTCCACCCGTTCTCATATTCAGAGACGTGACCCGTAGAGACGCTTCACGCAAGACTTTCAGGATTTAAAGAGACGCCACTTTTATGACAAAATTCAGTGACCCTCGATCAGTGGTTTAGCTTCTGGACTGATATTGTTGAAACACTAAAACTGTATGTCACGTTCTTCTGTGTGTCTCAAAGAGCTACTGAAGTGTTCAACTCTGTTCCATGTGTTGATGTCATTTCCACTAAAACAGGATGTAAGGGTGGAACATATTGACGGATTAAAATAGCCAATAGCATTTAGTTTCACCACTTGAATCTGATGAGAAGCTGATGTGCAGAATGATGTCATCGGAATCGTTGATTCTTATTGGCTGTAGTGAGAGTCGGTCTTTTCGAATAAGTTTATCGTAAAACTGTAATATGAATTTGAGTAATGTTTTAAAGCACATTAGTTACTTACTTTAAGATTTGGGGGATTTCCAAGGTGGGATGTCTGAGATGTTGAGTGGTTTTAAAAGGAAATCTGTCTGTAAAACCGATGTAACACGACCGTTTCAACATTTAAAGAGTTTTGAGGTGCGGACAGAATTGACCTCAAGCTTGTGAATGTTTCAGACGATACGCGGCGGAATTGATCAAATCATTGAGGCGAGAGAGAAACCATATAAAAGTTTCAGCGTCTCAGAGTCTTTGTTTCTGTAGAGAGCATTTTCATAATTCAGCTCTTCATTTACTCGTCCTTTTTCATGTTACAGAAAGTGTTGGCGGCAGAGAGAGAGAGAGAGAGATATACTGTGGGCCTGGAACGGTTATATTACACATCACATAAAAGTAAATCTGAATGCGGAGGCTGATATATAATTCAACACACCACCACCATTCATTATTTGGCCCTCAAGGATGCGGGTGATTCCAGTGAAATACATTGAAATATGCAGTGCTTTTCATTCCTGTACAGGGAGTGGCTGGCTGGCTAAATAAATTCAAACCTGACGAATCACGAGGATATATTTGAATAATAATGTCAGTATATTTTCCAGCACGTCATTTTCCCAAAAATCTTCAAACCGGTCTGAAATAAAAGCGAAGCTACCGCAGTCTGGGGAAACACGGATAATGTCACTTATTTCAAATGAAAACATTCAGAACATAGTGAGAGTCATAGGACATACATTTATTTATTTATTTCATAACCTGATCCAAAGCACATTTATTTGTGGTTTGAAATCGAAATTGGATTGCTTAAAATATTTTACACATTCTTTAAAATTAAAGGTGCTTAAAAGGTTAGGTTTTACCAATTGACAATTTTGTGTTAATTTGTACAACACAAATGTGCAAAAACGATATCAGAAACAAGCAGAAATGAAGCCCCACCCCAAACCTAATGTTACCAGGACAAAAGCAGATCACACTAAACATACTTTACACGTGATGTAAGGTGTGTATTATAAACGTTGCTCTTTAGGACAAATACTTTAACTGTGACTCCATCACATTCTAGGGTTGTCCTTGATTCTCTTTTAGAAATAATAATAAAAGACTGTGTGCGCTGGACAGAAATGCCCGGGGCCTGTTATTACTTAAATAAATGTGGGGTAATCACGGGTCAGTCGACTGCAGAGAAACTAGACTATGAAACCAGGGACTCGTACATGTACCTGCACTACATCTTTCATTATGTCTCATTATTCTGTAAGTTTGATCTTTCATTATTCTAACACAGCCATCCACAAAAGACTCACACATACTTAACGTGTGTGTGTGTGTAATACCTGAAGGAATTGAACAATAGTTTTACTATAGCACAACTGTAGCAATTGTGTTTTTGGCAGATTGATGGATCATTTGTGTAAACACAGTTTTCCTACAAATACCAAAGTAAATCTGTAGTCACTATAGTAAAAAAATAATGCGCAATAATTCTGAAGACTTGATGTGTGGGTGCACTGCTTATCTGCAGTGAGGAATACCAGAAATGAAAAATCGCTTTCGAGATGCTCCAAATGTGTATACATGTGTTTGTTCTGATGAACACAGAGGAAGATATTTGGAAGAATGCTTTTAACCAGACAGATCTCGACACCCGTTGACTCCCACAGTAGGGAGTCAAATTATTTTATATATCTTTTCATTCTGTTGAACACAAAAGAGACATTTTGAAGAATGTAGGACAGCAAACAGTTCTGGGGCACTTTTGATCACTATTGTATTTTCTCCTACTATGGGAGTCAATATCTGTCTGGATATAAGCGTTCTTCCAAAATCTTTCTCCTTCATTTATACAGATTTCTCGAACTCGAGGGTGAACAAATGATGCCACAATTTTCATTATCTGGAGGAATTATCCTTTTAAAAAGCAATTTAATGATTAATAGTTTTTTATCAGACTGATAAGATACAGAACATATTTGCTTTCATGACAAGCAATCATTTCATTTCATATTTTCTTTTATTGAAATACAGACAGATTGATGTTTTTTATCCGCGAGACATCTACCAATAAAACACTGTCACCCTGTTTATTAGGATTTAACAGAACTAATGAACAAAAGCATTCGCGAGGACTTCTAAAGGCCACAATAATGAATTATTATTATATTAAAAAAAGACATAATCGCTAACAGCAATTCGACTATTTTGCCAAGTAAAATAAAAATGAAACCATTGATTTATGTATCAAACAATCATAGACAATTTGTTCTGAACTCTTTTGGCTTGGACCAATAAGCAACCATCCAATAAACAATAAAATAAATACTAAATAAACTTGTGACATTTACAATAACATAAGATATTTTTATTGTACGTTGTTGGCATGTTTTCTAAGTGTACTTCTTCGATTTCTTTAATGCGGCGAAGGTTTCTTCTAGATGAAGATGATACATTTGTTCAAAAGAGATCCGAAACTATCTTGATATGAGCTGAAAGATTTCTCACGACGCTTTACTCACATCTGTTTTCTCTCACTGCGCGTCTCATTTGTCTTGTTTTGTCTCCGCAGGAGATACTTCATTAATGAAGCTCAACTCTTTTACTGTGCGTGATACTTGCGTTGGACTGTGTGGGTTGAAGGTTGTTAGATCGTGTGTTTGTTGATTAACTTCATTGTAATTATGGGAAGGGTAGAGCAGCTTTCTGCCGCTGATAATAAATATGTTGTTTAACATCATCAATAACCTCCATCAGTACGATGAGATGATAATTACTGTTATTTTGATCAATCTTGCCTTTGGTTCTGTGG
The DNA here is from genome assembly GCF_947034865.1 of Barbatula barbatula. NCBI lineage: Eukaryota > Metazoa > Chordata > Actinopteri > Cypriniformes > Nemacheilidae > Barbatula > Barbatula barbatula. The sequence goes on along the minus strand of NC_136771.1, from coordinate 1,448,478 downwards.
GCAGGTGACCCGAGTTTAGAACTAATTAGCCTTTGCAAATGACGGGATTTTAAATTTCAACGTAAAGATAAAGCATCGAAGAGTTCGGAGCCCAGCCCTGAAAATAACAACAACACACGCTTGAAATAGTTCGCTCATGAATATCCCACCGTTATATTGATACAAAGGCTCGTTTCTCTTTCTTATATGGATGAAAAGGAACTTTCGAATCAAATTCACGCTTTGCATTAAACGTGAAAATTGTACAAATTCACTAACAAATTTCTATTCCGCACTAACATCTACTCTCAGGTGTCTATATCATCTGATGTAGTTGCATTAGATATTGACCACTTGATGTGATTTAAAAACCAAATCAGGTTTGTATTAGGTGTGAACGCGCCAAACGTCCCCCGTGTAGGACAGACTATGTTAAAATGTTTGTTAAAAATAATCTTCTCCCCGGGTCATGTACGCCTGAGCTGCAGTATGAGACCTGAAAGATTAGCCGCTCTGTGTCCCAGCGAGCAGACGCTGTTGGCAGCGTCCTTCCATAAATCTTTGCCTCCAGCAGATAAAGTTAAAACCAGACGTTAATTTGACCACCATATGTCGGACTGGCACTATTTCACAAGCTCATGTCTGCCGCACATAATTTGATATCCACTCCATTCGAGAACAAGGTGAGAAAAGCGTCCGAGGAGAGTCCCGTCGACCAAGCGTGTCCTTCTGAATTCTTCTTTTTGTTATGAAACGTGTTTTTTTTGCATGACTCTTCAGACTCGGTTAGAAAGTATCACATTTCAGACCAAAATTATTCATTTTTTCGGCGTCATGCGTTTCGTTCTTCGGCAGAACATATTTTGGTACAAAAGAAAGAATGTTGGTAACCAAACAATTTCAGGGCCTTTCTTTTTTATCGCACACACACAAAACCAATGTCAATGAATGAATGAATGAATGAATGAATGAATGAACGAATGAATGAATGAATGAATGGGGGAATTTTCATTTTTTGAGTGAACTATCCCTTTAAATATCCACAATTGATTCGATGTACCTTACTTCCAAGAACTTTTATTATTTAAGTACTGGGCTATTATCTTCATTGTAGTTCATTGTAATACTATGTTAATTTAGTAGTTTTCTAAGTTACACAACTTTTCTGAAACAATTGTATTCATTGTGTTGTATAACATTGCATATTTTGTAGGCCTACACGTGCGCAGACACGTTCACATCGGGCCTCCTGTATGAAACCAGCGTACGAACGGAAACCGGCCGCACGGTTGTTTCCACGCAATACTTGGCATTAATCAATATGGACGTGAGATTAAATCTCAGTTTGTATGCAAGTTTTGAGAGGGTGAACGTGTTACCCTTTTCATAACCGAAAAGGAAAAATACAAATATTTTGTTGTTTAGTATAACAAATGTAAAAATAGATTCTGATGCGATTTCTTATTTTCATTACATTACACATTAATATTTCATACAAAGCGACTTCATACTAAGCGATATGAAATACAAGACATCTAGCCTATTATATGATCATTTAACTGTGTGAAATTACAAGGTTAACTGGTGCTTTGGTGTAACTAGGCTGCTAAGATAATTGACCACAATTAAAATGCAAAATTAAAAGTAAAACCTTTAAAAATCAACAATAATCAATATAATTACAAGCAATGGGTAAGTGGTGTGGAAGACAAACACCGGGTCACAGCTCCAGGTTGCCTGGCTTTGTGTGGCTGGCTCGAGGCCGGTTTGTGGGGGCTGAAGACCGCTGGTTCTTGCCTCTGACATGAATCAAATGATAAAATGAATCAAACATAAAACTGTGTGTGATTGACTTAAGCAGCCTGAAATGCAAGATTAGCGTTTAACAAGAAAACATTTTAAACCTGTATCCTGCCTAGAAACATGCATCTGTCTCTCCGTACTTTCAGTGTAAAAATAATAGTGAAACACTAACAATAAAATACATTATTTGCTGTCATATTCACAAAATATAAATATCCAATAAAAAATGAAAACCTTAGATGGAGTTTGATTCAACCGCAGCAATGATCACTTTCCAAAATGTTTTTATTACTTCCTTTGATTCCACTTTACAAGGTTTAACATTCATTTCTAAACCTGAAAAGTTCCACTTTTTGGCCGGATTACGTTTCTCCATGTCGCAACATCTCGGTGCGAGCCGTCTACACACTGAATTTATGGGGCATGATATTTAAATTACGACCAATTTCAGTCGCCGCATTTATCAAGGTACTCATTCGTACGATGAGATTGCCGGCTTACAATTGTTTGATGAATCACATGTAAAGCCTGTCGTAAAATGATTTCTTCGCACGTACCTGCGCTCGTTTCTACGTTGGATTGATGAATGTGGCCCATTGTGTTTTTGATGTATTTGTGTACTAAGACAGATAAAATTCAATTCCATTCTCAACTCTGATTCGTCTGGCTGTGTTTAAACGTCTATCTGTTGTTCTCATTTCTATATTTCTGATAAACCCTTCTGACACTCCATTGAGTTGGAGTCAAGTATACTTCAGCCGTTTTTATACAAATGTTTTTAACCATGAATAAATAACAGAAGAAAATCAATGTCTCACATTTTTGCCAAATGCATCTATCTTAAATCCTTTATGGGGGAAATGACAGTCGGAGAGCTCAATTCAATAAAAGCAAAACACTTACAACCAACATTCAGTGTACATGAACCGATTCATCTGTCTAATGTATTTTTTTCCGTCTTTCAGAATTCTTCCTGGAGTTGCTGGACAACTCGGAAAAGTCGCTCAACGACATGTTCGTCCGCACATATGGCAACCTCTTCACGCACAACTCGGAGATGTTCGAGGACCTGTTCTCCGAGCTCAAGCGCTATTACACAGGCGGGAATGTCAATCTGGAGGAGATGCTGAATGACTTCTGGTCCAGACTTCTGGAGAGAATATTCCAGCTTGTCAACTCACAGTACACCTTCACTGATGACTATCTGGAGTGCTTAAGCAAATACACCGACCAGTTAAAACCCTTCGGAGACGTGCCTCGTAAGCTCAAGGCTCACATCACCAAGGCCTTCATAGCGGCGCGGTCGTTCGTTCAAGGACTCATGGTGGGTCGGGAAGTGGCCAGCAGGGTGGCCAGGGTAAGTAATCTATTTTTACAAGAGTCCTTCCTGGTATTACTTTGCTTTCAGCGGACGTCTAGACAGGTCACTGACCCCCAGCGCGTGTCCATGAAATAAACCCCAGTGAGAGCTAGATATCTGGGTAAAATGAGAGGAAGAGAGCAAAACAATAAGTCCGTGCACAATAGAGATATCACTTTCCTTTTTTTGTGGTTGGTGCATTGTATATTTATGATGCGTTTCAAAAATCTTCAGATTATTTTAGACGACCGAAAGCTTAAAACATAATCACGTAATTGAATGAAAACCGGATATGAAATGTGCGGCGGGTTCAGTGATGTTCTTCCATTAACGACACGAGTGTGTGTGTTAATGTGTTTTAATGGCAGAGCATCAGCTCATTGTGTTTGATGTGACAGGTTATGACATCAGTGATCAGACGTGACGCCCGGAGGAGTCTGGCCATCTTCTTCAGAGAAGATAAAAGCCTTCAGGCCGACAGAGATCGTCTCATTCTATCTGATCTGTCTATGATAGGCGTCTCAATCATCTTTTCCACTGGATGTTTACGCTCTTTAAAGCTTTACCGAAGAATTATTGATGGATTCACAACAAAAACATCCTCGGTGATGTCATGAAGCAGCATGTCCTGGTAGGCTAATGCCAGTTATGTGCTGAAAAGAGATTTTGTCGGATTAGATAGCAAAGATGAAGACATGTTTGCTCGCCAGTGTTGTATATATTCTCTATGTTTTATTATAATAATGTACATGTGTCATAGTTCAGTCATTTATTCAACATTTAAAGTATACTGTATTGTATATATACAGAGGCTGGCTTTTCAATATCATCATCATATTTACATTGGCCAGGAACTACCCACAATTCATTTTGTTTTGTTGTGTTGGGCGTGGCTTGTGTGAAATTGATTGCGCAATAATGGCGGACATGATGTAAACTCTTAAATAATAGCGCAGAACATTTCTGAAAATGCTTTCACAGATAAACGTTGTCAAATGTGCATAGACTTCGATTAGGCTTTCTGTGTATCCAGAAGTAACAGGGAACTGCAGAGATTACGTGTTTTTGTAGGATAACCTGAAGTAAGCGCCGCTCTGGTTCCCTCGACCGAGAGCCTATGCATTCTTCACTATAGACTTTTGGAAGATTGCAAAAAACAAGCTCTGTTTTTGACAAAGGTTTATGATGTTTACACGTTTTGAACATCAAGATAATCTTTACAAATGAACACAACATTTGCTATTTTTGAAGACGAAATCAACTTACGTAGAAAGCTAACACTATGCTATGAACACACTAAGCTTAAGGTCGCTCGATATCAACGTCACCACCACCAAACCTCCTACAACTCTTTCAAATGTGTTCACTGGTAAATTATTACTCCGTGAATCAATCCGCATCTACGCATCTAAGAGATTTGTGCCCATGTTGCATTATTTGTGAGCTTTATATGCACAATGACGTCAAACATCCCCGCCAAAGGAAGTAGTCGCTTTGATCAACCGCCGTTATACGCAATACGGCGGTTTATAATTGGTGTGTTTTATATCATAGAATAAAACATGAAAAAATTTTGAGGTTTTGTTTACCACAGAACTTATTTCAGGCGATTAACCAAAAACCCCATAGACTTTGGGCCGATGGAACCAGAAGTCCTAAAATGCTAACTCGCTTCCGGGATTGCTTACAAAAACACTTCATCTCTGTGCCTCCCTATTGGCACAGATGATTTCACTAATCTTTTTAGGTCTAATTCAGAATATCTCATTTACTTTTAATCAATTCAACTCTCAAAGGGACAGTTTACCTAAAAGTTCTCAGTGGTTCTGTGTTCATACAGTGGAAGTCAATGAGGTTCAGTTTTGTTTCATTGTTGATCAACATCCTTCAAAATATCTTCTGTTGTGTTCTGAAGAAGAAAGACACTGGACACAGGTTTGACAAACATTTTCTGCCAACATGTAGCGTCATGAATTCGGACAATATGCTTTTTCCCCAGTGATGAGGGTTTTTACATTTTTCTAATAAATGTACAGTATATTTATTTCATATTGTAATTGTCATTTGGTGAAGAGATGTTGAAGAAGGCCTGAGTTTTGCTCTCAGAGGGCCCACGGGGTTTTAATACCTCAGAAACAAACATTCTCTGATTAAACCTGTGCTGTTTTCAATGTGTTATTTAACTTCATTACACCGAAATGTCACATTTAATTTGAAATATGTTCGCGGCTTAATACGTTTTTATTTTTAGGAGCATTTACTCACATGATCATGTCTGTTGTTCATACTATAAGAAGTTACAGTAATGTCTTCTCAGTGCTCTCATACACCGGATTCAAGAGGCCTCACACATCTCTCTTGGCTAATATACAGTTGTCATGTGAGTGTGTATTTGCAGTGAAATGTGAAAAGCTTGTTGACCATGTCCAGAACGCTGTGGGCTTCAAGGGTGACCCGTTCTGTCAGCTCTGTGTATACTGTACTGTACCTATTTCAGGCTTTAACATTGATTTCATAGCGGGAGACTCTTCATCTGAAGAAAAGCAGAGAGGAGCGAGTTACTCCACAGGACAAATCACCTTCACCCTACAGTCAACCCTTAACACAAACACTCCAGAGGATATCCACACCTTCACATACCAAGAACTATAACTATATGATATGTTTTTATTACAGGGCTTGTTGGAATGCTTGATTCTGATTGGCCAGTCGGGACGATCTGCGGGTTTGTTATTCCCAGATAACAACCTCTCAAAACTATTAACCAGGAGGCAACAATTTATTTTGACAGATTAAATATAAATGTGTCTTTAAATAACATGTATGACATTATATTTACAATAGATTCAACAAAATAGCCTGTTCGTGACATCTGAATGTCGTTTCTTACCTTAAAACCGAAAGAAAACAGCTTTTCCTCGCCAGGTATTCAGTAAAAATGAGCTTATACAATATTTCTAATTCACATTTCATGTCTAGATTTTTTCTAATGTGGCAATAAGCGAGATAATGTACAAGCAGCCGGCTGTTCCTCCGCTTCGCGTCGGGTCCTGATCACACATTCTGGGCTTATTTCTGCGAAAAAAACCGGCTGCCTGTACATTATCTCTTACATATATACTTTTCAGTTTGCATTTGATCGTTTTAAAGTTTCTTAAGGAAATATGTGATACTTATCTGTGGAAACCTGCGGCCATGATGCTAGGATGATGCAGCTGGTTACCAAGGCATTGCTGTCCGGTTGCTACGGTGTTTTACATGGTTACGGCGTGATGCGGCGAGGGCTTGCTGAGGTGTTTAGTGATATTCTAGTCTTTAGATTTGATTTGATCTAGCCTCACATCACTCTTTCAGTGTTCATTTATAGGATGTTCATCCGTTTTATAATCCAGCTGGTGAAAATGGGAGTTTTATCACTTAGAAAAGTAATAGCACACGTCTCCTCAATGAGCTGCAGGATTTCTGGTGGCATTAATATCCGTAACGCGGTCGGTGTGAGTTATGAGCCACTGTTAAATGTGTTGGGTTAAAGATTTGAACAACCATACAGAGATAATTCATTCAAATATGAATTATTGAAGAAATCACATGCATATGGGGGGGTCATGATTTTGACATTTATATTATATTTATTTAATTAGCAAATGCTATTTATAGCTTAAGAAAATGTTTAACAATATATGCCATCTATAACGTTTTTGACTAAATAAATGCTTTTGTTATTCATCAATCTTGCCAAATCCAGGGCATCTGTAGTCTTCAGAGAAACATAAATCATGTCTTAAGAAGAAAAGGATTTAATAAATGTATGATTTATATATTTAAAGACGTTACAGATTCATCTAAATCTTAAATTACCGCCAGTAGCAGTGTTGGGTGTAACTAGTTACTGTAATCGAATTACTTTTCCCTTGAAACGGGATTACTCTTATTTTTTCAGAATTCAACAAAATACTGTGTGCAATAGTGGAATTGACATCTAAATTCAAAGTCTTACTTTACAATCCGTGCTTTAATGTATAATTCTCACATTTGTAATACTTTGGTCAGTTAATGATACTACTTTGTCGTTTTATATTATTTATTTGAATGAATTAAAATACCTTGATCCTTGAATCACTTAATCAATCAAGGTTGATGTATGATATAGAAAGAAATTGTTAATAATTCAATCCTTTCTGGAGAGAGACATTTGTACGATAATCTAATGAAACTAATTTAACTAGTAACTAGTATTTCATTTCTTTTTCAGAGTAACATTGTCCAGGACATACGACATGTATATTTGTCATGAGATATTACCGAATGAAAGGTATTTTTCAGTGTAAACACAAGTCTTTTGTTTGCTGTAGAATAGATGGGTCTGTCTAATAGTTGTGTTTAGATTCAGCTTGTGTAGATGTTAATGGAACCGGATGGCTTTCACAGGTTTCTGACCCGTACGGGTCAGCGAGTGTCTGACCTGTTCACAGAAATATGAACAAATACACGACAAACCAAATCATGCCTTTACAGGCACAGACACGTCCATATACCCACTGCCCTGTGAGCTTGTTGTTGTTTTTGTAACTTTTAAATTGAGTTCAAAATGATTGTTTTATACTATTATTATAGCATAATGAATATAAGAATGGACAGAGAACTAATCATGATATTCTAATATAATTTATTCATAGCTTGTCTGATATTTAACCTTTTAGCGAACTGGTTCCCAATAAATATCGTACAATCTCGATTAATACATTTAGTATAATTCACGTCACGCAACGTTCTTATGAAATCACAACCTTGTCATTTTCCCGTGTGACTGCGCTGGATTGCATTCGTTCATCTAAAAGTTTAGAATCTGTATTTACATAAATTGTTTTAATGCTGATTTTTATATGTCCGTCAAATAGAAATTAATCATTGCACAACGCTCCGTACGGGAATAAAGCCTTCTGATTTTTACATGGAATTAATGTCAATTCATGTGATTTCGTTCATTACGGTAGATTATGAGAAGCATAAAGAGAAATCTGGCCTCCCGTCGTCCATCTTTACCTGGAAAACGGAGTAAGAGCAAAGCAGATTCGACAGATTTTCCCCAGAGATTGGACAATGTTATTTAAACCGGATTATCAAAGTGCGGTAGCGATTTTGTTGAACAGTTTGTAGTGTTAATGGTTTTAGTGTTAGGACAGAGTCTATGATCTGTGTCAATATCTAAACTTCTGGCTAATCACACATAAGAGAATTAAAGCTGTAACAGAATATATGAATCATTGTTAACTGATTATGGTTTTAGATTGAGATGATGTTTTGTGTCATGAATTTCCTCAGAGGGATTTTCCCTACACGAGAGTGATCTCATGCTGAAAGAGTTTGAGAAGCTCTGCTTCGTCATTTTCTATTCGCTTTTGTTCAGATCAGAAGTTCCATAACTGCCTGACAAACCGTGAAGCTCACAGGTGAACATTCGCTCTTTCATACCTTAGGTTCGAAACTCTCGAATCACGTCTGCAAAACCCTGACAGCGAGTCAAACATGGTTTAGGTTTAAATGAACAGTATTTATTGTGAGAAGAGAAATCTTACAGTAACCAACCACAACATCAAATCATCTCATTAAAAAATGAAAGGTAGTTTGACTTGAAATGGAACGGTCCGCGCTTCTGTCAGGGTGACTTGTAAAGGAAAAGAGTGAAAGTCTGTTAGAGTTGAGAGGATTGAGTTACACGGTTCAATAGAAGCTGTAGTCTGGATGTCTGCTGTTAACATCTCATTCATCATCTCCCATGAGAACATCACACATTTTCAACTCTTTTTGTTAGAGAGCTGAGCTCACCGCATTGTTTTCAAGAAACATCCCATAATAAGATCACAGCTGGACTGACAGTGAAAGGATCTATTAGGGATGATTCACATTTTCACATCCTCCTAGCATGTTTTTGGAAAGAATGGTACCGCTGTCTTATCTAAATGTGGTCAAACTCTACGCATATTTAAAGGATGCGATACTATTCTGTAAGTAGTCAAGATTAACATGAGGCATGCGGAAGCTGCTTTAATATTTAGGCAAAATGATTTAATATAAAAAATGAATATTATATAGTATTTTCCTTCCGTGTTTTAGAATAAGTAGGCGTGTCCAAACTTCATACGGTGTGTTTTTCATCCATCAGTTCATTGTTTACTGGAAATGTTAACATGCGGCCCTCAGGTATCATGATTCAGTACAGGTGAATGTGTGTGTGTGTGTGTGTGTGTGTGTGGAGCGGTAATTGAGTGTCGAGCCTGTCAGAGTGTTGTGACATTATATCTGGACGTCTGGACGTGACCCGTTCACCCCTGACATTCACGCCAGTCTTGAGATGCTATAATGTTTAGACGCGGCACCTTTCATCAGCAGGCGTGCGGGCGGACGGCACCAGGGTGCAAAGCTAACATCATATGACATCCTCAGGAGCTGGCCCGGGAGTGAAGGGGACCGCCGGAGATCTGTGATATTTGGCTTTAAGTCTGTTGCCGTATGTCAGGGTTCATCACAAAAGCAATCGTCCGGGTGGTGTGAAGCAGTCACACTGAGGTGCTGAGGCTTTCTGATGGCTAGGGATGATAAAAGATAAATGCGGCCCCTCACCTTTACGTCTCTCTCACGGGCGGAAGATAGGCGGCATGGTGAGGACGCTGGAGGTGACTTTTCCGCCTGTCCTGCCTGATTTTGACTTTACAGTAACTGACACTGGCCCGGCCTCACTGGGACTGTCTTTCTCCTTTGCTTTTCATTTGGAAATCCAGCCAGCCGTGTGTCCTTCCTGCACACACACACACACAGAGAGAGAGAGAGACTTTAAAAGAACACAGAGATAAAGTCAACTGAGAGTCCAACACACAATAAAAGGAATGACCTATGAAGAGGCCTCCACTCCTGCCTTTAATATGAGCCCAACTGGGATTCATTTCATTTAAATCGAAAAGAGAAAAATAATCCTGTTTTCCCTTATTTATTTGGATTGATATTGACTCAATTATAATGTGAACATATTTTATTGACTATATTTAATTTATATACACATCAGTGACTTAATATCCGCTGCTCCGCACGACCCTCAGTTTCCGCTTGTAGAAACTACGGCAACAAGCAAATGCAGAAGTTTTTATACGGCATCTGTTGTTCTTTTATTATGGATCACAATGACTCTTTGGCGAGTAAAGGAAACACAAACAAGCGTAAATGTAGTTTACTTTTTAAACGACTGTATGATTGTTTTAAACACGTAAAGCTGTGTAGCATTACGCTACCAAATCAATTGTCAAAGTCCGATATCATCGGCGGGCTAACGTAGCTTTACATTCCACGTTTCTCGCAAGCCAATTCATTACGATGACATCAAATAAAATTCATTCATTACCTCGTCCCTGAACATGATGGGCGATCTCCATACGAGTAACATAATGTAACATAATTAACATAAATTAGCTTCACCTTTTGTTGTTGTTTCGAAAGTGCGCCATCCAGCGGTTCAAATGTAAATATCGTGGCTTTAATAGCAATGCATCGCAATATTCAATTCTTTTTTTATGATGTTTTGGTGCAAAAAGTGCATAATGGCACAATATTAGCTTCTAATGACCTTGCAGGTATTAGTTATATTTTTAATAAAGGATGAAGCCATGAGGATGGACGTTACTGTATAACTGTTGTCCTTTACAGTCGGATCATGCAAGAGTCATTATCTCTTAAAACAGGGGCTATCTCACACTTGTATGCATTTATGTGTGCATGTAATTGGTCAGGACAATAATCGAAGATAATATAACTTATAACTGTTATTTAAGTCAGCAACATTGTGAAGATCATAATGAATTTAATGTGATCTCTATTTGCCCATTAAGTGTCATAATGTGTCAAGACGTCGCAGTATAACAACACTCAAACTGAATTTCATAGTTTTGGGAATATCCTCTCCTGACATCACTTATGGCCACAACTGAACACAGATATATGTGCGATATTGTGTGGACACATATAAAATAAACCACATTTGTTCCGTCTTCATTTAATTCGGCGACCTAACCCAACCTTCAGCGTAATCGTTCTCATTAACGTTTGACTTCTGTCCGCTTCAAGAGCTAAAGATCACGTCCTCAACAACACTTTCTCACAAAACCCCTCGGTCTGTGCAGAATTCACCACCCTGAATATTGGCACAAGACCCTTTTAAAAACCAACGCAGTATAATTTTTATGAACGGCGAGGCCGTTGGACTCGCTGCCAGATTTCTGCCCTTGAAAGTTGTTTGGAAAGTGAATGTATCTGAAGGGGCATCTGAACCCCATAAAGTGTGTCAGTAGAGCGTGATCCGCGCCAGCCGAGCGTGGCAAATATTGCGACAGCGTGCTTGTCTTTATTACCTCGCAGTGTGTGTGTGTGGAATCAAGGTTGATGGTTTTGGAGCAGTTGTGCCGAGAGGAGGGGTCTACTGTCATGAGCCCGTTTGCTCGTGTTCTCAGATGAATTCAATCATAGAGACCACCTCCGCCTATAGATACAGAACAGACACATAATACTACAGGATAACATGTTGGTTGTAAGATATTGTGATTTTCTGCGGTACACTCTTCAAAATAAAGGTGCTTCAAAGGTTTTTCACAGCAATGCAAAAAAAACATCTCTTTCTTGCCTTTTCATAATCGGAAGAAACCTTTTTTGAAACGCTTGTTAAAGGTTCTTTGTGGAACAATTTAGACAAAAACTTATTCTATGGCATCGAGAAGCATCTTTATTTTTAAGAGTGTACCGCAGACATTTTTTATAAGATATGACCAAATGGTTAAAGAACAATAGAGGTCAAGTCATAATGATTTATTATCACAAAAAAGAATGTGTATGAACGATATGCATTTTCACGCAAACGTCACAAACTGTGCTCAGGTTTGCCAAGACACCAAACTCCCTCGTGAAATTTCATCGAGCAAATGACGTCCATTAGGTCTGTAGTGCTGTTCTCTCTCGCTTCTGTATGTTTTACATTTTATTTGTGAAAAATGTCATCTTTAAAAGCATAACCTGTTGGCGCAATTTGTGTGGTGTGTTCTAAAACAATCTTTTAAATGACAGAAAATTACCAGTACGTTTTCCTTTATTTTACAGACATTTCTGTGTTTACTTTTATCTTGAAAGAGTCCAAGTAGCGTTAATTTTGGGCTCAGATATGACGATGATTAGACCATTAATATCCTACCCAAAGATGATAACAATATAATAGACATAACATAAACACTTCTACATTATAAATAGAGTTTAATGTAATTCATTTTAAATGCTGTCATTATAGTGGAACTGACATTTTGTTTTATTGAAAATATTTTCCGAGGCTTACAAATAAGTATTTCAGTCAAATTTTGTGTTCACGTTCGTGTGTACTCATTATTTTGATTTTATAACGTTTCAAAACGGCTCATAATTGCCTTTATTGTGTCCCACCAAAAAATAAATATCACCCGTTTAATTTCTTCGACTCTCAAAGGCCTTTTAATGGACTGTTTGAAGTGTTTTTTTTCCACCTGCAATGTGCAGATCGTAATCTTGTGCAGGTACATTTTGTCTTGTCTTGCGTTGATATTTGGTGTAAACTTGCCAACTCCCCAAAGAACGCCTGAACGCCCCCCTTTCAGATGTCTTTCTTCCATCACCCCCAAATTTCTCTGAGAAACGCCCCCGTTGAGAAACGCTGATCTACATTTGATGTGATACACAGTAATAAATACTGTCGTCATAAGCTTGTACTGTACTGTAAGGTTTACAAGCTCTTTAGCATTGAGGAAGTTTACCGTAGTTAATACTACTGTGTAGACAAATCAGACCATTGGTTTAAATCAAGAAAATGTCCATGATCAACAGTGTTTTTGGAGATTTTTGTAAAGTTTGCAAATTAAAAAACAATTGTATACAATATGCAGAAGGTTTTCCTGAATCTATTGAGTTTCCTCTTTGTAGGGCCCTTTCTAGGTAACAGATGGTGTGTTGACTTGTGCCGTGTCAGTTTAGCTGGCAGGAGCGGTGAGGTTAATGATTCTGGCCCAACACATCTAATACCGGAATGAAAGGTCATGTGATCGCTGGCATGAGTTTCAGTGTCATTTAGTTCTTTAGAGAGAGACAGCTGTTTTTGGATCAGAAGAACAATGAGGGTTCTGTTTTACTGCATTGTCACCTTGGCATTGATGCGGCTTTGTGCTTTTTGCATCAGTTGAGATGATCTGGAGATGGTGTAGAAGGTTGATGCTTTCAGTCCCATAAGGAGCTGTCATCGTTGTGTTTTTGATCAACACTTATATTGAGGGTTCTCTGGAGGGTAATCATCGTTCTGTTTCGTACAGCCATCATTGGAGCCTCTGCCAGCACCAGTTCTGTTTGCCAAATCGTCTGTTTCTGCTCATTTTTATCTGAAAATGCATTATGGGAAATAGAAACGGTCACAAATGAGAAAGCTGTTGACATGCTGTGAGACAACAGATTAAAGTAGGGGTGTAACGCTATATTTCGGAACGGTGTTGATGCTTCGTAGTATGTAAATGTGGCGGCGTCCTGAATATGCTAATTAACATGACATCAGAAAACAAAACACACAACTACTGTAACATCAAGTCTGCAGAATAGCATTTGAGCCGATGGAGTCAAAGTTCTTGAGCGGCTGGATTCCCCCGCATTTCCTTCAGCTCTTTATTAACTTCTAAAGTCCTTGTGTGGTTTCTGTGACATTTGAGAAGAATGCGGGAACATAAGGAGACGCCACGTCTTCGCCCATCTGATCACATTCAAGCACAATCTGCTCTTCTGAAAACTTCACTCCTCTGCCGGCTCGCGTCTGGACGCGTCAGGGGTTAAATCTGAAGTGTTGGATTGGGCCTTCTGTCATAAAGATTGAGGATTAGATCCATCTGCTGGCTGGGATGTTCTTTTTCTCATGCCAAAAGTGTCACATTAGGAAATCTCTCTCGCTCGTGTTGTATTGTATCTCTTAACACCCTTCAAGGTTAATTCTGCGCCTTCTCCCGAAACCGCCGGTCGCATATTTGCGTTCTGCCTGGTCTGAGGATTTGCTCGCTCAGATTTCCCACGGGACGGTTTACCCCGGCTACGCGGTTCAACTAGGAATGAGAAATCAAATGTGCCAGGCTTTAAATGGAACACAGTGTACCCAACAGGATTTCTGAGCGGATGCTCAGAGCCATTTTATCTCCTCTTTCTCCATACAGTTAGTGTATTCTTTTGCTTTATTTTTTCTTTTTAGACACGGGACTCCCCGCTTCAGATTGACGCCGCAGGAGATGCTAGCCTCCTATCTTCACAACGACAGCGCGCTGGTTTTACATCATTGTGCACTGGATGATTTGAAACCCTCTAAAAGAAAACTCTTGCCTTTCTAGAATGAAAACTGTAAAAAGTGCTTAATTTGATTTTTAATTACATTATAAAATATTAAAAAGGAAGCAAAAATATGGAACTATATAAACATTATACAGATATATAAATTATATATTCATCCTTTATAAAATTTTGGAAAATATGGGTTTGAATGGATTGAAGCTAGGCTATATATGAGTGTGTGTGTGTGCGTGTGCTTTTGATGTCATTAATAGATGTAAAGAATGGGATGGAGGGTTTAATGTAGACGCTGCTGCAAATCAGTTTCTGACGTCTGTAGCCGACAGGTAACCCACACATTCTGTGTTAATGCCTTCATGTCATCAAGCAAGGACTGTTTGCCATAGGCCCGTGAGTAACATCACAGCTCAAGAGATTTCAAGAAGAGCGTTGGCGAGTAAGGAGCCCCAAAAGGCACAGCGGGATATTGGACATCTCAGAAGCAGAGCTTTCTAAATGAGTCACAGGTCTCCGTCACTGTCCTGAGGAAAAATGAGACGTGTTGATCCAGCTTAGAGCGTGTGACTTAGGTAGATTCGTGGGCTTTTCAAATTGATTCGTGACAATTTACAGCTTTGAAATGTTAAAACATGAAAACGACCTGCCGTACGGTCACATATCATCTTGAGTGTTCGTATTTACACGCTGTCACTGATATATGTTTCTTGTGCTGTGTGAAAGTTGAATCAAAGGCGAGACGGACGGACACTAGAAAGTGAGTTTAAATGTATTGCTCAATAGTTGCTCTTTTGCGAATCGGTAAAGAACGTTGCCAACGATTGTTTCTGCAAAACCTCTTTTGGGGCTCGAATCTCATCGCTATCTAGAAATGAAACATTACAGATACTGCAGGTTTCATTCATAATGTCTTTTCCATACGTGACCGTGGATCTTAAGTAGCACGGGATTATCCACAAATACATTGTATGGGTCAAAATTATCGATTTTTCTTTTACGCCCAAAATAATTATGATATTAAGTACAGATCATGTTCCATGAAGATATTTTTTAAATGTCCTACCGTAAACATATGAAAACTTTATTTTTGTGAGTAGATGTCCTGCTACAGTGGCTCTTATTAACAACTTTAAAGGCCAATTTTCTCAATATTATGTTTTTCTGCACCCTCAGATTCAGAGTTGTAAACGGTTGCGTCTCCGCCAGATATTGTCCTATCCTAACAACCCATATATCAATGGAAAGCTTAATTGTCCAGCTTTCATACGATGTAAAAATCTCCATTTCGAAAAATGTACCCATAAGGTTTTGTTATCCAGGGTCACATATACAGAAACATGCGTCTCATTAACTTCCATTAAACCAACTGTTGAGACGCCGTATTAAAAGATGAAAATCATCTCACGCTTTCTCTCTCTCCAGGAAGTAGAAAAGCTCTCCGGCTCAAAGTCTCGTTCGAAACCGGACAGACTTTCCGTTTAGTGCGTGGAGCTTATAGCCGATGAGTGAATGTATGAAATAAACGTCAGCTTGCATGCTCACTGTGATGATATTACAGACACGCTGTGTTCAAAGCTCTCCAGCGCTGAATGGGGCGCGTCGGAGCAGTTTCATTTGATCTTCTCTCGTTCAGACACTCGCAACATCATAGCTGAACGGGAAGATGAAGAGACGGAGAGTTTATCCGGGAATCTGGAGGTGTGAAACGGCTTTGGAGTCATCACTGATCCTCCTATGCGCTTGTACTTTCATTTACGAGGCGACGGAGGATCAGTGTACAGTGACGTTTTTTGAAGGGCAAATAAGCGAATGTTGACAGGATACATGTGTTTGAGACGTTGGCAAACTTCGCTGAAAACTAACTTCCCTGACAGCAGATCTGAAGACAAGCAGCGTTTCTTCATACTCGGAGCTAAAATAAGCTGTTGAATACTAGTGAACTGCATACTTCTCAAGTGTATACTGAGACCAGCCGCTTCACAGTGGGAAGTACACAGCGACCCAGAGGAAAGTGTTTGTGCTCGGTGCTCAGATGTTTTGCTTTCATAGATTTCACAGAGTTCTCAGGAACTTGCGGATGTTACTCCTAAAACTGCTCAGAAGAAATAAAAAGAGAATCAAATGTGAGTCTGGAGGTGTAAATGAATGTAGATTGTTGAGGTCAAATCATCTGGATTTGGGTACATTTGATGAGAAATGTTTGAGTTCATTTTGAGTCTTCAATAATATATACTTTTATGACTGCAGACGCGAAGAATCTGAGCTCGGTTTGACACATTGACATCTCTTCTCAAACTCTAATGACAGACACATTTGTCCGATGTTTGACTCTTTTTCTCGGGAGAAACATCTGAGACACACGCGAGACTTAAATGTTTCCATTTGCTCTCCATTTACAGTAATCTCATTAATGTCTAGGACAAATAATTGAGATATGGCTTGCAAGGATATTAAAGATTACTTATCCATGATTTATTTGTCCAATTCATAGTTTGTTTTACAGTGCAGTCGTTTTTTGTTTTTGTACTTTTTTTTAAACGCACGTATAGTGTCAGTTCTGGCGGGTCACATGAGTCAAGCTTGCATCAACTGATCCTCCTCTTCCTATAGAAATATGTCGTAATCACAGCTTCCGTTTTAAATCTCATTCAGCTAACAGCAGCTAATCGTGTTGCTCAAGAGCAAATTACCCTCCTCCATCCCCAACTCCACCTCACATTTATAATCGGGACTCGACTTCTGTTATTCCATTTCATAAGTCTCAACTAGATTTAATTATGTGTTACACTTAAATGTTTTTAAGAACTAATGACGTCTGCTTGTTCTGTTTGCCCTAAGGGGGGGGATCGCTGCACAGAGTTTTGCCCAGAACAGAACCCTACCGCCAATCGAATCTGTATGGTTATTGTCAATCATATTTGACGGTAGTGAGCCTGACAGAAATGCAATAGTAACCACAAATTTATCATGATGTGACTACTATAATGTTTTTGTAGTAGAACTAAAGTAGTTACAAATTTACCATTATCTCCAGATAGTAACTTTAGTTCTGGGATTAAAAACACAGTAAACTCACAGCAATTTCAAATTTACCATGATCTCACTATAGTAACTTTTCATTTTTTTGTTTCTTATTTTGGTAGTTGTAAAGCTATAGGAACCACAATCTGACAATGTGTACTTTAATTTCACTCTACACTCTTAAAAGTGAAGGTGATTAAAAGGTTGTTCACAGTGATGCCATAGAAGATCCATTTTTGCTTCCACAATTACCATTTCAAAGGTTCTTTAAAGAAACATCTCTTTCTTACCTTTTTATAATCCGAGGAACCTTTGTTCGACTCAAAGAACCTTTTGTGGAAGTCAAGGGTTCTTCCGAAATTAAAGATTCTTTGTGGAACCATTTATGCGACAAAAATTGTCCTCTATGGCACCGTGTAGCACCTTTTATTTTACGAGTGTAGTAAATCGAGGTAAATTTCCTAAGGAACATCATGAAGCATTTTGAACTTCGTCAGGTTGGTTTGGAGGCATCTTGTCATCGGCTGATGTTTCATGCTGCATCTAGACGGTGAAAACTGTGCCAGACAACACTGTCATGTTTGATCACAACTATCGATGTGACACGTCCCTTTAAATCCCTCAGAAAGACCCCCTCCTCCCCACGGCCCTGTGCGTTTTCAATTGACCTTGTGTCTACTTTCAATGCAAACTTGACCTTTAAAGTGTCTGCTGGCTGTGATATGCAGAAGATGGCTTCTGTTCAAGCTCCTACGGCGAATGACATGTCATTATCAGAGGCTGCTGGAGGTGCACGCTGATGCTCACAGGGGTACATTATTGTCACATGATCTCTGTCTACACAAAACATCAGAGCTTTCAACATCGCCAAGCCGTTCACCTTCTCTAACATCGATGTCAGAATCTACTCAAATATTTCTCTTCACACAGAGAGATGCTTTACATGCGACACAAGTTGGTCAGGAATCAGACTTGTGTTCTACCGTAGATTATGAGTGTCTGCTGAAGCATCTCGCTATATTTCAGGTTAACACGTTCCCTTCGACAAGCCTGGAATAGATTTTCAGTACAGAGAGAACTAACTTCTCTCTGTTTTTCCTGCAGGTCAATATATCACCGGCCTGCAGCAAAGCGCTGACCAAAATGTTGTACTGCCCGTACTGCGGAGGAATGCCAGAACTCAAACCCTGTGCTAACTACTGCCAGAACGTCATGAGAGGATGTCTGGCAAACCAGGCCGACCTCGATCCAGAGTGGAACCTCTTCATTGGTAAGAACTGCTGTTCGCTTGTGTCTTTTTAGGTTTTGGGGCTGTTTAAGGATTTGCTAATCCAAATATCTGAGCTTCATGTCTGTCAGTGTTTCTGTGGTTCAGTTTGTAGAGTTTTGTGTTAGCGGCACATGAGATTGTGTGTTTGATTCCCAATGAACACACACACACACCGATAGAATCTTTAGACTGAATGCACTTTAAGTCACTTTGGAAGAAAGCGTTTGCCAAATGCATAAATGTTTTAGACGGGTTTTGCGGAAATCATTATTGATTTATTGACTTCCTTGATGTGTCTTCTTCTATTGAGAAGGATTCAGTCTTTCTTATGAGTTCATTTGAAATGACGTTTCTTTCATACTGCCATCATCTAGACCAGGGGTTGGCAACAGGCGGCCGCAGGCCAAAACTGGCCCGCCAGCGGCATTATTTTGATTGTTTTGCCAGTAGCTGGTTCTGAAATAGATCCGTCACAATCACATCTTTAGTGAATTTGCCTTCAAAAAAAAGTAAGAGAAACTTTTTGCAGCAATGTTT
Source organism: Barbatula barbatula (assembly GCF_947034865.1). NCBI lineage: Eukaryota > Metazoa > Chordata > Actinopteri > Cypriniformes > Nemacheilidae > Barbatula > Barbatula barbatula. The sequence goes on along the minus strand of NC_136771.1, from coordinate 1,429,138 downwards.
TATTCTTAAATGAATTAAGAGCTTTTAATTTGAAAAGTACTGAAAGATATTCAAAGGAGTCTGTCGATCGCTAGACACACTTCTAAAATAGCCGTCATGAAATATGGGGTACGAAAAAACTAACAGTGAGTCATTGAAACATTTGATTATAGCGCAACAAAGCAAATTCAACTTTTTGAAAGGTGTCATGCTTCGTCTTGTGGTGCCGTTTAATACTATATTCTTTGCAAACAGCGACAACTTTGTTGCGGATAAGACGCACACCGGCTTTGCGTTCGCAAAACTAGGTAGGATGAATGCATAGTTGTCTTTCCATTCCACTTTGTATGCCCTATTTTCGCTGTCAACTTTTCTTTGATAGTGACTCTCCATTTTCTCTCACCATCTAGACCATAAAGGCTGCTGGGTATGGCAGCTATGTAATGCATTACACAAGCACACTCAAATTAGGGATGCTGATCATTTAAACATATTGAAATATCACAAATATGCATATCGCAAAGGCTTGTGATACCTTCAAAACGTTGTCAGGTTTTAGGTTGGTGCAGATTAAAGAAAGTTTTTTTTAGATGTTGTCGTTTTTAAAATGACACAGTAAAACATGGCGGTTATCTTTTAGATGCTGTATTAATGATTTGTTTTAAATGTGCACTGGTTGTATATTGTTCAGCCTTTTTGTAATAGTTTTTTACTGTACAAGCATATCATATAGCATTATTTCCCACATCGAGTATCACATTATGTAGAAAATAACTGCATATCTCATTTTGTTCAAAATATTTCAGAGCTAACTCAGATTCAGGTCTGGCTTTTTGTAATTACATATGTGGCCCTTTCTTGCAATCCAAACCTTTCAATACAATACAGAAGTGAAACTGGTTTGAATGCTGTTCAATGTTGACTTGAGGTTTAAAGTGACATTTCTGCCAAGGGAAGAGACATCTTTCATCAATTATTCATCCTTGTGTCATGTCAAACCGGTGCAGAACACAAAAGAAGATATTTTGAAGAATGTTGATAATCGAACAACACTGAATTACAGTGAGCCTCCATTGCGTGAACACAAAACCACAGAGACGTTTCTCAAAATATCTTCTGTTGTGTTCTGCTAAAGAAAGACTTGCATGCAGATTTACAACCATATGAAATTAGATTTGGGTGTGACCTGTACCTTTAACACGGTTAATGTTTAAGTGATGGTTCAGCTTAATTCTGTGCGCTTTCATACATGTTTGCTGTAAGCTTTTGCGATACACAGCAGTAAAAGAGCTGCACATTATATACAGTCATTTGTAGACCATAATCATTTGAATTCATTACAGGATGACAGGTTTTAAATATATGAGTGTGTCTTTTGTTTTCAGGCTAAAGCTTAATTCCGTTCCTGCTGCGACGTCCCTGAAGACTTACAATTCCTTTCAGGCCATTTAAGCTTTGTTTTGCATTTCCAGACCTCATTTTCTGTGGTATAGATTTTAAATCAGTATAATTCTCCCCCACAGAGAGATATCGACTGGGTTTATGGCGTCACACTTCGATTAGCGAATGAGGATAATTCATTTTGTTTGGAATATTTTTAGAAAGGCCACACAGAAGCGGGGTTTTTGTTTGAAAAATCATCACTGCGAGATGATCTGCGCTGGTCCGGCGGTAAATACTGACCTTTGCACCGTGTGGCACTCATGGCATTTATCCTCGGCCTCGGTTGATGTGCCCTTCTCACCTGCATTGATTGGCAGGCCCGTGAAGACATTCAGATGGCGTCTCGCTCGGGTTCGACCCCATGCAGTTCATCGATCGCAGAAATCGTATGGTTTATAGCGAACGTTCACACAAACAGCCCTCGCTGGTAATGCCTTTTGGAAATTGAACCGTGCCGGTAGGTTTAAACTTGTGCTCGACCGCTATGGGTTTGTCAATGGCTGATGCCAATACTGATAACTGCATGCGTTTCATTTAGATGAGCCTAAATCCATTCATATATACACATAATAATCAAACTGTGGTTTTCATCATTTTATGGTGTAGAAAACTAAAACTTGTGTGAAACATACACATGATATTTCAGTTTGTTTAGTTTCCCATAACACAAAAAAAGCAACTTTAAAGTCACAATTTTCTTTTTGGTAAATTATTGTCTGGGAGAAACATTAGAGAATACACAAATGTAAGTTGTTTATTTTATTTGACTTAATATACAATTTATTTTTGGTCAGCGGTTAAAGATTCATGCTGTTACACGTTAACGTTTCCTGCAAGGATATGGTTCCATAAACGCCACGAAACAGCTGTGAGAAATGATTAATCTGTGTTATTAATTTACTGGTAAAGCCGGGAGGGTTTGCATTCATCTCACTTGAGGAACCACAGGAGACGTTCTCCCATCGTCAGCCTCTGGCTCCTCCAGATCTAATGAGTGCAGATCTCTTCTGTCTCTGAGAAATGACATGATACCGAGAAAACCTCGGCCTCTGCTTTACTGTTATTCTGATAAATACACCACCTCTGATCTGAGGTCAGATGCTGGAGGAAGTATCATTTCAACCTCATCCTATGAGCATTCATCTCTCTCGGCTTCTGAACCTGAATTCGGTGACACACAGTTTGCAGGATGAAGGGCTTATTGACCGACCTCTTTAAAAACTGATGCACACATTCAAATGTGTATGTGTTCTTTTCTCCGTTTTCGCTCAGAAAAAGCACTTTAAAATATTTTATATATCACACATGCACATATACTGAGACGCACGCACACACATTTTATCATTTTAAATGTTGTAATTGTTCTTGTTGCGAGCGGGCTAGCAAGTCTAGAATGCCCTATCAACCATATAGAAACATGCTTAGCACCGTCCAGAGCATCTCAGCAACCACAGGTCAAAGGGCTAGGAATCCCATGGCATCGCCATGACAACAGTCCTGTGGCAGTGAGTTTCTCACAGGCTCTTCTTGAACTCTTCTCTAATATAAAGTTAAATTATTAGCTGTTAGACTCACAGCTCATGTCACCGTTAAAGCAACACTTTGTAGGTTTTTCGACCTTAAAAAAAATGTCTGACAAATTATTTCAGTGGAAGGACGACTGAAACTGAATAGTAACTGAGACCCGTCAGGTTTTTCTGTTAGTTTGAAATTATTTAGGGGTGAATAAATAATAACAGTTGGGTTATCTATTCTTTTCATCTTAAGGTCGGAGTGAAATAAAAATGTCATTGCAGCGTTTATTGTAAATAGTTGATCAATGACGCCATTCCCTCTTTACATTTTGTGTGCCCTCATAATCTTTAGTTAAAATCTGTAAATGCACTTCTGAAATGACATATGTTAGACGGCTTGGGCGGAGCATCCGTTAACTCCTCCCCTTCGACTGTAAATCTGCTGCCAGTTCCATTTCAAAACGCAACGGCGGTTTTATACATCCAATCAAATCGCAGAGAAAGACGAAAGCCACTGGGAAATGCGTTAAATCCGGAATTAAAAACGATTGCAAATTCCGGTTCACAGGGACTTCAGTTCTAATCCTTGTTTCACTCGAATCTGATTTTTGTATATTAATCTCCCCGTAACCCGGAGAGAAGATTGAGCTGTTACATCACGGCATAATGCGTATGTTTGATGATAGATGTTCTGTGCGGTATCGATCCTCAAGGGTAAATTCAGAATGGAACGCTTTGACCTGAATGTGATACGCACATGAGACTCTGTGGTCTGAAATGTGGATGGGTCAGTTAAATTCAGTCTGTGTGCATCTCATTTGTTATTTGATTGTATTTTTTGTAAATACTGTACAGTAAAAAGATTCTGAGAGATCACTGGACTTCTCGTGTCTTCTAGTCTCAACTATCTTCATTGTGTGTCGACTCCATTAGCTTGTAAGTGTCATTAGGACATGATGAGGGATTTGTTTAATATTTGAGCATCAGAGACAGAGGAGCGCTGCATAATTTACCTTTATTTAATAGAAAAAAGCATTAAAGAAGCCCCACCTATGAATATTAAAATCTCTGTTGATAAAAGACTGCGGTGCCACATTTGAGTTCAGTTTGAGATATTGTTGAGATCTCCATTTGTTCTCTCTTAGAGAACTCATTTTAGTTTTTAATAAACAATTAAGCTACACTGTAAAAAGATTCTCTAAACTACAAAAACAGAAATATACTGTAAAATAATTTCCCTAAAAGTATATATTTAAAAAATATCCCCCTTTTTCTTGTAAATGTGCCGTCTTTCTCTGTAATTTAATAGTTTTTGATCGTATTTAAAAAATGAACTGTAAAAAGGAAATCTTGATATAAAATGCCCAAAAATAAACTGTAAAATGTTTTTTCCCTGTAAAATGATATTTTTAGTTTTTCTTGTAAATTTCCGGTTATTGACTGTATTTAAAAAAATACATAAAAAATCTGTCAAACAAACAGTAAAATGCCATTTTACATGGTAACCTGTAAAATTATAAAATTATTTTTTTCAGTGTAAGACGTCCCTTTTCTATGATTTGTTTGCTTTTTTTGTTATACATTAAGTCGCACAATGTTTCTTTTTGATCAAAAACATAAAATATCTTTCGCATATGTCCGACCTACACTTGAATTTCGCCTCATTTATCCACCTGCTTCTTTTATCTTTATCAGTCTCCATTTCAGACCCGGCAGGAGAACAAAGGTGAGCCGCGATTAAAGCAGGTTCACTGAGATACAGAAGAAAAAAAATGCAGGAAGCAAGAGAACACATCAGGGAAGTCACGCAGGAAAAGAGGACACAGGAAGTTGTTTGAAAAATGTCAGACGTAACAAAACCAAAAGTTCAAAGAGTTCAAAATCGCAACGCAACAATGCACAACAGTTGAAATGGTTTCTAGGGTGTTGCTATGCTATGGCATTAGGTTTAAAGCATTTAAGGTTTATCATGGATATGTAAATGCCCACATAAGATCTTCAGAGTCTCACAGTATAATCTCAAATAAAGACCTCACATGAAACAAACGCTCTCCTAACACAACACAATCTACCTGTAAGTGATATCAGACGCACTGCGTGTGCAGTCGCCACAACCTACCTGATTACACCTGAAACCATCGTGTGCTTATTGTTTTCCATCCTGGAGGAACAGAATTTCTGTTGGCAAACAGTGATGTGCAAGAGAGACCGCAGGAGACTGGCTAGCGTTCAGACCAAACAACAGGATAATAATAAAATATGAACGTGACTTTAGAGACGGCTCTTGGAACACTGATGACACTTGTTTTCAGAGCTGAAGTATCTTGTGTTTTCTTGCACGTTCCCACCGGTCATTACTGCTGCACTTTTCATCCGTCCCCGAGCGGACGGCACTTCTGCCCTGTCTGAGTTATATCAGAACACACCTGGATCACCTCACGAATGATGAGCAAGAGACAAACAACAGCTGGACACTCAATGGATTTAAACCACATTACAAGAACATTGGCACTGTTGTTTGGAGCAGTTTGTGTTTTAATGGCTCTGTGCTGTAGCGTATAGAAAATTCATTGGTGTTACTTAAGGCAAACACTACAGTCGATGCTAAACTTTCAGCGGTCCAGATATAAGATCAAACATTTGTCTAGCCTAGATTTAGGGACAAGAATATCATAAAGAATTGGTCTCGGGATTTGACTTTTTTTGACCTGGGCCAGACAGCTGCCACCTAGCAATACCCTAGTTACCACCCACACACCATAGCAACCGCAAAGCAATGTGCTAACATCATTCAGAACCCCTAAGCAACCGTACAACAATGGTTGCACAAGGCTTTGGCCTGCAAGATATGTTGAAAGGGTCTATATTGGAAATGTGTTTTGACATTCTTAACATGACATTGTCCCATTTTGTAATGCACGCATGTTTACATTCAGAAGTTGTAGTGATGCTGTCTTATCATATACTGTTAATAAATTTTAGTATAATTTACATTGATTTAAAAATGTAAAGCATTATCATATCAGATGTTGCATTATTTAGCGTCACCCGATTAGCATCATAGTGTTGAGTTTTGTGCACAGCAAACTTACCACTGTTAAAAAAGGTCAAATTAACTCTCACACATCCACACATTGAGAGTGTTTATTATACATACACTGTGAGTGTTAATTTGACCGATTTTACTGTGCATTAAAAGTCCAGTGCAGTCAGTCATGTGATTTTGCTGGTAATTGTACTGTTTTTACCGTGGTCATTTTTAAGAGACATCGGTTAAAGTAAAGTAAAGACACCTTCAAAGTGTCACTGTCGTTCAAGTGGTTTATAACCCTTTTTTCTGGACTGATCAGCATTCTAGCGTACTGCATACTTCATGACATGTACAGTATGTTATTATCTAGCTGTCATGCTACAAGGAAATGTTTCGCAATTGCATGAACTTGGGTTGGACTTTCTATGGATGTCTGTGACTGTAAAACATACAGTCTAAACTATCACATCCAGAGCGTTCATGCTGTTCAGTGTTTAATAGTTAAACAGCGTTTGAGTTTTAGCTGTTGTTAATGGAGGTCTCGCGGATTTTCAGTCAAGGAAAGATGTGACATGTGTTCATAAATAAAGTGTTCCTGTAGCTCTCAACCCACGTCTGTAAACTTGATCGCTCTGCAAATCACTGCAGATAAAAGCATCTGCAAAATGCAGAAATGCAAATGTGCTAAATGGGACATTTATTTTGACACGAATGTAAATGAAGCCGTAAAGGATTGACACCCAATCTGCTCAATATGTTGTACTGTCTTAAGCTTTTACATCGCATCATTTCACAGACCATCTGTTTTTTGTGCAGTGTTCATTTTTGGAAATATAAATTAGCATTGTTAGTTTGGACGAAGGCTCAGAACCTGTGTTTTGTGTGAAATGGGAAGGGAAATATGAATGAGCTATTTTCAACTCGATGAATGGAAATACTAAACAAATATACATTTCATTTCAAAGCACGTCGTAAAATCTTTTTGTGAGTTATGTGAAAAACCTTTGGGGGAGATTTTTGAAACATTGATTTCCAAGATTATTTCTTATGTTTATGGAAATATCTCTGCTGCTGCTGTGTGTACGATAACATGTTCATGGGTAAATTATAGTGACATTGTATTTGTAGAAGTTATTTGAATTTCTTTCAAGTCTTTTTATTTCAATTCTTTCAAAGATTTTCAATTTGAAATGCAATTCTGCACCATGTTTCTATTTTATTTCAGAATTTAATCATTTGAAGATAAATCAAACCGATAAAGGCAAATGCGGTTCTGAAAGTGAATGTGCTCCCATACCTCAGCGCCTCGGTTTCATTCCCATCAAATGAAATATGTGGTATAATCATCTACAGGTTGGAAAGTTTAATAACACAGCCTGTAATTGCAGACTGCGTTACAGTTTCTCAGATCCGGCACCATTAAAGTGGCTGGTTTTGACACAAACTCGTTTTGCTTGCTTGTGAAGGATGTTTCGAGGTCAGTGAAGGAGACAGAATTCATTACGGTTCAGGTACATGAAGCGGCGTACGAGGGGATTCATATTTTTGCTTATGAATGGCAGCGCAGCATCAGTCACCGGCTCCCGTGATAAACAGCCGCTGTTGTGTTTTATGAGCGCTACATCATTATCATTTGTCTCGTCAGCATCTTGTTGGGATGTTCAGTGACAGAGAAAGGTACCGCCGCATAATAGATGCACTCACATGGAGCTTAAGGCAACAGATTCGACATGGACTTAACAATAAAAGTACATTTCGAAATGAAATAAACATAGTGTGCTTAACATTGAAAACATTAGTATTCTACATTGTTGTCGCATGATGTGATTGCATGTGAGACAAGACCTCATCGCATTGCATTCTTTATGCCGTGAGCGTCCGGGTGTGGGCACAGAAATGCATCTGGTTGGCAATGTGAATGTTTTAAATGAAATATTCTGAGTCAGAGTTAATATGTAAAAAATAGCAGACGATAGTGTTTATTGGTTAAAGCAAGCGCTTTGCATTGTACACGGTACCAATTATGACCCGCCAGCTGTTCACCAGTAAAACCAGTACAAGCTTCTTTCACGTCTGATTCCAGTACGATTAAATGTTGTTTTACTGGATCCCAACACATAACCAGTAGAGCCTCACAGACAGTTTCAATTCAAACCGATACGACTCCCATTATACCTATTAAACCCAGTCAGAGAGAATTTCTCTGACGGTTTCTGTGTTTTACTGCAGCGTGCTCTGACTGTATAATGCACATTTCTGCATATATTTGCAAGCTGTGCACTTTACACGTAGGCGTAGACTGCAGGAATGCTAAGAGAAGTATGTTAATAAGCTCTTTGCATTAATCAATGAATGCTAAACATGAATTCTCTCTCTTCATTTATTGCTGAGCAAGCTCGAGCGCCTCTTCCCTCTATCAGATTTTCCTCCCGCGTTCTCCTAATTACAAAGGCTAATTAAGATTTAGGCCTTTGTGTTGTCCTTTGGTGAGACCTTTGTCACCACAATGTAAGTGATCCGCATTGATTTTATTTGCTCATTTCTTTTTAATTGCTCCATGCGAAATAGGACCTCGCAGGCACCTCATGATTCATGAAAACTTACGTCAATATTATATTCTTCTGTGTCAGAGACTGTCCTTGGGTAGAAGATTGTGGAGACGCTTAAATATATATATATATAACATGATGTTGTTTCCAACTTTTATTATGTAAATAGATACCATTTGGGTTCGTAAGCTTCCATATTTTTCCTGACTTAATATAAAAAATGTGTTTTAATAAGTAATCAGTTAGACTTGCAACGTCGTGTTTTTGCTCAATAATAGGACAGAAATAAGTTTAATTGTGAGAGAAACGCAGCAGATTTTCATCAAAGTGTGATTCTGGGTAATTATCCCGCACACAATTCCTGTGAGTGACAGCTGAGACGCCCAACAAGCACTAATGTGACAGGGTCAGCCGGGCCGTTGCCATCGGTTGCCGTCTCCATAACGATGTGTCCAGCTGTCAGCTGTCATGGCAGCGTGAAGAGGGGCAGATGTTCGCACGTATCGTCACTTTCGCCTCAGTGAAATAAAACGAAATGATTATTGGTCAGAAAAAAAATGTCATCGTCAGTCATAAGAATAATGTTATAATTATTGTTTGCTTGGTCTGAATTAGTGCTAACTACAGAAATATACATAGTTTTTTCCTTTTGTAAAGTATTTAATTTCCATTTAACTTCTACAATGGGATTTGTGTGAAAAAATGCTGGTTGCGTGATGCATCCTAGTAATGGATTTCATTAGAACGTGAAGTGTATCGTAATGGACAGTTTCAAGTTTTACACAAAAAAAATCTCTCGTGATTTTTTGAGGCAATATTAGAATGATGAAGCATCATTCCGTCACACATTAAATGCACATCATTGTGACGCGTTACTGCTAATAAAATGTTTGTTTTGTGAAAGGTTGATAAATAAAAACATTTAATTTCACCAATTCACAGTGCCAATCCTAGACGTCCAGGGGGCCCTATGCAAACCTTTGTGAGGGGCCCTTAACATAATAGTTAAAAATGATAGACTGCAAACTATAAGAAGTGGATTGCTGTGGTGTGCATTATAGCTGAGACATTTGTACAGCTGGTTTTGTGACTGTAAATCATCCCTGTAAATGCTGTTGATGCGTATGTTACTTTGCAGACGGTCCCTAAATTTATGACTATCGAACGTCCACAGTCAAACCAACTGTATGCCAGTGGACAAACACTGAATTAATTGTAAATCTGTACTTGGATAACTTGGCAAAACTTACGTTGTTGCGTTTTTTCCACTATAGGCGGATAGCTTCATTTTGAAGGCATGGCAATATGTAATGACGCATCATCACATTATGCGCATGTCATCAGCTGCACGCACTGCACAACGTCCCAATATGTCATAGTAGTGAAATAAATTGAGAAATAAAAACTGTAAAGTTTGTAAGAGACCACTCTAAAGGCAGAAAGTTGATTCAGTACTCAATGGGTGGTTTAGGGGCCCTATGCAACTTGCGTAGTTTGTGTATAGGGAGGATCGGCTCTGTCAATTCATATTTATTGCATTTTATTTCAGGCAACATCGCTTAAATCTCCTCACAAACTGAAACCTTGCAGTGGGACTTGAAGGCAAAATTTCTTTAGTCAAAAGTGAAGTATTACATATAAATACAAACATATATGCTTAAATGTAATCAAAACATCTTTATCATACCATACCATGTGAAACCTCTCTCTCTCTCTCTCTCTTTTATTTGAGCTGCGTACAGCAGCTCTGTTCTCATTCTCAAGTGATTGAGTCACACATGGTAAATAGTGACAGATCTGACAGGTACAAATGGGGTCCAGAACCCTGAATGACAGAAGACAAACTCCTCAGAAAACCACTGCTGTTGGTTTCTCACGACGGCTTTACTGACTGCAGGTGACTGAACTCATCTGTGTTATTTGCTTTTTACAGATCTCATAGTGTTTCATCACCATTTTATGAGGTGGTGAATTCATATGTATTTATATGATCTCATATGTTGTTTTATAGTCTGGTTTAGATCTCCTCATTATTGCTATTTTATACTTGTATGTTTCTGTCTGATTCACATTGTACGGATTCATATGGAATAGGCCGCGTCTTAAAAGTTGTGGGGTTGTTGGTGTTATGTTTTTGAAAGACCCATAAAGTGAATCTGTTAATGATTGGCACATTAAAGTGATAGTTCACCCATCATTTGCTCATCCTCATGTCATGTAATACCTGTATACATGTGTTTGTTGAGATGAACACAGAGAGAGATATTTGTACAGATCTCAACTCCTTCATGAACATCAGCTTTTGCTACACAATAAAAACACCTTTCATGGTTTGATCGATTGGAACGGTCAATAACAACGCAAAACACAGATATTTGAAGTTAGTTATAGTGAATTCCTATGGAGAAAATCTGATCTTCACGCAGTTAGGTAATAACTTCACGTGACGTGCAAACAAACTTTTGGAAAATTATTTCAGAGAGAAGCTCAGACAGAATGTGTTTTGACAGAGTGTTGGATTGAAAGCGTCCGATTTCTGGCCGTATTCCTGATAACCATTTCATCTTTTGCCAATAAATGACTTGTGCTGGACTCGACTTCACACACAAATAGTCTTTTATTCAACGCTTTTATTCTGTTCATAATTTAATGTGCGGCATCATTTTAACAAAAGAAAGAGAATTATTTATGTCATGTCAAACCTGTACGGGTTTATTTCTTCCAAAGGACACAAAAGAAGATATTTTGAAGGATGTTGATCATGGAATAACCCTGAACCTCATTGACTTCCATTATATGAACACAGAGCCACTGAAACATTTCTCAAAATATCTTCTTTTGTGTTCCACTGAAGAAAGACTCACACACAGGTTTTGAATAAATGATGACAATGTTTTATTTTTGAGATGGAATGTAAGGACGGCCAGTGGTTTCAGTCTGGGTTGGTTTTGGCTCTCCTCCATGTGAGTGTTGAGGTAAATAGCTCTCTAATGGTTGTTTACTTTCAGCTTTCTCTCAGTGGCATGTTTCATTGCAAAGCCAAGCAGGGTTAAGCTAACACAAACAAGCTAGCTTTTATCACGGCTAACCTTTGTGGTGACGTTAAAGACATTGAATGTTTGCCGTTTAATGGAAAACCATGACAGGGTGATCTGTATTCCAATAAAACTGTAAAGATGAATACGTAAAGAAACAAGCAGTTCTATTTTCAAACAGAGATGGCGACAGAGAAGCAAAAGTGTTGTTTCGGTAGGGGGTTACTATAGAAAAACTAAATTTGGATCTAAGTGTCGTTAACGTTCCAGATTGTTTCTGTTTTACTCGCAGTAGTGTCTGTGGCTTCTTTGAGATTTAATCGGGATGGTTTCGTCTCACATAATGCTCATGATGATGTATTGAAAGCTTCTCTCTGTATTTTGGTTTTGTATCTTTAACTAAATGTATAAGGGATTCAACTATAAAAGTCTCATGATTGTTAGTCAAATGTGGAATCCAGGGTTGTGGACTATATACTTAAAGTATGTACTTCGGCGTACACTTGTTTGCGTTCTTTAAAAATAGTGTATTTAAGGGATCCCTTTTTTCTTTGTATTCTAACAGTCACTGTAAAACACGCAAATGTCTTGTTAATGCTAAAGTAGGTAACACGTGCAGCCAATCTCATATTAATCTTGAGTAACTATAGAGTGATATTGCATACTTCGTATCTTTGAAGAGTCTTAAGTTTGATCCAATTTATAAAAGGGAGATACAGCTGTACGATTTTCCGGAAAAACACGAGCTGCTAGAGGTGGGACTAGTGGTGAGCGTGGGGCGGAACTACAGCCCGAGCACACAACACATCATCGCATTAATCCCTTCGTGTTGTTAACATTATGCAAGTACACGCCGATTGCCAACAAAACACAGACTTATGATTTGGTTTCATTTACAACTTTCGATTCATGTCCGGCATCTTTAAGCACTGGGACGGCACCATCTATCAGTTTCAAACGATCTCCAAATCCACCATTTATATATAACATTCCTCACCCAAACAAACATAGCTGAACTTCCGTCAGCCGAGTGAAGCTTGCTGGATGACGCGTGGGCATGACTTTCTAGGTGAAACCTGTACTCACACTGTCAGACCCTCAACTCGTTTTATGACTATTTGACCTTGTTAAGCTTGAGAAGCCAGCACGTTTACTGTGTAAAGAAGTCAGAATGCATGAAATAGCATGTTACCCCCTCTTTAAGAAAAACAAAGATACAACTGCATATAAATCACGGTGCTTGGCATATAAACAGCTGTGTCTGTGTGTGGTGTTTTAACATATTTGTGTTCAGATGTTGACTTTTATATTCAGGTTTTTTTATTTTAAGTCGCAGTACGCTGTCGTCTCCCCAATACATTTACATCTTATTAGCTCAAATTGAAGTTCTGTACCTCCAAAGAGCTTTAGAAAAAGAGATGCACGGATTCCATCATTAAAATCTAGCACTTTATCCAAAGCTGGCCGACCATGAAGAGATTTGTGACTGCTCGACTATCACATTTACCAGCCGCTTGTGAGAGCAACTGGCCAATTAAGAGCCGTGTGAATATTCTGTGCTTTGTGAATTTTCCAGCTCCGTCTCGTAAGCCTGGGGTGAAGTCTTCATTTCAACCCTGAAAATTAAGTCTGATTAGTCAATAATTAGTCCAAATTTAAAACAAATGAAAGAAAGACTCTTTGGAGACCCAACATTACAGTTGTATTGATTTGTATTTAACCAGAATAACTATTACAATGTCCTTAAAACGAAATCTCATGACGTGTGTAATGTTGCTGTGTATGAATGTGAGCAGTCTGCCAAGTTATAATGCCGGAAGTGAACGAATAACACAGTTAGGTTTGGGAAAAAAGGAGTCGACTCTGAATCACATGAACGAGTCGTTCTAGTTTCAGTTCCGGGTCAGATTTGCGTCATTGCGTGTAATCCCAGCCTACGTTCCATTTGTGACACTGCACACAGTAGACCAATCACATCGGACTAGACCATCTGACCAATCACATCAGAGTAGACTGACAGAAAGGAGGGACTTAGATGGATGAATCGCCGAACGAATCATTTGAGAGTCAGTCAAGAAGGGAGGTAATAATAACTGCCTATTATGTTTACACCATGTTTTTACACCATGCATGTACTTAAACTTGTTGTAGGACTCTCCATAAACCAAACTAGGACCTTAAAAATCACAAAATATACAGTCTTTAATGACCTCCGGCTGGAGATGTATTGACACATCTTCTGTTCAAATAATGTGCAAGTTCAATTTAATATGAATATGTGCAGTCTTGCAGTGATCAAACCGGCATCACTTCAAATCTCCGATCGTTCAACTGTCAAGAATATTGTGAGTTTCAATTTCAGCACAGTGTTTTGTTATTATATTCATGCTTGGAGTCAGAAATTGAAAAAGCTACAAAAACAAAACGCAGCGTGTGTTTTTCATATAGTACAAGTGGTTAAGGGTTATGGGTGTGATTCTTTTAGAGCGGCCGTTCTGTTTGTACGAGCAATATGTAATTTTCTGAGGAAGCGTACTGTTAAGAATTTCAAGCATTTGTTTTCGGCTTAAAAGCTGGAATGACATTCAGATTCTGTTGCAAGTAAACAGTCGACTGCTTAACTAAATAAACACTGAAATAACTCGCTCTGCTGTTAGTTCAGTCTTGAAATATTTGCTCCGTTCCAAAACCCAGTGAGCTCCCTACGCCCTACAGAATCTGCATGAATCTTATGAAAACATGACTCATGGCTAATACTATAAAGAAACCAAATGAAAAAAAACAAAAGATTAAAGTCACATTGTTATTCAAATGAAGTCTGTAAATGTGCCCTATGGTATGAAAGCAAAAACACAACTAACACTTAAGATAAATCTCTCTTATGCTATTTTGTATTTTAAATTGTACATTAATAAGAGTTTGATTTCAAAATTTTTGCTGTCACAACAACCTGATCATAAGAGAATTTGCAACTATTTTACAAGGTTAACTAATCTGTATGAATTCAAAACACAAAAGTTAAAAAACTTTCATTCAAAAAAAATGAAGCCCCTAATTCCGCCTTTAAAACGAACGTCACTGGCTTGAAAGCAAATCGCGCTTAAATGTACGAATCACATGAATTCATACAAATTTGCCTGTTTTCCACCACGTAAAATATTCATGTTTTTGTCGTAAGATTGTGCTGGTCACACCGTTGGGCGGATACAGGATATTTGTCATCTACATTTATGTCTGTCTGTCCCTATCGGTCTGTCTATATTAGCATTAGCTATACAACTATCCGTATTAAAATGCCATTTAGTCTAAGATGAAAGCATGTTTATTCTCTCTTGCTTTTAAGTTACATATTTCATTTCATTTTTCCCCATGAACATGTTTACTGTACTACGATTTGCTTTACCTGCGCAAAGCACTGTGGTAAACATATGCATAGCACTACATTATAGAAATAAACTTGAGACTGACCTTGGCGTTAATATGAAATCTGATGAAATTTGTCAAGGGATCACGCGTTCAGTCCTCTCTAAGGAGCCATCTGATATGACATACATTTGTGAGGCTTTACAGTATATTCTGTGAGGATCAGGTGTGTGGGTTGACTGTTTATTGTCAGTTTTTGTGCATATGAAGGAGTGTGGGGGTGCATGGATGCTGAAACCCAGCAGGAATAACTCATCTCTCACAATAATGGAGCCGTCTTCATCCACAACGGACAATTTAGACCTCATCATGAAATAATTACACAAGCCATCATCAAATGCTGAGAACTCACTGCCACGCACACACATTGTTTTTCATTCAAGTCTCAACTTTGTCTCAGATGTTTCTACTTAAAATTGAGATCTTCACTAATATTGACTTTTGATTGCAGACGAGACAAATCTTGAGTTCAGTTCTTCTCAAACTCACATGACGGACACATCTGTGACATTTCTGACTCTTTTCTCACGGGAAACATCCGAGACACACGTGAGCCTTAAACAGACATTTTAATTTGCTCTTCGTTGACAGTAATCTCATTGATGTCTACCGAGGAGGAATAATTGAGGCGATTTCATGTGTTATTTATCTTTTTGAGAGATTTCCCTCACCGTTGGTGTTTTTGATGTAGTTTAAAGCCTCACGCATTCCACTCGGTGGATGTTTACACATCTGTCAGGTCTGATTTAAACGCGTGCTTTATAACGCTCGGCTTGTGTTCATTCTGTTGAACGTGTCAAACCAAAATAAGCAAACTAGAAGAGAGTCTCTGTGTCCAGATCGCTCTTATAAAGATGCTTTTACACGTCTGCTTTCCTTACAGAGCGCTTCTGTTCCTTACGGGGTGCTCGGGTTCTGACATTCACTTTTACAGTAATCACTTATTTCAACTTCAACCATTTCTCCAAAGTGAGGAAAATGAGCGTTTAACCGGAGATGTTTGTGTGCGTCGGGATCCCCACTGCGTTATTCTGCTGTCATTTATTTCCTGATAAACACTGATTGAAAAGCAGGACCGAATGCTTTGACATGGAGTTTCTGACTTGTGAAAGCTCTGAATAGAGCAGCTGTGATTCTTATTAGGAAATCATTACTTCAATTACAGTGTTGTAGCTTCTCCTACAGCGGATTTACATTCAATAAAATCCAACACACTTTTGTCCAAATCAACAAATGAAATCAATGACATTTATACACGGACTTCTAATGAGTCTCTTTTAAGTATATCAGAATATTTACTATAGTAAACTGTAGTAAATTGTAAAGCACTGTAGTATACTTGATTATTTACTTTAGTATTAGTGGATATGTACTACAATTTCCTCTAGTTTAAAGTAAAACAGTAAATAAGTAAATAAGTGAAGTAAATAATGTAGTAAAATGTCATATTTACTATAGTAAACTGTAAGATAAATACTGTAGTATACTTGATTATTTGCTATAGTAAACCGTGAAGTAAATAATGTAGTAAAATGTCATATTTACTATAGTAAACTGTAAGATAAATACTGTAGTATACTTGATTATTTACTATAGTAAATAATGTAGTAAAGTGTAATATTTACTATAGTAAACTAAAGTAAATAGCTATAAAGTATACTTGAATATTTACCATGGTAAATATTAGCAAACTGTAAAGTCATCTCAGTAGTATACTTTAATATGTACTATGGTAAACTTTAGAATACATAAATATTTAAGATCGTTAGTTTAAAAAAAGACCCAGGAATTTTAGTACAGTTCACTTGACTAAATACTAAAGTATGTTTTCACGTGTGTGTGAATGTAAATCTCTAATTCATTTATAAATAGGCTACTCCGTATTAATGGAGTAGTGTCTAGTGATGTACTGTTGCTATGGTGACCTCCTCAACATCCATATTTGTTAGGCTGTAAATATTTATTAATTCTACTATATGTAAAATATGTTAAGTATATAGGGAAAGATATCACATGATCCCCTCAAGTATTTCAGAAAAATGGTATGTTTGGGTATTTTCTTGATTCCTATGCTCAAGGCTTAGATGTTTATTGGCCGCTATGGCACTTTTGTAATGGAGTCAGAAGATTTGAAATGGTTTGTTTGGAAACTGTAATGTAATCTTTCCATTTATGAATTTGATTCTGCCTTTCTCCCCTCGGTTATTTGCGTCAAAAGAACGGCAGGAATTTATCGAACCAGACTCAGACATGTAGAGACCTTTGCGCTGCGGTTAAACTGATGTGTCTCCGCAAATGAAAGCCATCAATTCAGCGGCATGCGGTGGGCTCGTAGAGTTCATGTCAGACACGCTCAGAGGTACGGCCTGTGTACTCCACACTTCCCACCCGTCAAATCCCCCGATAACGCCGTAGCCTCTCTCGACCCCCATTTCTTATCTTTATTTTTATCTTCGCCCGACGGCCGGTACATTTTCTTTTCGCCAGTAGGGAGAAAGTTAACCTTGATGCTTTTGGAATGTGGTTTAACTCGGCCTGTGGTGTCTCTTTCATGATAGAGAGTTTCTCTCGCTTTCAACAAAACGTGATATCAATACAGTATTGACGCGTGAACAAGGAGACAGTCAGCGTCTGATGACCAATTAAATGAATAATCTTTAAGAAACCATTAAGCACCAAAACCACAAACCACAGAAAACATTGTGCATCATTTCCGTGTGGATTCTGTCCCTTTTTTATTACTCTTAGTCAAGATTTTGTGCACCAGAAAAAAAGATCTCATAAATCTTGAGCTAACCGATCAGCACCAGACCGATCAGTTCTGACTTCTATCTCTTTTCTACTCTTTCTATCAGAAAAATTAGAAACCTTACTGTATTCGGCGATAAGAGACCAGTTTTATTGCACTTATGCTTTTTGTTGTCCTTATGTCGTTCCAATTGCTTCCATGGTTGACCTCATTTGTAAGTCGCTTTGGATAAAATGCCTAAATGTAAATGTAATAGCAGGATGTGTGTCTAGCTTTCCGATCGCCACGGCAATGCCAGACATCGCTGTTAGAGCCCTTCGCTCTGACCTCCAGCCGTTTCCTGATGGAAATCTAACCGGGAATCACAGGCAATTTGAGTCCTCACAGTAAACAAACACAAGAGCTCTTTAAAGTCTGAGGGCCGACCGGAGAACGAGAGCTCGGGATTAAGCTCTTCCCAGAATGCAGCAGGGGTATTAAAGTCTTAACGGAGAGGAAGGACTTTTAAAAAGTGTCATACACCTGTAGCTTTGGACCGCTCTCTTATGAATTTCAATTGTTAAAGCTAATGCACAAAAGCAATTCGTAGTTACCAAAGATCTCTAACCAGAGCACACGTTCAGAGAAAGTCATCCGAGTTATCACCTGTACAGACACCTGATGGTGTGTTAGATTGTACGGAATCACAGTATTTTCTGTTTGTATGGGTCACAGTAGGAGATTCTACCAATCATTTGTGCTTTTTTCTAGCACAAAAATAAACAAATGTTTTGCTTTTGTTCACTTTCCTTGTCAAGGAAACGTATCTTAGGTTGTACAAGACAAAAATGCTTTGCAAGAAATTCATTTAGTGACAGTAAAATGATTTTGTGTCTTGATATCCAGTACAAATATGTCAACTCTCTCAAAGAAAGATATTTAAGAAGCTTAGTTACGCAAGGTATAAAGTCTTATTTTCTAAAATTGAGTTTTTGGAAAAATAAGTCCTAAGGGAAGAAAGATTATTTTTTTACCATGTTTGCAGAAATGTTCTTGTTTTAAGCGAAAGATCTATTTGTTTCATTTTTAATAATGTAATATTAAGTCATTTCAATAAGAAATGAATCTGTAGCAGTCTTTGTTTTATTGTCCTTATAGATCAGTTCTGCCAAGAGTTTTGTGAAAAGTGATTGCTACATTTTTTTTACAATTAGTAAAACATTTTTATATTAGTGCTATGAAAAAACGTATTTCTTTAACTATTGTTTCAGCTTTTCACATACATTTTCACTTTTAATCATAGACATTTAGTTATTTATTTATTCACATCGCGAGCTTAAAGCTTTCTCTGCTGTGAGTAACCCATGATAGACTGACCTACATTATACCAGCCAATGAAACGATCCAAGTTTTAATTGCTTTAGCCATGGCCGTGCCATTTCATTTTCTTCCTGTGCCCTGTAGAACTAACCCACAATGCACCTCTTCAACAGCCTCATTGATAACCGAGCGCTAAATCAGCCCTTTACTCTCTCTTGTCGTTCCCTTTTGTTGGAAAATGAAATGCGGTATCCATCTTGTTCGCTTCGAGGGCCGTTTATGAGTTCAAGCGAGGGGTAGCACCTAATGGAAAGATCAAATGCGTTTTCTCTGGCTTCTTGCAGCCGATCAATGGCATCATCTAGTTTGCTGTAATAGGTTCCATGCGAGCACAAATTAATAAGGCTGAGGTTTAATGACACAACTGTGAGATTGGCAAATCATCTATCTTCACCATCGATTTGTGCCCAGGTCCACTCAGGAGTCATTTGGTCCGGAGGAAAGAGAGGAGGGATGTAGTGACGCTTTTTTCATGTCGTTTTCATATCCAGTCAAGAATGGTGTGATAATGAATAATATTGACGTTTAAGCAGATAACAAAGTTTGGAGTGACCTTAGAATTGGCGAAACGGAAGAAAATCAAGTGTCAAAATTGAACTTAGCAACGTGATATCATTCCGGACGCCACTGATTTTATAGTGAAGAATTGCGTGAGATGTGCTATATGTGGCGCTCATTAATAAATGATCAAACGCTGTGAACACAACAGTTCCTGGTGTATGTAATATTATCATATCGATATGAAGGTACACTGAAACCTTTTTGACTCTTTGCGGTTGTGTGACATGTCAAGGTTTAATATAATGTTGTAGATGTGTCTATTTTCATTTTCATCCCATGCTGGAGGTGTGGACTAAGGTTGCCATCTTCACTAGAAGGAAAATTCATGAACATTTGCGTGCGTACACATTTGGCAGATGATTTGATCCGAAGCACGGTGCATTCATCTACATAGACTGGGAATCAAACCCAAGACCTTTTCCTGGATGGAATTGCTCTATGCTGGATAATGTGGTATTTATTCAGATCTTATAAGATCGTGGTTCTTACTTCTTGCTAATGAGAAATGAAGACTTACCGTGATATTTACATGTAACTCCAAAGTGCTTTTAACAATGGAAATGAAATGGTTTACTTTCATATTTAGTGTGGTTTTTGCATGTACACGTGTACTTTCTTCAGCGTCTTTGTATGAAAGTTTCTCTCTGTGTGGGACAGGAGAGCCTGAAAATGGGGAAAAAGTGTGAAAAGTTTCTTACAGCTGGAGTAGCTGAGACAAGTAAAGATATGTGGCAGTTTAATTACAGTTTACAGCCGTTTCTCCATCGTCTCTTTGGCATTTTTAAAGGTAATTTTCGGGAGAATGTCCACATTACCATTCTGCCCATGGTATTTATTTGATCAAACTGTCTTTCACAATGTGAGAAACATTAGGCATCTCCATTTGTGTAGCTGCGAGGGACGTTAAAGAGAAACGATATGTCCAAATATCTGGAAATATGAGCGCAAGGGAACAACCTAAAGGGTAAAATCAATTCACTGACTCTAATTGAATCAATACATTACATGTTTTTATGCCCGTCTGACAGTCTCATATAAAACACAGTGGGCTGTAGAGGAAAACGGTGAACTTAATTATCATTTGACACTGCTGTCTCTGATGCATACTTCACCTGTGCATACTTACATTAGTCTAAGTATGCGTCCGATATCGCATACTGTGACAGTACGTACTGAATTTGAATAAGTAGCTATCGGCCGTTAAAACAGTGCGTTCTATATAGAATGAGTGGGTGTTTTATGCATGTTTTATGGTCATGTGACCCATATGCTCTTTGAGATATTACGTATGAACAACAACCAACACGTGAGCAAGAAATTCATTTATTGGCACTTACATTAAAAACAGAAGTCCGCCTTAGTTTTCCACTATATTTATTTGATTTACTTTTGAAGTGTGACAGTGGCATCGTGGGATAGATAAGTGCGCATCCAATTTCGGACATACTACTCATGACTTGTACTCATTTTCACCTACTATATAGTATGGAAGTAGGCGATTCCGGACACAGCCTCAGTGTCATATGTGTGTCTCCATATCTACAGTTATTCAAATGATATAATACGTTGTCATGTCATGTCATATCTGTTTTTAGACTTTCAAGCACAGATATATTAAAACCTAGATGTCTCATAAGTGTGTGTTTCTCTGATGTAAAGTTGTTGTTTCATAGTCAGTTATGTAAGTAAAAAGGTGTTTTATTTCGAGTAGATGAACGAGTGAGATGAGTTTTGATCATGTATGTAAGAAAGCCTCTGATTGGTCCATCTCGTGCCGACAGATGCCATGCTGCTGGTTGCCGATAGGCTGGAGGGACCCTTCAACATCGAAGACGTCATGGAACCAATCGATGTGAAGATCTCAGAAGCCATCATGGCCATGCAAGAGAACAGTATGCAGGTCTCAGAGAAGGTACTTGAGTCACATACACACTTTCAATAAATTTACATCAGTTTATTCATTGCACTTTAATGACTTCTTTTATAGTGCAAACAGAATATTTTCTTCTCATCTAAACACATGGCACAGCGTTAGATTTAAAGCAAAAGAAATGGAGAAAACGGAAAAGATTTTACGGACATTTGGTCACAGCGTTTGATGAAATATGCATGGTGCGTGTTACATGTCAAAGCACACTCCAGACACCAAAGCTTTTTACATTTCTCTGAAGGAGCTGGACACGGAGGCCAGCACGAGAAATGAGATGTGGTTTTATCCACAAACGAAAGAAAGAGTACGGGCTACATGGTGTCCTTTGAACGCTGGAGTTTGCTTTCACATTAAAAGCTTTCCTCAAAACAGGAGCTGATGGAAAATGCACAGCAGTCGTGGAAATCTGGGTGAATGTGTCACACTGTGGATTTGAGTGATAATCATAGTGACAGATATCTTGACATCAGAACGCGGGCATGACATTAAAGTGGTCCATCACTGTCAGCTCCGGCGGAATTAACTGCAGCATCCGCCCATGTGTGAATGAAAGTCAGTGTGTGTGTTAGTCTCAAATCAGAGAGGTCTGAAAGAGCAAAATATACAGAAATAAATATCCATAGAAAATGTTTAATCGGTTATTAAGCATTTTTATAGATTTACACATGTATATGTCCTTGCTCAGTAACAGATTGCATGTTTAATGAAAGAACAGAAAATAAATAAATGATTTATTCATTACATATATTTGATATAATTCGATTTCATTAATATTATATATAATTATAATTTATTATTCACTGTCAAATGTGCAGTTTGATATCAATATTGTCTTCTTCATTTCAATTTCTTTTACTTCTAACTTCCTGTTGTTTAACTGCAGATTTTTCAGGGATGTGGAGATCCTAGACCACCAGGAATGGGCCGACCGGCCCGCGGGATCTTGGATGTGTTCAACGGTCGCTTCAGACCGTACAGTCCAGAAGAGCAGCCCACCACAGCAGCAGGGACGAGTCTGGACAGACTGGTAAGTGATGGAGAGGCTCTTTGGGCGGGTCATGATGATGAACATGTTCAGAGGAATGTCCGGAAAGAAAACTTTGGTGGCTGTACTCCATCAAATAAAATGTCATTTCATGATGTTAAATGTCCGAGAGGTTCACGTCGTTGGACATTATCTTCAAACCGAATCTAGAATAAGTGGATTGAAAGTGAGGACAAGAAATGAAGGTGTTATATTCAGATCTGATGTTCAGATGAGGGTCATGATGTGATCTACATCCCACAATGTAAATGTTCACACACACAAATGAAAGAAAGTTGAAAGTAGTTTGATGAGTGGAGTCTTCAAACAGTCAAGAGAGCCGCTAATTGAAAAACCACCCACACATTACATCACTTTATTTCATTATATAATCTCTCTCTTTCTTTTTAAAGCAAAGATCAAGCCGTGTCTAGAAGTATTTGAGTTACTTTAGAGAACGAAGTGTTTTGACTCATAATCTTTAATGGGAATAGTTGAAAATATGCCGTTGACTTTAAAGTAGAACAAGATTGCATAATCTTATTTTAGCCTGCGGCTAATGTGGAGAATTCATTTAACATGACTTACGTTCCGATGATTTTTCACTCAGCCGTGCATCGGATGAGTCTAAAATTAACGCTGGAACACGGATGCGTGACGGTTAAGTAAATGTTGAGTTAGACAGCGGCGTTGAGGAGGGATGTGCTCTTCTCTCAGCATCTGGAGGGAATCGCTTGAAATATTCCAGCAATGCCATTCATCAAATGTAATTGTGCATATTGCTTTCTGTCTAATGCATATTTATCATGTGTTTGCTCTCTCTCTCTCTCTCTGACTCTCATCTGCGCTTTCAATGAAATCCCTCTTTTCTCTGTTTTTTGCTTCCGCACCCCAGAGGATTGTTTGGAGTACGATGCAACACAGCGTAAGCGTCCACCCCTCCACACACACGAACACTTAACCTCCGTCATTTCTCCTGTGGCTTCTGTACATCTCTCTTCTTCTTCTTCTTCATTCTTCCTCGTTGTTCTGGGGTTGTGTTGAACTCTCTGTGTTAGAGTCGAGTGAGAAGGAAGTCCGTGACCACGTTTACATGGACATCAGTAATAAATGTATTTGCCTTATCCTGAGTTTTGCAGTTGACGCGAATATACTGAAACGATAGCCAGTAACACACACCTGCTGTACCCGGGAGCATCGTTTGTGCTGTGTATTTTAGCAAATGTAGAGGATCAGATATGTCGTATTTTACGTGTGCATTTGCATTTATAATTCATCCGTCTGATCGACCAAACAGTACAGTAGGGGTGGGCAGGCGTTCCGGGCATTTTTTTCGGTGGGCCGCCATCGTTTGGGGCCAGAACGCCAGTCCACCCCTGGCAAGAACGTAGGGTTTATAACGCAACATCACCATCCACTGGCCCATTTTTACCCATTTTCACAAATCCATGCACATGCAGATCGTTTCGATAACGCTGTCGTGTGTACGTTAAAAACGTTTCCGTTTTTAGTCGTGTAAACGTACTCTTTGTGTTCTGCCATAAAAAACCCAAACCCCACAGGTCAGTCTTGTTTTCTTTAGTGTCTGTGCTAATGGATTCATAGCCTTGAGAATATGCCTGCTTGAGGTCGATGGCTCATCATACAACTTTTACATTGATCACCTGCTTTGCTCGTTTTCCATTTCCAATGGTCTGCAGTCGGCCTGTTTGTGATCTGAAAAGAGCATCCGCTACATAAGCCGGCGATGATGTTGACTGAAGAATGTAAATGAGCATGATTTGACAGATAAACAGAAATCTGTCAGAATGTAAAGGCACGTGGTGTGTGTCTTCCAGCTGCATTGCAGTGGCATTGATTCTTTCTGGGCTCGTCCGGCAACGATACTCACGGGTCCTTCCTCTCCACCCAATTTATTTTCATCATTGTGTACATGACTTGAGTAGTAAAACTGCCTGCGCTGCTAACCTTGGGGGAAGGGAGGTGTACTGTACGTACCTGTAGACAATAAAAAAAACAGCGGTTTAGAGCTAAAGGACATCCCCCATAAAATATTGATATGCTGTTGTGTTAATAATGAAACACGGTGTTTTCTTTTTATGTGAACAATGAGAATGTGTGAGCAGTTTCCCATTGTGTGATTTCTTTATGGTCATCGGTTACATCAGCTGCTTTTAAGATGAACTGCAGATGAGGCAATCCACGTTGCTTTGTGAAGCAGATCCTCTCGGGCGGTTTTGCTGGAGAACTCAGAATTTACATTGAACATATGCTACCTTCAGCCAAAAGTTTATTGTTAGGCAGCATTGCATGACTTTTGCACACTCCAAGATGGCGGAAACTGCATATTTTCCTCTGAACGGTGTTGATTATATATTGTAGTGTTTTCTGTGGTTGTGCATGTCGAGCGTTTCAGATCATCTGTTTGCTTCATAAAGAAACCAAATACATTAAAGCAGGTCACACATGCTGTTATATTTGAAAGGGTTTATGTGTAAACTGATTGGGATGTGGAAGGGAAGTTGTTATAAGAGCACTTCTGTAAGTGAAGTCGACTCACTGTACGTGACCTAAGTGTCATAAGTCTGATTAAGGAAATGAATTTACATTGGTTTTATAGCTCATTGAAGTTTTAATGGAAGCACTTAGCTGTGAGACTTAAAGATGTTCTCTTGGGACCACAGTCAATGAGAACATAAGCGCAAGCCATTTAAAGTAAAGAGCCTCTTCAGCGGCTCTATAAGACTCTACATAGAGGCGAGAAAACACTTTCTGATTTTCAGCCCTTCAGTCATATATAAAGTACATGTAGTGAATGTTTATGTTTTGGCGTTTGAGAGAACGGCATCTTTCTCTTAGAAGATTGTATGTAGCGCTAATGAGAGACGTATCATCTGAGATGACTTATAGAAGTGATCTTGACTACGTCTCAAACTTGTCAAAAGACTTCTCATCAGAAAAATCTCATCAGATTTGATCAGATCACAATCTGAGTTTTTATCAAAGTTCACTTTATTAAGACTACTTTATTCATTAAGCACTAGTGCTAGGATAGTTGCAAGTGTACTCTCTTAATACTACATGGTGTTAAATATCTCCATTTTTATATAGTTTGTAAAACAAACGTTCTTTTAAGTGTAACCGTAGTTAACTTTGAGTTTACAACTATATTTTTCTTGGATGTACAGAAAGTATACTGCTTCAAAAAAATGAAGGAAACACATCATCAAACTGTTGTTGGTAGAGATCTAATATGTGATTCAAGTGATCCCTCAATTATTTGAGCAGTGTAGACGGTTTCATCTCAACAACATTAACAAACGCAACTGCGCATGCACACTTTTTCAGACCCCGACTGAACTTCCGGTACACATTCACAAACCTGTAGATTATTTCTGATCACAAACAAAAGAAGAACCGTTACTTAGCTAAACTTGTCTATCCAATATTTTCAATATTTTTGAACTCCAATACCAAGCTCAACCTCTAGATGTCAATGTACCTTACGGTTTGTTTAATGCGTCAAAACTACAGGACACATTCAACAGATTGTTTATTTATTCAATTAGTATACAGTCAAATAATATAACAAATCAATATTAACATAAATTAAATTAGATTTGTCTCATAAACTTTTGTATAGGCCCTATTGTCTCATCGTGTTTATTTTACATTTGATACTGATACTTAAATTAAAGAGTAACTAATACAATGTACTTAAAAATACATTTCATGACGTGTGTAATGTTGCTGTGCGTGAATGTGAGCAGTCTGCCAAGTTGTAAAGCCGGAAGTGAACGAAAAACAAAGTAAAGGAGTCGACTCTGAATCACGCAAATGAGTCGTCTATCGTTCTATTTTCAGTTCTGGCTCAGATTTGTGTCACTGCGTGTAATGGCCGCCTACGCTCCATTTGCGACATTGCACACGGTAGACCAATGACAGCAGACTAGACCATCTGACCAATCACATCAGAGTAGACTGACAGAAAGGAGCGAACGAATCAGTAGAGAGTCAGTCAAGCCTATTATTAGAAAATGAAAGTGTTTTTACACCGTGCATTTACGTAGACTTGTTGTTGGACACTCCATAAACCAAACAGCAACAAATCAGCGGGAGCGATGGAAGCGGGAATGGGTGTCTTTCTGAGTTATGATTCACTGTTGGTGATTTAGTTTGTTTTCTCAGCACTGATTGCCCTTAATTTGCATCGCTGGATGCACGAGGAGTGAGAAACCCCGGCGTCTACATGAGCGACAGTGTATTTAAAAAGACAATGACATTAGCATGTGTGACCGAGAAGATTCAATTTGCACAAGCTTAATACATCTGGCCTGCTTATATTTGGCTCAGTCCAGTTCTACACCAAATAGATTCACTTATATTTGGATGCCACGACGGGGATTTCCGTGATACGTGGTGGACGTGTAGAAGGTTCTAGAAATATGAAATGTGAAGAGCTTTCGTAAACTTACATTGAAAAATGCATTTGTCAGTCAAATCTGCAAGGTGTACTCAACATCAAGGAAGGATTTGTTTGAATCAGAATGAAAGACCTACTGCGTGACTGTTCACACGTTAAATAAAGAGCACACAACACTTTTTGGTGATATGGCAGAAGATTTTCACGTTTGACTTGGCAAGAAGCGTCGTGACCCGCTGGGTTTGTGTTCTCCTGGCAGGTGCAGCTTTTTGCTGTAGATATCAAACATAATTTTCCTAAAAAATAATGAAGACGTTTTATAACCTCGAGTCAAGCCAGAGCTCGCTGATTCTGTGGCCCAAATAAATGAACATTGAGCCAAGAGGTGGGATCTTCTGTTGGGTTTCAAAGGCTAAGCAGCCGCATTTTTTTGACTTTTTTTTTGGATTTTACTAGCGTGCCTCAAATCCTTATGAGAAGTGTGTGGTGTGCGCCAGACATAGTGAAAGAAGTTCGGCTTGAATTTACTGTCCGAGATTATCTGTACCCTTGAGCTCCTTCGTGACCCCAGACATTTAAAATCAACCAATCAGAGAAGTTTCCACTGTTTTCTCTTTTTCCATGAAGCATTACAAATGTTTCACATTCTAGTTTTTGTATATATATTTATTTATTTATTTAAAGTCAGGTTGAAATCAGAATTTACTTTTTTGGTATTAATACACTACCAGTCAAATTAGTTTGAACACTTGAGTGAAATGTTTCTTATTATTTAAAAAAAATTGATCTGATTGTATATGCTTGAATGTCTGAAATTACTTAAGTAGACACGAACTTCATGAAAAAAATAACAATTTATTTAATAAAACTAATTTCGGAAATGGATGACTTTGACTAAATAATGAAGAAAGAGCAGCCAATAAGAGCACAGCATAGATGAAAACTTCTTTAATATTGAGTTGCTCAATAAAGAGACGAGAAAACTATTCTGCAAATTCCAGTCAAGAGGTTACTACACTGAAGATGATCAAACATAACGGGTTTTAATTCATTCCCATAGTTCCCTTTCTTTATATTTGATCATTTTGAAAATAGTTTCAGTGTTTCAACATTTACATTTACAAAATAATATTTGCGTTCCAAACTTACGGTCTCTCACTTCAGCCAATCCAGATCAGCCATTCTCATGACATCATTCTGCACTTCGGCTTCTCGTCCAATTTTAAAATATATCTATTATATTTATGGAAATCCTGTGATACTGCAGCTTTTATACCGCAGTCTTTAATTTAATCAGGCCGTTGACGTTTCCCCTCTCTGAACGTTGGCTGTTGACAGTTTACACTCGCCTGGTTGCGGCACATCGAGCTAAATCCACGTTAAAAAATGACGGATGTGGTCGGGATAATATAAGCTCCCGTAAAAAGCAAACGCTGAGCGCTCCTACCGCGTCCTCGGCCAGGAAAGGCCTGGAATAGCTTTTAAACACAAAGACATTCCAGCGGATGGTTCAGGTTACACTTTAATGGAGGCGTGCGTGCGTTCACATAGCCACTCCATTTTTATTCCCCCAAAGCCACAATTACCATGCGGCTGAGCGGAGTGAATAAAACACCCGTAAACTCATTTGGCATTACTTTGGCTGCTGCGTCATGCTGGTTTGCAGATTCAGCAGATGTTATTATGAGCAGAACAACCACGACGGGCACTTCCAAACCATTTTGCAGAGAAAGCTTTTCACGGGAGAGCCCAAAAAATTGGCTTTTCCAAGACAATACCCTTCCAGCTCCGTCATGTAATTACCAATATTTTATCTTGTCACATTTGAATAAACAACCCCAGTTGCGTATTGTGTAATGTAATAAGAGCAAAGGGGCTATTTGTCATGCACGCTGCTTCCTGAAGCTTTAAACGTCATCTGAGGACACCTGGTGTTCTTCATTCACGGCCAGGAGTTTGTCACCCCAATCCGTCCAACCTTCCCCTTCATTAATGCGGCCGTATTGTTATTCAAAAGAGCCGCTGTAAGTCATTTAACGTAATTGAACTCGGCCAAATGCTGCCGGTGCATCTCAATGGCATCTGTGGAAAATCCCTTCATGTCCCGGCTTCTCTTCTGCTTTGGGCTCTGTTGGTGGAGTCCCTCTCACGTCTGAACCGCGAGGAACCTTAAAAAGACCAGAATCTTTACTCGCCTCTTGACTTTGACTTGCTGTTCAAACGTTTGCCGGCTCTCAAGTCGAGCCTTGGTTCTTCAGCGTGCTCTCGGGGTCTCTCTTAAAGGCCTGATGGGACGGTCAGTAAGAGACAAAAGCTGTCAAACACAATTATTCCTGATGCTCAAGGAATATCTGATTTGTTTCTACATTTTAGCCCGATTTCATATTACTATTTGTGTATATTATACACTAACAAAAAGTAGCACAGATTTTTTTATGCGATACACCATTTTTATGTTTACTTTGTTTTGAGCGTGTTTAAATTAAAGGTGCAGTTTGTAAAATCCACCACATTCAAAACAGATATGTTCAAATCAACATCAACGGCGAAATCACGTTTATGGATGATTTAAAGTAATAAAGTTTATAAATGTCACGTTTGATGACATGATTTTAATTCATTATGATGAATAAAACGCATTAGACGTAATACATGAATTGTTTTAATATTATTTAGTCAGATGATCTAAAAACGATTACTGCTTTTTGAGTAATCCTGACAATATATACTGTACTTGTCCACGAGTGTTGTCATTGGTATTCCGGCAGTAAAAGTGAGATGTAAGGTCTGGAGAAAGCGTAGCGGCTTACACGAATCACATTACACAAGGCATCTATGAAGGTTGCAGGCTTTCTATCTAGTGTCTTTGGTTACGTGGACTGCCAGGCACGGTCCGTGTCACTGGTTGACATTTTCTCACAATTTACAAATAGTTGTAAACATTTGAGATATTGGCCTTGTGGTTGTTGTATATTTCACTGCATAAAAGTTACAAACTTCTCCTTTAATATAGTAAACATTCAGTACCATGTTACTCATTACTGTCATACATTTGCGCATACATGGGAATTGGTTCTTGATCATTTATTAAAATACATACTTATTACTGCCATACTTTTAGTTTTTTTATAACGGTCAACTGTGTCATAATGCTTGTTTTTGTATTTTCTTGACTTTTGTCTGTCTTTTTAAATGTACTATGGTAAAACCACGGTACAGTAAATTAATGTGGTTATTGTATTCTAACGGCCATGCTGTCATAGAAAGTGATGTTTTAAAATGACAATATTATTACTGTGATGTTTAGACAGACAGACAGATGTTTTTTGAGCATGAACTATGGTAAAAGAATGATATACTGTATGAACTATAGGAATTACTTCATGATAATAAACCAGCCATTAAGTAATTAACACAAACAAGAAAACGACAGTGTAAGTCATTCAGTCCAAACCTGTTTCCTTTAGTCTCAGAAACACAACAGCAGTCTCGGAGGAGCGACACTCACCGCCGCTAAATTGGCAATAAAACACAGAAGGAGATCAGGATCAGGTCTGATTACGGCTCTCCTGTGCCACACTGGATTAACAAAAACAGACCATAAAAACACATTAAAGACAGATTTGACATGCAAAGTACCGCTGGCTGAAGTCAATTTATTACCGTTTTCCTGCCTCAAAGTCCCGTCTGTAATAACCTTCTCTTCAGGAATAAAAAATGTTTACTTGCCATCCTTTAACAAGTACACTGGAATTCATTTAAAAAAGGCTCACAATTGAAGGAGTATGTTACCAGGTGATGCCGTACGCCGCCAAACGTGGTAAAAGGTGTAATTTTAAAGTAAAGCCGGCACTTGAGGTGGATTTATCTGAAGCGTCTCATGTTTAACTGATTGTAGGGTTAATATACCTGAAGCCGCACTCGGTTAAAGTGTTCAAGCTATTTTCTAGTAAACCTCCTTGAAATACGATAGATGTTATTGTATTGTGTATATGCAAGAATATAAAGTAATATCGAATAAGAAATAAATCGCCGGGTCATTTTAGACGAGCACATTGCACGCAGAAAGTGTGAGGTCTGATCGTTTCTAAATGGCTATTTGCAGACTATCGATTGTAAAATGAAGAGTGCTTTAAAGCCACAATATGTAGGCTACATTTGGACCGCTAGATGGTGCACTTTGGAAACAACAACAACAAAAGGGGAAGCTAAATGACATTATGTGGAAGAGTGGAATTATGGGACATGTGGTTTTCACCATCCAGAGGCGTATGGAGATCGGCCATCATGTTTACTATTGCCAGATGCCGTATAACCACTTCTGGTCGTGCGGAGCAGCGGATATTAAGTACAAGGGAGACAAGGGACGGGACATTATTGTTAAATAGTAATTTCTCCGGATTTGCACATTCTTGGGAACATTTAGGATAATGTAAGTACACAACTGCATGAAATATATCACCCTGTGAAAGTGACTTTTGGATATTTAATAACAAAATTCTTCTATATTGTGGCTTTAAGTAACGTAAATTTGCAGAAAGCCAATCCAAATGAATCATCTTAAACTCCTGGTGAAAATGCCTACAAAAGTACTTTTCATCCTGCGCTTGTGTCATGACATCACCAGGGCGTGAAAGGCCTCCTGTGGGTCTTTATTTATAACCGGTAGCTCTTTCTCTAAAATGCGAAATCGCATTTGGAGTTGCAATAGTAATCTCTCTTTGCGGCACTAGGGAATAAAAATACAAACAAATACAGAGATGCCATTAAATATTTAGCAGGGCTACGACAATTTAGGATTTTGCAGACCATGAGCATGGCTTTTGAAATGTCAGAGAACTAAAGCGAACAGTACTGAATCTCATCCAGAAGATGAAGAGCAAGCAGCTGGATGCAGGGCCTCCCATCTGTGTTTATACAACAACAAGACGCTTGCTTTGGAAGTATTCACAAAAATCATCCCCTCTGCTGCACAGACCTTGTTGCAATGCATTCTGGGTTTGCCCCTCAAAACTTCAACCCATGCTGCCTTAAAAGTGCTCTCAATATAGTGAACAGGGCTGTTGTACAGATGTAGAAAGAGAGGACATGAACAGGTGACGCTGACACTCGTGGGACACCTTGTGTTTCTCCAGGGTTTTCTCTTTGTTTCTTATTTCTCTGACCTCGCTGTTGTCAGCGCTTCAGATTCTCTTCGCATGAATAATAAATAGCTCACGGCCGTGCAGTCGCTGATGCTGGCACGCTCTTCTCACGTGCGCTCTGAACCCATGGGAAGATCCTGAAAGCATCTTTATTCTGACACGCTGGTGCTGGACGGCCCTGTTATATCATCTGCTCTATTCAGAAGAGAATTCGGCACTTTTAACATACATTAGAGTTTGACGTGAGGTTTGATGAATGGCTGCTCTCGACAGTCCATTACTCATTTATCATCAACCTCAGATTCACAGCAGGTTCCATAGATCATCTACATTTATTTTGTACCAAAATATCAGCAGCGTTCACTGCAATGCTCGTCCATGTAAATGTTCCCCCTGTGATGCTGTGGACGGTTGCCGGGGTGTTGCTACGCAGCAGCAATCGCGATGAATCAACAGCTCAATTACGAACTGATAAACAGTGGAGAGATTTGTGTCTTGCATTCTTATCGAGGTGTTCGTAGCTGAGAAACTTTCAGACAGACGGCTTCTTACGCAAAGTTTTCTTTTTAAGACACAAACGATCCGGCTCAAAGTTCACCAGACAACGAGCTGCCTGCGTGCTTACTCTTTATTCTCATGTGGAAACATTCACTCCAGACTGGATTCATATTCATAAATGCCTTTATGTGCAAATAAGGCAGCACAGAACATTCCCCATGAACAGAATACACAATGAGAATATATATGATAATCCATCCTGATCCCAGTGGAAAATTACGATTATTCGTATCAACTCGTAGGATTCTTAGAGAAAAAGTTCAAATTGAGCCCAACGCATATACATAATGTCGAGGGAAATCAGAATTCATATGAACGGACCATTTTGTATACGCACTCTAACGGCCCTTCGTTTAAAGCGCAGGTGCAGGTGCACTCACGGTGTGTCCGAATCCACTTTCGCTAGTTTAACGATGTGAAAACGGTCGGCACTATGGGCGCATGGACCAAACGGGTTGTCCCGATTCTCTTAATGAATAATGGGTGTTTTTTGGGCGTAACGTGCAATAAACCAATCAGAGTGTCAACATCCATTCCCTTTAAGAGCCAGTTGCGCCATGGCGGATTCGCTATTTACACGGTGGAATTGAGAAGAGCAGACATTTCTCCAGCAAGGAAACGCTCGTCCGAGAGGTTAAAACGCGCTACTGTCTACAGGACAAGTCGGATTTTTATCTTTATGTCCACAATAATAATCTTTCACATTGTAATTCATTTGTATAAATATTTGTCACTATTGTGTGCTTCTGCGTGTCCCTCTGTGTGTAATAAGATGAATCCGCCTATAGGTGCATATTCCTAACAGGCTCTTTAAATAACTAAACAAATACTGCGCTATTGACTTTTAGACCAGGTTTGAGATGGTCTATGGTGCAATCTATTTTCAGTTCCTCAAAATATCAACGCGCAGACAATGCGCCTGAGCACACCTCTTTTTTCGACCAACACACCCATGGTCGCACAAATGAGCGCGAATGCATTTGCTATCTAAACAATGCAGTGCGGGAAGGGAAAATGAGATCTGCGTCAGGCTGAAACGACCAAAAACACTTGAGCCGCGTTGCGCCGGTTGTACGATAGCGCCATTAAAAGGTTTTTCACAGCGATTCCATTGAAGAACCATTCAGTCAAAGGTTCATCTTTTTATTCAGATGTCAATGGTTCTTTATGGAAGCAAAAGGATCTTTTTTAAGAGTGTAAAGTAGTTAACAATTGTTATGCCGGTTGTGTTGTACACATAAAATACAAAGAATAAAGCAGTCCAGATTAACTTTTAAATAAAGAGGCCGCTACTAAAACATGAAAGGCAGAAATTTAGTTTTTAATCACAGTGGGTCCGATAAATGAAATACAAATCTCTTTTCATTTATTTTCTGTGAAAGTTTTGAGGCGACCAATACAAGTAGAGAGAATGAGATGGATTCTGAAATAATCCCTTCACGTCAAACACAATCAGAGCTCATTTCTGCGTAAATAGCCTCTGAAATCATTCTTGTGTAAATTGTGCTGTTGAATTGAATGTGACGTGAAATGAGATTTACACAAGAATGATTAATAAAAATGTAGACGGCATTGTCTCATGAATGAGCTTCATTGACTGGATGTGAAAGTCTGAGGTTTCATCCGACGGCATTTAAAGTGATAATGACTCTGTCGTATCCTCCTGTCTTGAGCGAAACGCTCCACATCAGACGATTTTTGTCATTCTTGTAAGCATTTCTATTTCACCTAAGAAACCAGAAGTGTTTTTTTACTTGGTCTCAGTCAGCATTTGTGTTGCAGTGTTTACATTATAAATATTCATCCGTCTGTCTGTGTTTTTTACATTTCAAGTTGTTTTTTCAATTGATTTAATGGATGTTTTCATATCTGTGTTTTATAATGTGATCCTGGTATTTATTTTCGAATTTTGGTTCCCAGAATGCTTTGCATGAGTTTTTTTCTGTAAAGATAAAGATGTTAATGTTAAATGATTATTTATCTTTGAACAAACTTTTGCCAGTAAATTACATAAATGTAAATCTACTGTAAGTTATTGGCAAACTGCTGTTTGTCATTTCTACTGAATTTCTTACAGTGCAGATTCATATTTATCCAATTTATTGGCAACACTGTCATTTCTACAGACATTTTTAACAGTGTACGCCGGGTTGATTTAACTAATATTGGGGTCAAATATAAGCGTTCATTTAACCCAAACGCTGGGCCTTTTTGTCCCAACGCCGGCTTGAAAATGTCCCATGATTTGTTAAGAGCGTAGTGAGATCTGTCAGTATCATTTTCATTTGTGAAGGGTCAGGAAAAGTCTTGTGTGGTCTCGGTGCTTAGTGTGGGGTCCAAATAAAACGTGGAGGTTAATGTTAAAGCTGATGTATATATAAATGTGTGTTGATATAGGAGTCGTTGGTGACGGGCAGTAAAAAGACAGCAGTGCGTCATTCACAGCTCATCCTGATGGGATTGACTTTCAGCTGCTGGCAGGTCTGTCAGTATGACGGCTGTGAAAAGCTCAAGGGTTTCCACTGAGTTAATGGGGAGTCAGCCGGTTCACTGTGACTAGACACTGGCCTCGTCTCGTCTGGACCGACACATGTGTGTTTATATAGACGCTCACTGTCATCACGCCAGCCTGCTAAGTCATGCCCTTAACCGGGACGCTGCGTGGATCTGTTAAAAGATGAAGGATTCTTCCTAAAGTCAAAAGGATTATCAAGAGCTCAACAGTTTCCCAACAGTAAATAATGCTACTGTATGTAAAGTGTGTTTTATTGGACCCTGACAACCAAAACATCAAAACCTTACAGAAACACCTGGAGTGAGTCCATGTCCATGTTTACGTAAGGTTTCTTGTGACGGGTAGAAATGTCAAACACACATTGGGTTGAGTGCAGGTAAACATTGGTAATGCCGTCTGTGTGAAATCAGTTTAATGGGTCGCATTCAGTTTAAAGTGTTTATGAGCTTTCACCAGTGAAAGAACACATAAACACATGGAAATCCCTCAAATGATTTATTTTTGTTTAGCAAATGCAATGTTAAAGCAGAACCTAATCTACACATTTTACATTTATTTGTCATCCACATTAATACTAATAATAAACCTACCGTCAGTGTGATACATACTACATAGTGAACTTTGTGTTTCTACAGATGTAGATGAATGTAACTGATTTTTGCATATTATTTATATAACTTTACATTTCTATACCTTTTTTGCATATTATTTATATCATTCTATAACCGTCTTTCATATTATTTTAATAGCTTTACCTTTCTATAGCTTTGTTGCATATTATTGCTATAACCTTTTGAAAATGATTTCTAGAACTTTTGCATATAATTTTTATAGTATCACATGTCTCTAAACTTCATTAAATATTATTTCTATACGTTTTTGAATATTATTTCCATAACCGTTTTGCATATTATGTTTATAGCTTTTGTTGGTATTATTTCTATGACTTTTTTCATCTTATTTCTTTAACTCCATATTTCTGTAACCGATTTCGCATATCATTTTTAAAACTTTTAAATCTGATCTCTATAACTTTCTTTGCATTTCATTTCTTCATCTTTTTCTTCAATCTCATTTCTGTAACTGATTTTGCATATTATTTCTATCACTCGAATCTTATTTCTATAGCTTTATATTGACATAACTGATTTAATTTTTTTCAATTTAAATTTTTTACATTTTATTTTCATAGCCTGAAAAAGTCCCTTATTTATTGACCTGCACCTCATATGGTGTGCTTTTGCTTTCATTCACTTCATACCTGATTTCTACCACTGGTTTCTAAGGCAGATTTTTGTCCCCGATTTCTTTCACTGTACATTTTTCTTGCATCTGTTTACCATATCCTTCCTTCACTTTTCCACCTTTTCGCCCGAAACACGTGACTTCTCAAAAAGAAAATACTCCAATTAATGTGGTTTAAAAACATATAAACAATGAATTCTTCAGAATGGCTTCATGTGAGGTATAGCATGCCAAACCACAGGACATGTTCCACTTTTCGATAATTCTTCACATCACAATCATTCACAGTTGGGGTGGAATTGATTTGCCACAGTCGTAACTTGTGGTTTTATAAGTCTCAGATTAAATGCCGCTGGAATGCTGTATGTGTGCTGAATACCAGGGGACACGATGCTCACCAGTGAGATATCACGCTGGGTAATCCCCGTCCAATTAGCCAAATCCACTCCGCACTTCTAATCTATAGCAGCGTGAGAGGAGCGTATTAACACAGCTTCTCTTCTCTCCATCGGGAGGCGGGAAATGAGAACAAATAGTCTTAATGAGGTACTCTGACCTATAGCAGTCTCACATTTACACGCGGTCTCTGTTCTGAGGGGTCACGACGGCTCTCCGAACCCCACATGCAGAGCTTAAGGGAACGTGACTCGCCAACCTTTTGATTAGACTGTGAGAGGTCGCGCCAAAGCCCGGCCTTGTAGGAAGCGGAGAGGGCGCGTTTGACATGCCGAGCCGAGGGACATGCGGCCTGCTTGACTACTCAAACTGACATTTGACTTCACTTTCAAAATCTCGGTCTTCAAGCGTGAATGAGAAGGAGACTGGAAACCGTGTCCTCACTGTTACATCAGTCAGCGATGCTTTCAATGTTGTTCATTAAATATTCAAGTCTGTTTAAAATGTGCAGAATGCTTTTAAAATGAGAGCTGCCCTTAGTTATCAAAGGACATTTTAAACCTATAAAAACAAACAGAGATTTTGAAAAATCTTTATTTCCTTACAATGACAGTAACCATAGTAACCGCATCCGTGAAGCAGAAAGCATCATTAGACCTTTGAGGAATTATTCACATAAATAACTAGTAATTCACTTTAAAGTTTTAGTTTCTTACAAACTGTGTGAGTTCGTAAGACTTAAGTATTGTTTTGAATATCATGTACACGGTCACACAACGCTTTTTATTAAAAAATATCTTCATAATTTCTCCCTCAGTTTCACCGAAAACAATAACAGCGCTCGGTTGATGGTGAAAGAATGATGACGAAATTTGTGTTGCAATAGAGAAAGTTTAAAACACGTGTCTCTCGTGTCAGAAAATATCTGTGTGTGTGTGTGTGTTTGGACTGTAGGAACCATGAATCATTTGAAAGGGATTTATTGTTTGCTGTGATTATCTCTTGCCCTTTGCAGTCTTCTGAATAATGAATTTGTCGCTTTTCTAGTCATGCAATCTTTAACTCATCATTACACACGCAATGACCTCATAGCACAGAAAAAAACATCTCAACAGGGAATAAAATCATTATAAATTGGGACATGTTGTTACCTACTAAACTTCTAATGGAGGGCAGTGACGGGGGAATTGTGAAGGTTGTGTGATGATGGACCGGTCTGAATTCTCCAGCGACCGTAAGAACCATCAAACATAAATGTGCTGAGAACCTTTAGTAGCACAGTGATGGATTGTACCCACCCGAACTTTACTCCCAATTTAAGCGAGAAGAAGTTTCTCCAGTGGCTACACTTTACTTTCATTGACACCCCACGTTTATCTAAGTAGGTGAAATGTACTTTTTTAAGCAGATTGTTCTCATTTTATATTCAGATTGGAAGTCATACATTTATTGAAATGAATCGTCAATATCATGATGCAACTTTTGGCAGTTTGAAACTACATTACAGCTTTAGGGATGATTCCTTTACATTGCACTCGCAAGTTCGTTATTTTAAATGAAGACACATGGCAGGCTGCGCTGCATCGAGATAAAAAGATTTCAACTTCAGAATGCTGCATGCGCACACACGAGAAGGCTCGCGTTTTCTGCGCAGTCTAAGACGCGAAATGTGAATCGGCCCTTACGTTTCACAAAAGCACATTGTCGATGGAATTCGATTCCGAATTTCCTGCCTATGCCACGAACTGCCTTGAGTTTGTGTTCTACACGAAAAGATGACACGAATTTGGACAAATTGTAGATACTCATTTCTATGTTTTTGTATGATCTGCAGTAAGTTTACGTTTAAGAAGTGGGCCTTAATATTTGCTTTTTATAATAATTGTCAACCTGATTTCACAGGAATTCGTAAATATTGTACAAGGTGGGTAATTTGTATGAAGTTGTACGCTGTGAAATGTACAAAAACGTACGATTACCAGAACAAAGCAAAAATAAAGCCCCGCCCCTGACCCCGCCTCTAAACCTGACATCAGTGGCTCAAAAAGCAAACAGTACTAAAATGTACGAATGAGATTGTGTGAATTCAGATGAATTAGCCAAAGTTTATTAGTTTAAAGAGATTATGAGATTAGATTTAGGGATGCACGATAAATTATCGGCAATGTCGGTATCGGACGATAAATGGTCATTTTTAATGATATTGGTTTTGGCTGGTAAAACAAATTTCTTTTTGATCTGGGAGAACATCTATCAGTTGTTTTAAGGGGAAATTAAATTTGTAGTCTCAGAAATTTTTATATTTATATATAGTGTAGGTACTGTATATATACATCGGCCAATATATCGGTTCTCGGCTTCCAGTGTTAAAAAATCATTATCATTATCGGCCAAAGTGTATATGTCGGTGCATCCCCAGTTGTAATTGTATGTTTTTGTAAGATTCTAATCATTGAAGATCATATACAAACCGCCACCTTATAAAATCGTCACTTCTTCCCTTAAGGGTGTGAAAATGCATTTATCGGATATTCTAATGAAGAAATCACATTCTGACTTCATCCTCTGTACTCGGACACTGACATACTCGACAGGGTTGTGGAAATGGCACAGCAGAAAATAAGTCTGATTCCTGGAAAAACACAATGACATCTGAACTGTTGTTGTCTAGACTGTGAGCTCTGGGCCTTAAAATGAGAGCTAGACATAAATAAGAAACCAGCTTTCTCCTTCTTTACTCGACGACGAATGCTATCATTTTTCTAAACTGTACTACAGGAAATATAAAAGTGCAATACATTTTGAATGTATTATAGTTATAGTATTTATAGTATTATAGTATTACAGTTATACAATAGTATACATTCACAACGCTTGAACAATGCTGTTGTATGGCTTCTGTCTTTAAGCCTCTAATAGTTAAACCCAGAACACATAGAGAATGTTTGAGGTGCTTTAAGCCACGTGTGAAATGGCAGCACGTGTAGAGAATATAAGGGGGGGGTCATTAGACCCTTCAGTCTGGCTGATGTCGAGTCTGGACTGTGCTGAGCAATGAGACCCGAGTGAATACGAGTTCTTCCTCTTAACTCATCCCTCCTGGCATCTCTCCTCTAATGATCTGTGTGGCCCAAGTGTTAGACGATCTGCAGTCCAACCATCCCACTGCTCACCCAATATACAAGCACTCACTTACCACGAACATCAGCCTTCTCTTAATACACTGAAATGTATTTTAATACACCTATGAAACATGAAGCGCTTTATTTATTTAAATGCACACTTGCCTCGCTCGCAACTGTCTGGAGTCTCTCTCTCTCTCTCTCTCACTCTGTCTCTCTCTCACTCTGTCTCCCTGTCTCTCTGTCTCCCTGTCTCCCTGTCTCCCTGTCTCTCTGTCTCCCTGTCTCTCTCTCTTCCTGTCTCCCTGTCTCTCTCTCTGTCTCCCTGTCTCTCTCTCTCTGTCTCCCTGTCTCTCTCTCTCTCTCTCTCCCTGTCTCTCTCTCTCTCTCCCTGTCTCTCTCTCTCTCTCCCTGTCTCTCTCTCTCTCTCCCTGTCTCTCTCTCTCTCTCTCTCCCTGTCTCTCTCTCTCTCTCCCTGTCTCTCTCTCTCTCTCCCTGTCTCTCTCTCTCTCTCCCTGTCTCTCTCTCTCTCTCCCTGTCTCTCTCTCTCTCTCCCTGTCTCTCTCTCTCTCTCCCTGTCTCTCTCTCTCTCTCTCCCTGTCTCTCTCTCTCTCTCCCTGCCTCTCTCTCTCTCTCTCCCTCTCTCCCTCTCTCTCCCCCTCTCTCCCTCTCTCTCCCCCTCTCTCCCTCTCTCTCTCCCTCCCTCCCTCCCTCCCTCCCTCTCCCTCTCCCTCTCTCCCTCCCTCTCCCTCTCCCTCTCCCTCTCCCTCTCCCTCTCCCTCTCCCTCTCCTCTCCCTCTCCCTCTCCCTCTCCCTCTCCCTCTCCCTCTCCCTCTCCCTCTCCCTCTCCCTCTCCCTCCCTCTCTCTCTCCCCCTCTCCCTCCCTCTCTCTCTCCCCCTCTCCCTCTCCCTCCCTCCCTCTCCCTCTCCCTCTCCCTCTCCCTCTCCCTCTCCCTCTCCCTCTCCCTCTCCCTCTCCCTCTCCCTCTCCCTCTCCCTCTCCCTCTCCCTCTCCCTCCCTCTCTCTCTCCCCCTCTCCCTCCCTCTCTCTCTCCCCCTCTCCCTCTCCCTCCCTCCCTCCCTCTCCCTCTCCCTCTCCCTCTCCCTCTCCCTCTCCCTCTCCCTCTCCCTCTCCCTCTCCTCCCTCTCCCTCTCCCTCTCCCTCTCCCTCTCCCTCTCCCTCTCCCTCTCCCTCTCCCTCTCCCTCTCCCTCTCCCTCTCCCTCCCTCTCTCTCTCCCCCTCTCCCTCTCCCTCCCTCCCTCCCTCTCCCTCTCCCTCTCCCTCTCCCTCTCCCTCTCCCTCTCCCTCTCCCTCTCCCTCTCCCTCTCCCTCTCCCTCTCCCTCTCCCTCTTCCTATTGCTGTTTGCTGTCCAGTGTAGACACGGTGTTATGGTTTATTGGCAGATAGCAGCAAGCTTGAAGAGAAAAAAAAGTTTGAAGCAATGCATAGGACTCGCAGCTCCCACATGTACATAAACTCATTCAAATATGCGTGTGTTGGCCTTACGCAGCGTCGCTGCAGGTCTCGCCGTTATGAGTTTATCGGGAGAGGCCCTACAGTATCTCTCCTGACGCGCTCGTGTCAACATCCAGCCTGACGGCTTATGAATGCAAAGCAAAAGCACTCCAGATCTCTGCAGTCCATGTTCACGGATTAGCACTTCAAAAAGGCTAAAGTGCTCTCCAACTCTGACACGCCATCAATACAGATTCTGTACCATCCAGCCTCTGGCTGTCGGTCTCCACTCCACAGATAACCTCCACGCTGGTTCCACAAAACCTGACATCCGGCACATTTAATCCCATTATGTCATTATTATGTGGGAAACCTAGTCTACCCACAGAGTGACACATGATGATAACACGCAGATCACTTTCATGTCGTTTAGTTTGAGATGTTTATGAGTAATTATATAATGATTTTTCTATGGTGTTGGTGTTAAACTCGCCTTCGAGTTCTTCCAAATGTGTATAAATGTTTTTGTTCTGATGACCACAGAGGAAGATATCAGAACAAAGAAATGTATACACATTTGGAACAAAGAATCACTTTAAGGCTTTAATATGTCGGCTAAAATTACCCCACATCAAAGATAAAGTAAACTCGAGCAAAGAAGACATTTCTCATACAAATATGACATTATTTGACAGAGCAACACTTTTGGTGTCAAGTAATTTGTCACGAGGCAAACAGATATTCACATTAGATATTCCATATTCAATTATTAGTAGAAAAAGGTTGTTCTGTGATGGACGTGTCGTGCTGTCAGTCACTCATCTGATCTCCTCCATGAAACGGTCTGTGATAAACATCTATGTGTTTGCTTTCTGGACTGCGGTGAAGTTCATTAATAAAATCAATCTTGTGCACATCTGAAGCTCTAGGCTGAACACTGCTGATGTATGAGAAGGCAAGATTTTATCGATGTTTCTGTAATGTCTAATTTTCTTATGTATTAAAGTCGGTATGAGTATAAAAATAGACAAACCATATAATAAACCTTTGCATGAGTGAAGTCGCTTTGGCTTTTATTGTACGACTTTACAAGGTATAATGCACGACTAGAAAAGATTCCTAACAATAATATAAGCATTCGTGTTCATCTTTAATACAATCCTTCATACAGCTTTCGCTAAGAGGAATGGGGACGACAGTAAAGTTTCTTGATATTCTGGTCTGAAGACTCATGACACATTTCTCAAAATATCAAAACATCAAATTGATTGGATTGTCTGAACGAGTTCTTTTAGAAATGTAATGTGTTTAACCAAACGTCTGTTATGCATTTCTCAAGATGTGTCTTGGCTGATGCACATTGGTGAAACAGAAAAC
The DNA here is from genome assembly GCF_947034865.1 of Barbatula barbatula. NCBI lineage: Eukaryota > Metazoa > Chordata > Actinopteri > Cypriniformes > Nemacheilidae > Barbatula > Barbatula barbatula. The sequence goes on along the minus strand of NC_136771.1, from coordinate 1,386,305 downwards.
CACTCGGCAACAATGAGGTAGATGTGGAGAAATCTTGGCGCGCATATAAGTCTGATTTATACACCTCATATGCACCACGATAGGATGAAAAATGATTTCAGAGTTCTTATTCATCCAGTTGAAGCATCCAGTGATCTGGATAGGACAGAAAATACCAGCAAAGCTTAGCGGAGGATTAGACGTGCACCTGCCCCAATGAATCATCGCATATCCATTTCTAACAGAACACTGCTGATTCTCATGCAGGAGCCGCTGTGAGCGATGCAGGTTTTACGAGACCATAGTTAATTTATTTTAAATGTATTTATTTGTATATTTGATTGAATTTATAATATTGTTTTTATTGAATTTGTTGTATTGTATTTCTGGATTTCTGTGGTTATGATAGTTCAGTTTTTTCCCTACCTGCTTTAATCTTCATTCTCCGGATGTGATACGTTGATGTTCACTGTTGTATTCCAGGTGATCGACATAAAGGAGAAGCTGAAGCAGTCGAAGAAGTTCTGGTCGTCTCTTCCAGACGTCATCTGTGAGGAGGATAAAGTGACCGACCCGGATGAGGAGCAGTGCTGGAACAGTCACACTAAAGGAAGGTACGACGGCGGGTCACCTTCAGCATCACGTCCCTCGTGTTGTGTAGATGACACATCAGATGCTAATTGTTTTAGTTACATGAGGTCACGGGCGAATAGAAAGCAGGCACGCTGTAGGCAAAACTCCTGGAAAGAACACGCAGAGGTTGTTTTGACCTTTACAAAGATCGACCGTGATGACTGTAGTTATGTTGCGGTGTCATAAATCTGTGCAAAAATAAGAAATGAAACAAAATGACAACACGCAAACGCGAATGACCACATTTAACCTGATCTCATGGGAAATTAGATTTTTTTTATATACATTGATGATGTACATCGAATCGGACACCAAAATACGATTCTCACAACTACTTGCTTTGCAATAATACTTCTGAATTGCCACGAGATGCATAACTGCTCAAAAAATGTGCTTTAAAAGGTTCTTCGATGCCATAGAAGAACCTTTGGATTCCTTAAAGACCCATTTAACATCGTAATGATTAAAAATGTAAGAACTTGATGTTTCTTTTAAGAACCCTTGACTGAACGCATTCTTCCATGGCATCGCTGTGAACAATCTTTATTTTTAAGAGTAGATGTGAATGAAACTATCCCTGAACAACAGGTCGATTTGTTCAGCATCGTAAACGAGGAAAAGCCACGTAATTCATGTCTCATCATCTCAGTTCATGACCGTCTAATGGCACACGGCGTGATGTCTGTCACTCCGTCTGTCCTCCGTTGACACGGAGCCAGACGGCTTGGCAAAAAAAGCCCGTCAGCTTTCTGGGCCTCCACAAGTGATAATATCAGCAGATGGTGCGATATAAGATGTGTTTCATTTTCTCTCCGAGCGGCTCGTGTGTGTGTGTGAAGAGGCTTTTTCAGAGCACCTATCAGACAAATGAACACAAATGATAAGACTTGCAGGAGCAGAAATTCACGTGATTTTTTCCGTATTGGTAGGATCTGGACTCCGTAGAGAACAACAATCTCATTATTGGCTAATTACGGCTTCAAAAGCGCTCGCTTTGCATTTGAATGGGAACGGGTTTGTGATAGCGCAACCCCGGGAGCGTTCAACAAGTTTCATTTATTCCTCCACAAAGCACCACCTGAAATATAAATTAGACACAAACAATTACCTCACGCTGTTTATTATGAGATTAGATCTCAATAGAGGCGAGTGTGCCCGACTCCTAACATGCATTGTGATGATGGAGAAATTCAGACGGTCCTTTGGGCTGTTTTGGGAATTTTAAGAAGTGATCATGTATTAAAGTGATAGTTCACCCAAAATTCTGTCATCGTTTACTCGTCCTCTTGTCCGAGTTTCTTTCTTCCGCAAGTTTTGAAGAACGCTGATAACCGAACATCGATGGCAGCCATCGACTTGCATTGGTTTCGTGTCCATACAATAGAAGTCGATGGCTGCCATCGATTGAAAGAAAGTCATACAGGTCTGACATGACAAGAAAAGTTATGGGTTCAATCCTCAGGGAGAACAAAGTGTATACGCCTTCTGAGTCACTTTGTGAATGTTTGTATTTAGTCACAAAGCATCCAGAATTTCTGCTCCGATTCGGCTGTGATCGTGTGTGAAGCATATTAACACAGATTCTGTCTTGCGGGTTTTATCATTTTCATCAGGAAATGTAGTCGCAGTATTTCCCACCTTAAACAACGGGAGGATTTTCACACTGTAGGTGGAAGAACAAAGTGCCGGCGTGTGCTACAGCATTCCGTATCTTAAAATATATCTCCATTAAATATTGCAAATGAACAGATTCTGCAGCGAGCCGGGGGCCGTGTGAATGTGTGAGGTGCTGATGCTGCTGGAGTTACTCTACGGTAGATCGGGTCATGATGGGGTCAGCAATATTTTCCTTCATGACCGCTTGCAAATGCACGACCAACATTTACCTTGTACAACAAATCCAGGGCGTTTATTATAGTGATGATTCAAATCAGTGCTGTCAATCGATAAAAAAAGAATCGGATTAATCACTTTTTTTTGTGATTAATCACGATTAATCGCACGTTACAATCAAATGAATGTAGAAAGAAGATTTATTTTATTGTATGATTTAAAGCCACTAATACTAAATATTAGTTCTGCAGGTGATGTCTCCATTAATTGGATTATTTTTTCTTTATTTTAACATGAATTATAGCCGTTAAACACTGAAGTACAGTGTAATGGAGAGCCAATGTCTAACGGATAGAAATATACAGAAATTGAATTTCAATTGAATCAAACACTTTACAGTCTTTAATAATAAATGATAAATTAAATACAGAATTAATGCTTCAAAACACATTGAATTCCTCTTTTCTGACTGTATACACCAGACTGGGATGCTGTCCATCTTTACCTAACGTGTCAAAGCAAACGTTTGAAATCGACCTTAAATGGTTTAAAGGCCTTTACATGAATAAGAACGTGATTATATAAAGTAACGCAAGACAAAGGATGACAAAACAAACGGATGCTTTTAATATTGCGTTAAATATCTAACAAGTTAAAATGAAATAAATGTATTGCATGTGTTAACGCTCTAACGTTGACAGCTCTAATTGAGATAAAAGATATACATTATTTTTACTATATATATATATATATATTGATTATTTATATACTGTAAATAAATAAAATAAATTATTAGGGTTAGGGTTAGATTAAATAATTTTATTAAATAATTGTATTTTATTTCATCTTAATTTTGTATTATTAATGGTTTTATCATTTATTTTGGGAAGACTTTCCTTAAAGCGTTTAGGTATAACCGTTCATAATGTGTGTTGCAATACACTTAATGTTATTGCAAAGAATTATAACCTAATTCAAAATATGAAGTGTTATAATGTATAAACTGTAGTTATTATTATTCATGAGACAATACAATGCATTATAACGTGCATCGTGATGGTGTTTAAAAAAGACAAAATCTTAACTTTGTTGTGGATAAAAAGCTGTTATGATTTTCTTAATATTTGATTCAACTTTAACAGTTGCAATGGAATCTATTCAAACCAAACGTTTGCTCGGCTGCTTCTCTGCTTTTCAGATATTTTCCTGAAGTTGTGAAAGATGGTCTTACGAATCAGCTGAATAACCCAGAGGTGGAGGTGGACATCACCAGACCGGACACGTTCGTCCGACAGCAGATCATGACCCTCAGAGTGATGACCAACAAGTTACGGAACGCTTACAACGGGAAAGACGTCTACTTTCAAGATTCAAGTAAGTCACCTCCATAAAAGACTCCTGGGGTTTGTTAAAGGTTCACCAAAAACTTGTTCGTTTTTAAGACGACACCACATTCTGTTATTGACACTTATCTCAATGTTGACCTACCTCTTCTGCATCGAACGTAGGTTCAATCGGAGAGTTAAAAATAAGCCAAACTCACATCCACATTTACATTCTTTACCTGAAACTCTTTTGTTATTGGCTCTAAAGAGGACGGCTCGTCCCTGTCATCTCAGCTGGGAATTTCCGTAATCATATATGGTGTCCAAAAGCATCCTGCGCTGTCCAGACCCTGTCAGAAACGGCACAGGAGCCTTCACTGGGGCTGACCTCAACATTATGATAATACAGACGTGTGTCCCGTATGTGAAGAGAGATGAAGTTGATTGTTATATTGTATTTTGTGTTTGTTTGTGAATGTCAGGTGATGAGGAGAGCGGTTCGGGCAGTGGTAGTGGCTTCACAACAGAAGCCCAGGTGGTGCACACGGAGCCTCCGATGGTGGAAGCCGACATCAGCGAACCTCAGCCGGCGGCGGACGCGGCCCGTCGACAGACCCCGCAGGTGCAGATAGTAATCGCTGTAACCACGCTCGTCTCACTCGCACTGCAATGGAGATAATGGCAGGAGGAGGCAACAGCCACACGGACTTTAAGACAGACGCAGCGCCGCTCTCGGCACGCTGTTAGCTTTTGCCTCACCAGACTGGACGTTTTCCACAAAAAGCCCACGAGAGACGGAGAACAAGCTCGCTGGCTAGACGTGCGGAGAGAAGGAGAGTAAACATTTGCATCCTGCTTGTTCCAAAGAATGCTTGGTGCAATCACAGATCTGCTTCTATTTTGCCTCTCATTTTGAACTTAAAGGTGACGTGTGTAATTTTTCCCGACGGCGAGTTTTCCCCGGCAGCGATAGAAAGCCATTCGTAAGTCGATTTCCTTTCTTAAAGTGTCAACTTTGCTCTGTTTGTTTGAGCAGCCCACCAGCCCGATGGATTTCACGATAGCGCTCAATATTTTTGCAATGACGACAAAAAATTACACGCTTCACCTTTAAAAGAAAAACGAACTTTTAGGACGATAAGTGGTTTGCCGCAGAAACGGGACGAACGTTTCGTAAACTAATGGGAGTAAGGGAAATATATTTTTGCTTTCCTTTTCTACTGCGTATAATGAGAGACGAATGAAGTGCGCTCTGGTGTTTATTAAGTTCTCCCACGTTGCATTCATACAGTACGTCAAAAACTAAAGCGCAAAGTAAAACAAAAAACACAACTGAAACTTGTTTATGTACCACTGTGAGAATGCAAGAGGAGGTCCTGAGTGTTTTTAACTGTGATTTTCGCACAATTCTGGCGCTTTTGAGTTAAAGGCGTTCGTTCATCAATTGGAGGTCGTTTTATGAGGTTCATGTTTTCAGTTTAAGGAGTCCGGTAGAGTTTCCCCGAGGGCTGCGCCTGCTTCATTCAAATCAAATGATCCATATCTTAATATATAAGATTTTAGTTACAAAGCATTTTCTTACAGAGAAAGATTTATTTATATTTCTAATATAATTATATATTTTGGCTTTAGCGACTTTTATTCTAACAAATGGCTCTTGCTAAAGAATATATTTTCCCCTTTTCAATGCAAGCATGACGTTATTTTCTGAATCTGATTCAAACGCTGGTTTCAAAGGTGCAAATCTGTCTTTTTGAAGTGAAGTTTGGGAAATTGATCTTGATCTTGGATGTAAATTCGTCTGGATCAGTTTTGAATCCGCTTGCATCTGAAAAAATTGCATCATATTAAGTGTTCAAATCTAACAGACCTTGTTGTTTTCATGCACATTTATATAGTCTTCATTATAATCCATTTTGTATTCACAAACCTCATTTATGACACAATTTTCTTTCAGTCTGTGCGTATTCATATGTAGACCTTCACATTTACAAATATTCTTTATTATGAATCAATGGACCGCATGGAACATGCAGAACAAACGTCTGTGGAAACTCTTCGTAACCGTAAATCCCTTAGTAAAAAAAGTCGTCGTGTTTTCCTCCAGATGGAGTTCTGCAGGTGGTTTGTGCGAGTCAGGGAGTCAGTATATGATTGTTCCAACTGCACTTTCTTCTGTCGCATCTGTAGTAATGAATGTTCCCAAGAGTTCGGATGACATTTGTACAGATGACCATATCACTCAGACCTCCCGTTATGAATGCTGGCATGTTTAACATATGATTTTATGACAAACACATTCATCTTACGTTGAGATCTGACTTCGTCGTCGAAATGCGAAGATCACGTTCTCTTCTCATGGTGAAGCTTGAATACAGAGAGCGTTTGGGAAATAGAACAGAATGCAGATGCACAAAGGGATTTGTGAAATGGCGATGTGATGCCTTCCTTTGGTAACAGGAAGGTTCTGGGGTGCTTTAGGTTTCCATACCCGAGTACCTTCATCTGTCCTGAGAGACCATCACAGGGTTTATTGAGGAAGTCAATCAGTGAGCCGAGAGAGTTTGTGCTTATGATTTACTTTCTGAAAACATTTCAGTATCGCCTCCTTAAATGACTCTGGAGAAATACAAATAATCAACAAATGAGAGCGCAATTGATGAAACACATGAAGAATCTGGATGAGTAAATGAATGTAGATTGTAGAGGTCAAATGTGGATTTGAGTAAAGTGATGGGAATATTTGAGATCTTCAATAATATTGACTTTTGACTGCAGACGAGACAAATCTGAGCTCATGGTTCCACAAAGAGCTATTTAGTCAAAGAACCATCTCTTTCTTAAACACTTAAAAGTAAAGGTGCTTCACGATGCCATAGAACAGGGGTGGCCAACCCGCGGCTCGCGAGCCTCATGCGGCTCTTTAACTAGTTTCATGCGGCTCTTCAAAGCTTCAAATCTTCAGCGTCCCTTCCGCTCACTCCACCCTAACTGTGTGTTCACACCGGGCGCGAATGAGGCGTCAAACGCTAGTGATTTACATGTTAAGTCAATGTAAAGACGCGCTTGCGGCGCGAATGAGGCAGCGCGAAAGACGCGAATTGCGTTAGTTGAAAAATCTGAACTTTGGCGAAAATTTGCGCCACGTTAACCAATCAGGAGCCTGCTCTAGTAGTGACGTAGACGACGTAGCCCCTCCTATGAAGCGAATTTCACGCGCGAATAGCACGAATGACACAAAATGTTCAAGCGTCCAACTACTCGCGAATAGCGCGTTTTTGACGCCTCATGTGAACACACAGTAACATCGAACAGGAATTTCCAAAAGGGACTGAACTTCGCAAGAACAAGTTAGCAAACAATGTTAACTGTTGAAAATTACTGATATTATCATGTTGGTGTGGTTATTTTCATTAGATCTGGCTGAGCAGAGGTCTGTGAATGCGTGCATACATGATTAAAAGATGATGTTAATGTTTACCCATGTGTATGATGTGGCTCTTTGCAGTAACACAGAAAAAAAAGTGGCTCTTAGTCTCTGACTAGTTGGCCACCCCTGCCATAGAAGAACCAACTGAAGAACCTTACAGTTCTTTGTGGTGAAAAAGGTTCTTCACATTATAAAAAGGAAAGTAAGAGATGGTTCTTCGAAGAACATTTGACTGAACGGTTCTTCTGTGAAAATCCTTTTAAGCACCTTTACTTTCGAGAGTGAAGGTTCTTCTGAGGTTAAACGCACTTCTATGGCATCGAAGAGGCTTTTGATGCAGCTTTTCTTAAGAGTGTGTGATGTTTCAAACCTCACCATTATTGAGTTGATGTCGGTCCGAAGAAATGGGAGTTGACAAGCAGACAAAGGAACAGAAATGCATCAATGCGTTGACTTGATTTCAAGCCAGAAACGGAAAGACACTTGTAAATGGCCATGTTTGTTTTATTGACTTGTTTTGGTCAGGTTGCTGGCGTGGGGGTGTTTTTAAGAGCATGTGTCTTGTATAAGGTTTCGCTTATAGCCTGCGTGTTTCTACTAGCGGTCTGAACGTATGGCTTTCACTTGTGTGCAGGAATAATCTCATTTCAAACGCCATCGCTTGTTTTATCGAGCTGAAGTAAACGGACTGGTTTTAATGGAGTTAATCCTCTCGTTTTTTCTTTCCACATTGCACTTTGCCATTGAGTTCCACGTCTATATTCTTTGATTCTTCTGAGTGAGGAATAAAGTTTACATGCGAACAAGTACGAGCCATGTCAAATACATGTTTGGAGAAGATTGTTTGTGTGGTTCCTACTGAAGCACGCTGCTTTGAGCTACTGTAGGTGAGGTTTCAATTCGACATGTACGTGTCGTGCGAGTAGACATGCCTTACAGTTTTTCCTTTGTTTTTTTAAGAAAAGAAAAAAAAGACGTAAATGGATTGCATATTTGGATTTTGTTACTCTCTCTTATATACAGACAAGTAATGAAGGGGTGCAAATAAACATTTTATATGAAACCTGTACTGCTCGATGTCATTTTTTGTGTCTCCACACGCAATTATTCAAGAAGAATTATTTGAATGCACACACGGTCAATGATGAACAATTAGACTGTTATTCCCAGCGCATGATTCATTATTGCATTTATAGACGTGAATCATAACTGACTACTTAATTATTATTAGAACGCTGATGCCGTTATATTTGGTTGTGAAACTGCATTTTCCCCACACTATCTCTCACTTTGAAAATGTTTTCTTTTTAAAACAGGGAATGAAAGAAAATGGACGTCTTCAATGGATGCAAGCATGTATGTATGAATGTGTTCACGCACATGATTGTTAACTTACATTGTTATGTACGATAATACCTCGGCATGCGTCCACGGAATGGTATTTATTGCTATATTTAAATGACGACTTGGAAACTAACCATAAGCGTCCTCTTTTCTTGATCCTCTTGTCATAACTGTGGCTTAGAGGTATGAGTCATAGAGTGACGTGGGTCCCTTTTATAAAATAAAATATATAATATATTTTTCTAACATTCTACATGACTTTATAGACCCATCGCTTCATAAAGTCATGTGACCACGGTAATAATAACCGCGATAACACAATGATAATAATATCGATGATATTGTTACATCCCTAGTTATTATACAGTAAAACATCTTGCCACATACCTGTACATTTTCATCACATTAAAACATTACAAAATGAATCACATTTCATATCAATACAGTTTTTTTATTACAGTCATTATTTATTTAGAATGTGACGAACTAACCATTAAAAACTAACAATAATGACATTTTCTCAATGCACATTTTTTTTTCTTTCGGTCTAGTCAAATACAAACCTAAAGCTCTGTTCTCAAACCTACAGTCATGCTTTTACATACTGTAGAAAGACAATTGTCTCCATAGCATTTGAAACTCTCTAAACAGTTTGGTTACAAAATGAGATACAGTATTATATGTTATCATGTTTTTATTGTGTTAGTTAGCTGTATGTTTGAGTTATTATGGCTTGAATCAAAACAAACCGACTGTATTTTGATTGATATTAATGGGAATGCACAACACATTTTGGAGCAAACTCTTAATATTTTTTCAGACAAAGTATTCATTCATTCACACTTCCTTAGACTGTCTTTGCTCGCACATTTTCTCAACATGATTCAAGTGTGCTGTTCGTATATTTCTTTTCAACTAGAAATATGCAAGTATATTTTCAGTCCTCTTCTCATATGCATATATACGTGATATGCATGAATTTGAAATGTGCTTCTTTTTTGAACAGATATAGGCAGCTCGTGTTTTGAGACGAAGTACTATTTATGGCGAGTCATGATGGGAAATCAAAAAGCTGTGATATAAATTGCCCAAAGAATGTGATGAATTATGCAGAGCATGCAAGTATGAGTTAATCGGGAGTTACAGATACTTGGCAACCCTTAAGAGCGCAGGAACATCTGAGGGTTGCCAGAGCAGTGCTCTGTCTAATCTGCTTTCCCAGAAACATTTTTCAGCCATGACATTTATGGCATGCCAAATATTACAATCTTTCCTTAAAAACAACATTTGGAATCAGTTCCATCCTGACTTTAGTTAAGAAACAGTGGGCGGTAAACGGGGCAATATCAAGGTCAGACTGTACAATGACTCTTTTAAGATACCCTTCATACGGTGTATGTAGACTAATTGAGAATACCCTCAGACTTACAGATAATAACACAAGAGACGGAGGAATTCCCATGGATGTAAGCCAACTTGTAATACAATTAAATCTGAGTTTTCAATTTTCCATTCCCATTAGAGATTACAGACTAAATGAGATCTTGGTTAATGAATTTCAAAAATAAGTCAAAGACGTTTCCCCGCCGGAAGATTGTTCCAAATAAACGTGTCCTTGTTTTAGATTAGAGACACGAGGCAAAGTTGAGGCGAGAATCATCACGCGGTCTTAAAGAGACAGTAACACTTTGAATGAATGCATGAAACTAATAACCAGGACCCAGATGTCTCATGTACATTGAAAAACACTGTATACAACAATCTGTATAGCTGGCAGATTATTTACACTTTACAGGTTTTACACAAATTAGGATTTTGCTTTGCTGAAAATATCTTCATAAAGAAAAAAGTTAATCACAGAAAACTTCTTTAACAGAAAACAAAAATGAAACGGAATCCATAGTATATAATAGAGACTATAACTTCTAAGTTGGAATGGTTACAAGGCGGCATTTGCATGGATGTTATATTTCAGGCAGTAGCGTATTAAAAGTGTTTTATCCACCCTGTATTTTATTTGTTCAAAAAGAACTATTTTACAATCACTAAACGTTCATTTGTTATAGAAATGAAGTAAATTTAGTTCAGTCGAACACTACAGATGGATGAAGACGCGTCTGCTCCATCAGGACGATGGAGCAGAAGAAGGTTTGTTAGTATTTCTTTGTTTAATAACAGGGAATTTGTTTTGTTTTTATTATGTTTTTATTATAATAACAATTATTGTCTGCTTATATTATGTTATGTACATCTTATTTGTTTTTATTCATAAAGCTATGTTAAATATAAGCGGGTTTGTCATAGTACTGTTTTATTGTTTATGGATTATTTGTTAGGAATAAAAATCAGCAAACATTTTGAGCATCATTTTGTTAAAAGAAAGTGTAATCCAGTATGTAAAGATGTCATTTTAATGATCAAAAATGTTGTCAAATGTTTATAAGTCGGTGGAACATAGCAAAGCCGCTACTGATTTTAAATAAAAATAAATGCACAATTTGTCAAATTGTTGAGTTGAACTCCATCTGGTTGTTCTGTATGAGAACACTGAATATCCTCGATATTAATAATCCCCATCTGTATTTTGAATCGCTCTGAAAAAACTTTTTGCATCATCCTTCAATGTTTCTCAGCTCGGTAAAATGAAGCTGTGCCTTTAAAAACGCTATAAGGAATGAGAAGAATGAATGCAGGTGTTGGATGCTGTTCTCCTGGTTTTCCGGCTCAGTGGGATATTACACAGTTATGTTAAAGTCTCTAAAGCGGGCTGTATTATCAGTATTCAGTGTGCATAATACAACTTGAAAATATGAGAAAGTTGAGCTGTTGAATAGCACAAAGTTATGGGCATGTTGTGAATATGAATGAATGTTGAATATGTATGATGCTGATGCTGATGCTGCTGCTGCTGGCTTAAACTGTGACGAGAGGCTTTTATCAGGATAAAGCAAAGCTGTCTTAATGAACTCTTTCCAAATCATCCTTCAGGAGTTTCTTCAAGATCTTCATGCTGACAAATAAGTATAATTATATCATATTTATGTATATAATATAAAGAATAAAGTGCATACACTATACAGTATGTTAAGTGTACTAGATTTGGAATTTGGATTTGGAAAATTTCACTCACATATCTAAGATTCTTGTAGATTTGGTAGAAGATGCTGTACAGGTTTAACACGACATGCATGTACTTACATTCATACATATGAAGAGTTTGCTTCCAAAATGAGATAACGTTAGTGAGTTTAGTATTTATTTGTTATCATGGCTTAAATCAAAACAAACTAACTGCAGTTTAGCTGATATTATTTGTAATGCACAATAAAAAACAGAGTTATCTCACTAGACAGAATGACTTTAACAGAAACTCTGAATTTGCAGTCCTCTCTTGACCTTTCGACCCGTCTGTGACATTAGAAACATTGCAGTGTTTCTTTCACCTGGGTGAAACATATTGAACGGGGCTGACAGTCCCGTCTCAGCAGTAAGAGCTGAATGACTGTCATTATTCTCCTTCTGTTCCCATGACAAACTCACTGTGTATCCCCCCAACACACACCCCTCCATCCACCCACCTCAGCAGGACAAAGAGAAAATCATGAAGCCTTTCACTTCTCGCTGGATGAGAGAGGACTAAAAAGCCTCCACGGCAGAGAAGGAAAATCCCCACGGAGAGTCCGCAGACAGAATCCTAACGGACGCGAATAGTGCAGAAATCAAGACTTAACACACGATAAATCATTCTGTAGGAAACACGCTTCATTTCACATGATCATTTTTCAGGATTCAGTCTTTTCATTGTTTTATATTAATAAGAGCAACAGCGTTGTTGTTATTCACCCAGATATTGTGCGGGCTCAGATGTTGCTCTTTCTTAGCTCAGGAGATTTAGTTTGTGTTCCATTGAAGTCTCAACTTAGTCTTGCATGTTGAAAACAGAAAAAAATACAGAAACGAATTATTGATCTCGATTTAGAGGTCAAATAATCTGCAAATGTGATGAGAAATGTTTGAGATCTTCAATAATATTGACACATTGGACATCTCTTCTCAAACTATCGACGGACACATTCGTCACATTTGAAAGTATAAAGGTCAGAATCGTTAAAATAACTTTTGTATTCATCGCTTTCGTGAAATTTATCTCAAAAATACAGATTATGTTGAACGAATGAGAGAGAGTAAAAGTGTCAGTCAGATAATGAACATTTCTTCTTCAGTCAGTCGAGGCAAAAGCTCATTGCTTGACTAATTGTCGACTCCGCTGGGTAATTTATTTGCGTTCGCAGAAACAGAAAAGACGTTTCATGTGGAGCAAATGTCAAAAGAGCTTTACAGCAGCTCTCTGGTGATCGGGAATAATACGAGTTTTAATTGAGAAAACACTGGTTTACTTTTAATTCCTGTTGGTATTGTGACACGTGAATCCTTATGAAACGATAATTTGTTTAAATACACAATTATTCTAAAGTCTTTTAACTGATTATATTATTCTCTTTTTCATAATTAAACACAAAATCATTTTATACAAAACATAGTCCTTGGCAGTGCTCGGATGGAATCAAGTCTTATGGGGGTGGGCAGACTTCTCAACCATTTCAGTCCAGAAGTCTGCTTTATTCAGGAACAAACTTGAGTGAATCCCACATTTCTATGCCCCAGTCATTCACGAAACATGGCAGCGTGTATGTGGCCGTTGGTCTCAGCAGCATGAAAAACACATTTAATCACATTCTGAATGGATTTGACAGTATACAGCACAGAAACCGCACAATGGGTACTGCTTCATAGTTACTAAAAAGCTGTCACTCATCTTCATGGAGATCTCTAGCACCCTAGATCCAGGCCTAATAAAAGAGATATAGTGGAAATATAAATATAGTGGAAAGATAGCTCAGGGATTAGAGCATGACGCTAGAAATGCCAAGGTCGTGGGTTGGATCCCAGGGGATTGCACATAGCCTACTTAGAAACACATGGGTAGTGTAATCAATGTAAGTCGCTTTGGATAAAAGCATCTGCCTAATCCGTAAATGTAAATATATAAAGAGAGAGAGAGAAAATGACCCCTCAAGAAAGTAGAAGCTTCCTCTTCCTGGCGTGTGGCGGGGCGTTTAGTATTTAAAGGGACATGACAACTAGCCCATAAACAAATTTAATATAAATTATTGTAAATAATCAATTCACAAAATGTACCATAAGAACCCCCAGTCCCCCTTCAACTCGAGCACTGCTCCTTGGGCTATAAGATGTTGCATATAGAAACCGTCTTAAGTACGTGCGTGTGATTCATAGAACAAATGTACGCACAGAATACCCCGTACGCCTCTATCAGATGTGAAATCTGTACATTGCAAATGATCGTGAAATTGCGCACATTAATGATGTATAATTAATGTTATAGATACATGAAAGAAAATAATGACTTATATTTCCAAAAACCTGCAGCACTCGGACAAGCAAAGGTGCGCATTTCATTTTCACAGAAAAGCAATTTTGATTGATTTCACCCATTAAAAATGATTTATATTTGCAGCAATTTAGTTTTCAATATTTAGAGTGGTATACGTTGTTTGTTCGAACATCTGTTTGCTGCCTAGACAACATGATAGTGGAAGTATTGTTGACATCATCCGTTGTTTTTTTTTCTTCTTCATTTTCATGTCTTGTATTATTCTCTATTAAAGTAGCTTTGAAATCATTTCAAGCTAAGAGACGAATCTAAAAATGGTTGAGACGAATCTCAATGAATATAAATGAATATTTGAGAAAATCTTAGATTGTTACACAGTGTCAGCTTCAAACGGGTGGAAAGATTTTACATCATGAGGCCATAAAGCAGAAAGATATATCCATATAGCTCAATCGTGTTTATTTTCATGTCATTTGGTGGTGATCTTTTCTCTCTGCATCTCCCGGAGGTCTCTGGATCCCGGGCAATATTCTGAGCCGTTTGCTCTTTTCTGAATGGAGTTATCCTGGGATTTGTTTGAGCCGATCTTCCCGCTGGGATGTCAAACTCCCAAAGGCCCCCGTCAATACCTGAACTATCCAGGCTTTGACTCGGACCGTTTCTTCAAGCTCCGTCTTCAGTCACAGCTTTTCTCTGGATTCTCCTGTCCTACTTCTTGTCATACGGGACCCCCTTCGGCACCATTTTTAGCAATGATCGCAATGTTATGATGCTCGGCTATTTATCTGAGTCTCACAGGATCTTTGAAGTGCCAGTCTCTGGAGAATTGATATGTGAGGATCTGCGTAATGATTTCTGGATGGTTTTATACATAACCCTAACAAAAGTGTTATTAAAAATAAACTAACAATAATAACATAAATTAAGTCTCAGAAATATACTTACATACATACCAAAAATACTATTATTTCAGTTCTGCTCTGAACTAAATTGACCCACGAAAAGTGCACTTTCAAGAAAACTACTAATTAACACCTTCATTTTCTGAGAAGAACATAAAAAGTAAAAAGCATGATAGCATATTAAAGGATCTGGCAGACAGAACGCCTGTTTGTACAAACTGTGGAAAACAAAAGCTATAAAAATAACATACATCACTTAAAAGAAACTGTGGAATGTAGAGCAAGAAATAAAAACCTAAACACAAAAAAGCGGCCATTGAGGTTTAAAATAAATCTGAATTCCTCAAAGCCATGAAGAGAAATGGTGGAACATTCTCTTTAAAACTGAATTAGGATGAATGCACATTTCTTGAGAAGATAACCGAACGGTACATCAGTGGCTGGTGGTTTATTGGGAAATGTGCGCATCAGCAGGAGAGAAGAGGAAACTGGGGGTAAATTGAAGCATTTTGCGCTGTGGGGGGGACGACAGCGGGTGGGCTCTGTGTGGATGGGTTGCTTTTTTCACTCTCGCACCTCTGAGGAAGAAAAACATCTGGCGAGCTCTGGGCAAAAGGGACAAACTCACAAAGAGGACTTTAATTTTGTAGGTTGTGACATAAAAGCGTGCCATGCATTGCTTATGTTGAAGTTTTTTACCTCGGCTCAAAGTAAATGAAAAGTTGGTGACAGCAAATAATAATAATAATAAAGCTTAAACAATGAAATGGAAAGAATGAAAAGCATTTTTGAGATTTTTTCAATATCACAATTATTGATCCTATAGACTTTACTCATGTTTAAAGTATAATTATGTTTTAACTGTAAAACGTTTTCACATTTAATAAATACCTAAATAGGAAGATACAAGTATACTTAAAGTGCAGATATTATAAATAAAAAGTAAACTAAACTACACGATGTTAAGTTCACTTATAAAACCCTTTTTAGTTTACTGAGTGTATACTTCAAAGTGTGTTCACTAACAAGTTTGCTTCAAGTATTGAACTAGGAAACAGTATAAGATCACTTGTATTTACAGTACAAACAATTTCTACACAATACTTAAAAGTACACTTAAACTACAATCCTAAAATAAACTAAAAGATGGGCCCTTTTGGTTACTAGTGTACTTGAAAGAGTGCACTGCCCGTACATTAAGATTAGTATGCTTACTACATATAGTACACTTAAAATAGACCGGACATACATTTGAAAAGGAACTTGAAGAAGGGACAAATAGTTCAATCATTACATTACTTTCCTGTTTCTAAGGCAGATGAAATCTTCACAGGTCTGGAGACAGTCGAGTGCCGTTCCTCAGACACATCAGTGATGGATGGAGGAGAGAAATCTCCAATGTACACTTAGGGAATAACACAGACAATCTTTCAGGCTTCGGTGAGGTTGTTACCGTCCTGTGCCCAGAGAGCCCCGCAAGCATCCGCTCTCACCGCGGTATTACATTTGAAATATACACAGACGCTCACTTTATTTTATTTCAACTGCATGTTTCTCAAATGAAAACAACTGTTCAGTGTCCTGTTGGAGACTTCGGAAATGGACAGAAATCTACTGTTCTGACTCAACTTTCAAGTATAATGGGAATGAATTCTTTATTTCTGAGAAGAGATGTCGTTCGTCCGGCTCAAACTTCTGCCATCGTTCACATCCACCATGACTGTCAGGAAAACACATGCAAATGAAAACAGGTAAAAGTGGCTTCATCTGAAGAGCCACATACAGTAAGCCACCCTGAACAGATGTTTCATATGAAATTTGTTGGCACGTCCATGACTTCCGTTGACCGTCTAAGGCAAAGTCTTCATTTTACATTCTTTGTGCAGAATGGGAAAGCGCACGTTTCATGGTCAAAACTGAAAGTCTGAGAAATACCAGACAGTGTTCAGGGGAAAATACTTTTACAAGAACCCAACGGTGCTGTGAGGAATATCCTTCCTCAGGTCTGTGAGTCATACAGAGAGAGAGAGAGACGCTCGGTTTCTCCAGACCGACAGGGAATTGGTCTGACTGCTTTGAAACTCAAACTTTGAGACAAACCCAAAGCTCTTCATAGTTTAAAAGTACACTAACATCAAGTCACGGTATCTTATTAGAATATAATCATGTACATTATTCAAATGTATTTACAGTTTTCATTGTTGTAAAGCAGCGTTACATACATCATAATAAAAAAAATAATACTCGGGGGAAATATTTAAGAGAATATACAGGATTAAGATTCGTGGTATTATTGCAAGTTTTTCAATATGTCAGTGGATTGTCAGAAACTATATGTTATTCAATCAAATTATATTTATTAGGTAAATTACAATATACCAGAACAATTTGCAATAATACCAAAACGTGCGGAAATAATAGATTTGTTAAATATGTTAACGTGCATGTGTGTTATTTTTAAGGATTAAGATGCTTTATGTATGACCTTTTTATTTACTAGGATCCTTCCTGTAGAATTTTCTTAGTATACTGTCTCTGATATTCATCATGAATACGGTCCCTGATCATCTCGGGTGATAGGGCTGTAGAGCATTTTCAATCTCTTAAAAAGGCTAAAAAAAATCTCAGAATGACTTTTGACTTAGTACAAAACTTATTCAAAACTGTACAATTTTGATGAAATTCTTCAGTAAAATGATTCAGGATCTTGACAGCTACACGAGGGAGAAGAACATGTTTTATTATTGCATTGGTTCAGCCGGCTACATGTGCAAAACAAACATAAAAACCAAGAGTCACGTCACGTCATGTCACACATATCTACTTTCTCAATATATCTGTATAGTATCTCGCTCTGTGGCCAGAATAAATATACTGTAAATCTCTATCAAATGTGTTAAGGTGCGTCATACGCAATTCCAGAAAGATACAGTGACAATGTCAAAATAAAAAACAAACAAACAAAGTCAGAGGTCATTTAGGTACATAGTACCAAAGATTTCAAAAGCAGTGACATATTGCATCTTTCCATTAAAGCACTCATATGAAGTGCGTGGTTTGAATTCAATTAATACAGATTTCTTTTCTGAAAGGTGTTGTTTTGATAAAGCGCATTATTCAAAGGAATACAATTTTCGCTTAACTTCTTAGTAACCGGTTACGTTTGTAATAAAAACACTTTGTTATTATAAAAGTTTCTCAGTTCATATTCATGTCAGTTTAAAGTCCACAATGCCGTCAATATCCTCCGAGTTTTGTCTCATGAATGGCGACGGCGTTCAGCATAAACTTAGGTACGTTTCTGCGAGGATAAGCAGTCTTTGGAGCGGGACACCCCTGTACGGTCCACGTTACCCTGACAACAGTGGGAAAGAGGAGAATATCAAGAGCATGGCCGGCGAGAGAGTCTGAACCACGCTCGTGCCGGAATTCGGCCGATCAAAGTCGTCTGTTTGTGGGTGATGGTATCTGTGATTGTTGGAATTTCCCAGCGTCACTGTGAGACAGAAAGAGAAAACATTAGTCAATCCCACAAACACGTCCGATTCAAAGCATGTTTTTAATGCGATGAGGATAAAAGATAAAGAAGATGCAGTGATCTTTAAAAGATAAAGAAGTGACTCCAGAGACTTTCAGACTTTACAGCATAAAAAGTTAATCTCTGATCTCCCGGGTGCAAAAGAGTCTTACATTTACATTTCAGACCTGATATAACACAAAGTTTATTTGATGAAACGCTCAGTTCTGGTCCTTGATTCTGATTGGCTGAGCTGAGTTCTAAGCCGTTGTCCTGTCGGTTTTAAAGAAGAACCCTATTTGCCCACCGCAACTTTTAATCGCAAATCACAAAAAATCTCCACAAAATCCCGTGGGGACTATACTATAATACTGTAGATTCCCAGAGATCGTGCCAGACACAAGCCAAAAACTACAACTGCTTCACAGCCTTTTATACAAGAGTTATGATCTGAAATGCTTTCAACAAATATTTGTGCAAGTCTCGTGTTTGTTTAAACACCAAGCAGAATGGATTTTCACATCACACAGTCATGGGAAAACTCTTTGGTTTTGGCTACAGTATAATGATCCATAATAAACTTTACTGAGGTTAGACGATACATATGCAAAGAGCAAACAAGAACGAAAAACAATCACACAAGATTCCTCCTGGACATCAATGAGATTAATATAATGAGAGCGAAGTGTCGTGTATATTTCTCAGTCAGAAATGTGACAAATGTCTCATTCATTAGAGTTTGAGAAGAGATGTCGACAATGTGTCAAACTGAGCTCAGATTAGCAAATCTGTAAAAGTTTTATATTATTGAACATCTCAAACTTTTCTCATCACATTTACTCAAAATCCAGATTATCTACATTCATCTACACCTCCAGACTCCTCATGGATCTAGACAATGGCACTCTTATTTGATTCTCTTTTTATTCTAGAGAGAAACATCAGCGACCAAGTTGATATTTACAGTAAATGAATCAAAACTGAGAAATGAACGAGCAGCCCTTGAGAAAATGAAATTGCGATTTACATTTTGTCATGTAAATGAAGTGTATATTCTTACACCCCCCCTGCTGGAGTCAAGTGTAAATCACTGGCATCCACCGATCAGCTTTTGTCAGAAAAATCTGTGTGGACTGAAATGAAGGAGCTATTGATCGTCTCTTCTGACGCCTTCACACGGACGGATGTTTTAAAGGCCGATCAGAGACACTGGCTGGATATTTGGCAGCCCACAGGTCCAGCTTAAGAGATCGATCCTCGCTCAGCTGTATCTCGGCCCTCAATGAGACGCCGACGCCTCCGACACGAGGAAAACATGCCAGTGGCAGTCGATGTAGAAATCTGGCCCATGCTGGTGTCTTTTTCTAAGCTCATGGCAGGTTTCAAAGGTTTGCCGTGCTGGTTTGAGGGCATACAGAAACAAACAAGAAAAGACAGCGGGAGGTCGGCGTCTCATCTGAATCACGACTGTTCGCTTGATATTTCAAAACGTGATGACAAAAACAGACGTGTGATGAATTCTGCGAAACAAAGGGGTGATGATGAGAGATGTCGAGGGGCGTTCACGTTGAACGTGATTACACGCTGGAGGTCACGAGGTCGGGCACTATAGAGGGCTAGTAGGAGTATCTAATAGTTCTAGTATGATTGCAGTCATCACGTCATGATGCTGCACATTTGCATAAAGTTCCATTAACGTCGTCACATCATCAATGACATCACGTCACCTCGTTTCACCAACTGTGCTGAAATAAATATCTTCTGTTTACTGTGGTATAAGATGGGGGGCAAAATCTGTTTGGTTATCTTCATTCTTCCAAATATCTTTCTCTGTGTTCATCAGAACAAACACATTCATACACATTTGGAAACGACTTGAAGGCAAGTAAATGATGACAGAATGTTCATTTTTGGGTCAAACTTAAGGCAACATCCATTAACGGGATTTGAGTTTTAGTAAAACTGTTCATTTCTGTGAGGGTCAGACACGGTGGTGCTGGCATACAAATGACTGTCGGTCCACAATCTGATCGCGTTTCCTACAAGAACAGAATAAATATCAGGCCGAGAGAGGAAAGACAAATGCGTTTGGATGCGGTCAGGAGTAACAGCTCATGCATCTTAGTGTTTGGTTAAAGGTTCTCGATCAATATCTTTCCAATTACGACCGAGTTCCTACAGGTTTGCAGTTAAAAAATTGGCCACTCCATCTCTTTTAATTAACTCTGAATCAATCGCCCGCATTTACACTTTTACATTTACATGTGCACGTTTCTATTCATACATTCGCAACCAGCCGTCTGCGCATGTGCAAGTTTGAAACCATCAATATATCATATTATTGATTTTTTGTTCTGTAGATGAATAGAAGGAGATGTTGCGTTATTATTTTTCCAATCTTGTTTTCGTAGTTCACAAGCAACTGGACCAATCCAGGCTATGTTCTGAAGCTGATGTAATCGTCTCGACCGGACCGACCTCATGTTCTGCATTCTACAGACAAAAATAGCAACAAATGTGTCCATTTTCCTTTTAAAAATCCTATAAAATGAGGTTTAGTGCCAGAGCGGCTTCAGATAACACGGCAAAGACAAAGTCGGATGCTGATGTAAAATCAATGCGAGTTAAATCTCGCGGACCTCAGAGAAAAATGATCAATAACAAAACAAGCAGGAGGACGAAGAGAGACGAAGTGAGCTGCGATCTATCCGTACTGTATCCACACTGAAACAAACAACGACGAATACATGCACACAAATGCATTCATGGTTCACCAGAAATGGCTTTAGGTTAATAAAGTACAAATGTGAAAGTACACAAAAGTACATTGGAGCAGTGAATATAATTTGAAATTGTTCTGTGTTGATTCGGGTCATTTAATAATTCATAAGACTGCAATGTAATCTCTCAGCATGAAACCGCTCAAAGAGAGAAAGTGTTCACATTTAGATATGCAGAGAGTAATTGACCTGAACAAACACGACACAAAAGCATAACTATTCTGTTCTGGACCTTATTCTGTTCAGCCCTGTTGACATTCAACACATCAGTTATTGAACATACACCGCAGGTAACCATAAAGCACAAACAACAAATAATCACTTAAAACAAAATAATCTGATTAATGAATTCTATTTATATCGCGTTTTTGGAAGACATCCAATTCAAGGTAAATAATAGAATGCAAAGATGGCGCATGAATTCGGGCTTCAATGATCACTGCATTGCTGTGTCAGCTCTCGGTTTCAATTTCAGATTTAGCAGCGTGGAGGCGGGGCTAATTTGCATATTCGTGTATCTGTTTATACTTACAAAGCTAAGATGTAGAATTACATTCAAGCTATTTTAGCAAAGGAACAAGAATTTTCACAAGAATTACATTTTATGTAATTGTGATGGTCAAAGATTAGTTTTAAGGGATGACATGATCGACCACAGGGGGACTTTAAAGTTGTGGGTCGAAACAGCACAAGCCGAAATATTTACCAAATAATTATATCGGCTGCTAGGAAACAAGGCAACAAGTGCCCTGGATGAGCCATCTGTGTTAATAAAGACAGAAGCAAGATGAGCGGAGAGAGCCCTGGAGAACTCTTGGAAGGATGGTTTGAGGTAGTCATGCAGATCAAGGCCACATGAGATATTCTGTGAAAGCTGGCAGAAATCTTCAACTCGCCCCCTCTCTCCGGCCCCAGTGTCCCTCCTCAATTAATTTACACCGCCCGGCAGGATTGCCGCTGAATATTGCCTTTGTGAAATATGGCTGTCACGCCGGACGTGTTTTCCCGGCCTGTGTTTGTTGTGGTTTGATTAATTCTGCAGCGAAGGCTCATTGATGTGAAACGTTTATTGTAATGGCTTGTGAATGAGGGTCAAATGAACAATCTGTCTGATGCGTCTCGTTTTCTAAGAGTTTAAAGCCGAGGCTTGCTATCGACGCTGGTGTTCCTCTGGCTCAACTGGAGAACAGGGTCACAGGTTCAACTCCCAGGGAATGTGTTAGTGTAAATACAGTACAGAATAAACACACAACAAACATCATCTGTGGACACGAAATGTTTGGTTTTTCATTATCTAAAGATCAAAAGAAGTGTTACCATTGGTTAAAATACTGTACTGTTCAAAGAGAAGAAAGTATTAACATAGTTTACCTTAATATTCATACACCGTAAAACGTTGCTGTAGTTTGCAGCAGGTTTTCCAGTAACTTACATTTACATTTAGTCATTTAGCAGACGCGTTTATCCAAAGCGACTTACAGATGAGGAAACATTGGAAGCAATTATAACAACATAGGCAACTTACTGTAGATGTAATTGCAATTTTGTTTTAAGCATAAACCTGCCTATTTCTTATATTTTCTTTCATGAAACAAGACTAAGTATCTTAGGTCACTTTTCTTGTTGTGTAAACGAATGTTGTTTTTTCGGTGCTAATGACACCAGTCTTTTCTTTTTGAATCTCAGAAGTCAAAGTGTTTTCATTTTGGTAAAAGTAAACTTTAACTCAAATTAAAAGCAGTACAATAGGAAAGTACTTAAATCTACGGTAAGTTACCGGCAAACCTGCTGCAAAACTACAGCAAAGTATTACAGTGTCAAACTGAAGTATTTACTATAGTAAGATGTAGTAAATTGTTGTTTATTATAAAAACACAATACACCTTGTCAATGCATAGAATATTTTGTAATATTAACTAGAGTGAGCTGATAAAATTTTATAAATATAGTAGACTGTAGTGCGTTACAAAAAACACTACGCTGTTAATGTAAAGAATATTCTAAATATCGAATATAATTAACTGATTAAATTAATAAAATCCTGAAATACTCTTTGGTCTTTCCTATAGCAAATTGTAGATGATTGTTGTATATTATAAAAAATCACCCGCTTTGTAAATGTATACTAGAATATTCTGTAATATCAACTATAGTCAACTGATCAAATATTATAGTATACGCTATAGTAAACGGTAGTAGGCTGTGGTGTGTTACAAACAAATACTACACCGTTAATGTACACGAGGATATTCTGTAATCACCTGCTTTGTAAATGTAAACTCGAATATTCTGTAATATCAACTATAGTCAACTAATAAAATGACGTTAATACTGCAGTTTGCTTTAGTGTTTACCGTAGTAAATCTGTCAAAAACAGTGTAGTATACTTACTGCATATACTTACTATAGTATAATATGTTTATACATTTTACTATGGCTTAGTATAGTGCATATTTGAGTACACTATAATGTTTCTCATGTGCACATTTTAACCTTATACATCCTGTTAAAACAATGGTTACTGGATGAAAAAAGCTCTGATGAAACTTTGCATTTATAGTGTGACTTTGGAAGCCTTATCTGTATTTTCATACACACGCATATAAACCAACAGTAGTGAAGACTTCAGTCCTGTATAAACACACACTGTAAGGATGATGTAAGCGGCACGCAACGCTGCGTGTTCACATTCATCTGAATCAGTCCATTCATTCAGTTTGGCTCATTCCGATGATATTTGTTGGATTTTCCTCTCATGCGTGTAAAGCTGTTAAATATGGACGTTGCTGTCAGAATTAGCCACTATTTTCCCAGACAGAAAAATGCATTTCTTACTTCACTTTAACTAATGATGCTGTTTGCTTTATGGATGGGCTTCGCACGAACCGTATATCGATCATTCTTAATGTGCTTCTGATTGCTCACCACCCAAACAAACGCGTTTATATTTACAAGTGTTGCGCAATGATTTCATAAGCGGGAAATGAGAACAGGACACTTTACATGAACACTGTACCCGCTAAAGCACCCTAACGCTGAGAGGTTTTCCTATTCCACACAAATCCAACCAGAGGAAAATGTTAAGATCTCCTCTGAAACTCTTCTTCTTGAGGAGATGCAGATGAGACGTCAGCAAAAGCAAAGCTTCCCTTTGGCTTCCATCTATTCTCATTTATGTCTATGAGAAATATTAAACAGATCTCCTCTGTGTTTTTCTTTCCGGCCAGACGAGAGTGAATTGTATTTACATTGATATTCAGAAGGTGATCTCACCGTTTGAAAGTGCACGGACACGCAAACCTTCTCCTACAGGGTTTTGTAGCTCGGGGTGTTACACAGCCATCAGAGTAACAAACTTTAACACAGAAACGTCTTTTAAAATATGACTTTCTACAGTGCAGGAAAAAGCAGTTGCCAGGCTGAATAAATGTTGGCTTCTGTATATTCTGGTAAGGTAGAGGCCAGAAGACGTGACACACATATCCCTCCACGCTAGATCTCCAGGGCCATTACATCTCTGTCAATCACAGACACCCGTTACAAAAACTTGGCTCTGGAGTAAGACTCGACCTTGCTGATGAACATGAGAGAAATGATTGAACTTCAAGTGTTGGAAGAATAATTGAAGCGACACGTCATTCATCTACTCCTGACTTCCATGAATGTATTTTCACGCTGGCCTGAGGGAGTCCTGATGTCTTTACACAGAGCGGTGGAATCTATATTCTACAGCCCATCTGGGTAATTCTCCTCAGAACAACATCACTCGGGATCTGCTCTTGAAAATGAAGAAATCTGGGGAATTACGCACATCTGCTCATGCAGGACATCGACTCAGAAAAGAGAAGCATCGAGTTGACATGAATGCAACATTTTAATAAATGTCCACCGATACGAGATGCCCTTTAAAGTCCCGGCGAAATTAAAAATGAAAATGCATATTTTTTCAAGAAATGTCGCAGCGTTATTGAAAATAGTTGATCAATGTGGTTCATCCTCTTTTTTAAATTTGTGTGTCCTCATAATCTTCAGTTAAAATCTGAAGATGCACTTCCGTCCTGTGGTGTCTATCCATCTTGAATGACGTATGTTAGTCGGCTTGGGCGGAGCATCCGTTAACTCCTCCCCTTCAACTGTCAGTTAAATTTCAAAATGCAATGGGTGTTTTTATACAGCCACTCAAATCGCAGAGAAAGACGAAAGCCACGCCCACTCATTCGAAATGACATTTTACTAGTAAATGCGTCACAATACTTGAGTAAAAACGGGTGCAACTTCTGTTTCACAGGGACTTTAAGACTGGTTCAAACCATCAATGTATATGATTGTGGAAGCCCACAAAAAATAAATAACACAATATATTATAGTATGTACTTTAGTAAGGTGTAGTAAAATCCTAACGTACAGTCTTTTTAATCTTACTATAGTATACTAAATACTACAGTGAATGTGGTAACACGTTATGATAAGGTTGTATATATTAGAAACAAAATTTAATTGTTCACATCAATACTATAATAAAGCTACAACAGTATAATACAATTTACTTTCATTTACTATAGTAAATGCTATAAAAAAAACTATATTCTTCTCATGTGGGAGGACAATAATAATAAATATTTATTATTTATAATAACAAATATATTTATGCACTCAACCATCTAGTGTATGAAATTCAGAAGAGCGGTGTCGTCCCAAAAGGAATACTTGAACATTTAGCACCTTTCCTAAACATGTTATAGATATTCTTAATAAATGGAGCACAAATTTAAACAAAATAATTCAGGTCCACACATTAAATATTTTCTGTGAATCCCATGTAAAGTTCCAAAGGGTGTTTTGTCTGTAAAGGTTTACGGGCAAACTCGCAATTTACTGTCGAATGTTCACAAATAAATGAGTTCCCACTCATAATTCGGACATTCAGGTGATTTCTCCCATAGTACAAGAGACCAGTTAGAAAAGCCAATAGACTGGTCCAGGCAATAAAAACAAGAATGTTCATAACAGTGTTCTGACCACAGTGGAAACGTTTACGCAGCAGAGAAAAACCTGCTCAGAAGTGACCCAACAAAACTCACAGAAGACCAAGACCATCTGGATTCAACTTCATCCACATCAACTCAACACAAAGACCTGACTGGAGACGACGGATCTATTTATTTATATAAAGAACATCTGTACACACATCTAGAGTTTATCACGATGAGCCATTCAACAAACATCTGCCTTCACTTCCAGTGCTGTCCGCCCAACATCCAACTATCCATCTGGATGATGGTTAACATTATTATAACCTACGTGACACGAATGTGATTTCGAAGGCGGAGGGAGTTATTCAATTCTGATGAAAAAGATTACGAGGACACACACTTGAATCGCGCTCAATAAGATCATGAATGACTATTAAGAAACAAAAGTTCGTTTTTTAATTTCTGGTGAATAATCTACATCCGTGTGTTTGCTTTACAGACGAGCCATGATATCAGAATATTTCACAACACGTCTCTCTTGTAGCCCTTTAAAAGCGGCTCAAACCTTCTTGAGATTGTTTGAATAATTCTTGGTCTCACATGAAAAGAGAACGTGGAACCGCAGGATCTTCATCTGCTCATTAGCGCCGCGGCCTCGCCGGGATGTTTTCCGTCTAAATCACGTCTGCGTAATATAAGGAGCCTCTCACATTTACTCTCTTCTTTCTTCGTGTTAACCTCTCATTAACCTTTTTATTAACAGCCCTGGCACTCGGATCACGGCGAGACTCGCCCCGAATTCATCAAACGCCCCGGCACAATTCTCCTTCGCCTCATTAGACTGATGTGCTTTGAGAACATTGCGCTTTCGGCGTCAGGTAATACGTTTCTAAAGTGCCCGCATTTGTTTGTCTAAAATCAGGAGGAATAATTGCAGAAAACATTTGGCCTTTCATTGAAAATTGCTCGCTCGGGCGGCACAACAAAAACAGAATAGATTGAAGCGCGTCCGCTTTAAATGGATGCGCTGCGAGCACTTTTACACCTAATAGTTTGCATTTCCAGCAAAGTTGTGTTTTGTGCGTGAAACGCGCTGTCATTTCTTATTTACTCAAAGCTGATTTATTTATCTTCACTCAGTAAGTAGTCTCTCTCGCCGCTGCCGTCTCCAACAGCAGCCAAATATCAAAAGCCTGAAATTCTGTTTTATCTTCCACACTTACAATGTTCTGAATTTTAATGATGGCCACTTTTCTAGCTGTTCCGTCCGTAATGAACTCATCAGACGGCCGGCAGTTGACGCTTTTCACCATGTGGCGTTGAGAGAAACAAACAGGACTTTTGTGAAATGACTAAAGGAGACTAAATAAGGTCTCGCACGTCTATTTTGAGCCTCTTTAGCCTTCAGCTAAAATCCTGAACGGCTTCGATGAATGTTTCATATCGTCCCCGCGCGCTGCTTCTTTTTCAAGTCATCTTTAATTCACTGTCAAAGAGAAAAATATTCACATGAAAGACATTCAGTCACTTAAAACGATTGATAAGTACTTAACAGCAACAATAAAATAAGTTATACATATAGGATATATTATATATAGGATATATGAAGAGTTTATTTCCAAGTCTAAATCATGTTTTTTCATTTAATATCAATCAAACTGCATTTGGTTTGTTTCGATTTAGGGGCGATTCACATTTCGCGTCTCAAACCGCACAGAAAACGCAAGCCGCGTCTTTCTCTAGTCAAATGAGCCGTGTTTGCGGTGTGGGTGTGGATGACCATTTATAAACAAAAGAATGAAAACCGTGAAGCTACACACAACACACACCAGTAACTCCATGAATTAAATCCTAAATAACAACAGACCGTTCTTCCTAATCTTGACTTGTTTAAGACACGTCCCGCTCTGTATTTTTACATCACCCTGTGTTTCTGTCACCAATGACGTACAACATCCAAACACACTGATAGCTGCAAAATCCCTCAACACATTTCTGTCATCACACACAATGACTAATATACATTACTGTCATAGTCTTGGAGTCTGATAGGTTTGTGTTTATCTTCGCTTCATTTCATGGCTCTCCACAGCCCTTTTTTAGTGAGCTTGTAAACTGAGAATCCAGGCGGCCATGTTTTTGAGAGCTGCCAGAGCTCTGGCTGTTATAAATAGTCAAGCCCTGGTCTTCAGCGTACAAGTGGGATTTTCAGAAGCAAATAATTTGATTCATGACATTCCTTGCGAGGCCATTTATGGTAGGAGACAGGTACGGGTCGGGCCGGAGAGCCACGGCTTTGAAGTCGGTACAGATAGCAAATGAATTCCATACGATTCAAAATCCATCTCGCGCCCTCCAGCGCTGACCATTTTAGGTCATGACAGAACAAGAATGTTCTCCTGCGCTCCAAACACAAGTTGAGAGTCATGAGGCAGAACTTTCGGATCACAGTGCATCTAGAAATGTCAAAGTGAATAAACCACTTATGAGTGTTTGCAAAAGAAAGCAATATTAGTTTTGTTTAAACATGTAAACCAGACAACACAACATATTGACTGGCTCTTTACCCTTTTATAAATAGCCAATGGCGTTTGGATCACATGACAACCTGAAATCTGATGAGAAGCTTAAACATGAGAAGAGCGAATAGTGTCAAACATTGTTGACTTGTATTAATAAAAGACAAAGACTGAATGTCTATATCTTCTAAATGTGAATTTTCATACTAAGACTAAAAATCCTTTCCATTTTGATTTCATGTGGACCTTAAGATAGCACACTTAGTTTGAATGTATTCTGGTCATTGGTTCAAAAAGAACACAAATATGTAAGACAGAAGCCATGTTTGAGCTCTACAGAGAACCAATCTCATTCTTTCCTTCACCTTCAGCCATGCAGTGCTGATTAAAGACAGAGAAAATGCTAAAGAGAGAGAGAGAGAGAGTCCATCCGGCCCACGCATGACGAAAGAAGGGATGAGAGAAATCCACTCTATTATCACTTCACATCAAAGAGCTGAAACATGAACTCTCCAAAGACAAGATGAGAACAAGACAAGCATGCATCATAACAGAGGACATGTGTTTCCCTGACCACACGCAGCATCTGAGGTGTTAGATTGCATAAAGAAAAACACAGAAATAAAAGAAAAGAGTGCTCCAAAAGGTTCATCAGATTATAAAAAGGTAAGAAAGAGATTTTTCTTTAAAGAACCTTTAACTGAACGGTTCTTTGTGGAACCAAAAATGGTTCTTTAATGGCATCGCTGTGAAGAACCTTTGAAGCACTTTTATTTTTAAGAGTGTCTTCACACAGATCTTAAGAGCTCGACGATAACACAACATCAGTGATTCTCTCAGTGAAGCTCTCATGCTGGGTTCACACCAAACCCAAACAATCGCGTTCCGTGGTCTTTGTCTCTTTAGTTAGTTACTTTCGTGTGAGTGACGCGATTTAACAGATATTTTCAACCTTCGCGGAAGACGACATTGATGTGGGTTTGCGGCAATCGCGCCATTCGCAGCGCCTGTCACAGGTTCTAATATCTACACGCTATACTTTGCATTGACTTTGTTTTTAATTTACTCTCACAAAACGCTTAATTCGGTTTTGGTGTGAACCCAGTGTGAGGAAATATATAGCTTATTTTTTCATATTGATTTTTTTAACAAATAATATTGCCATTGTTGCTAATTAATATTGATTAACTTCAGATTCTTTTTTATGTATTTCCAGTTAATAATTTTCACGCCTAACACATTTTGGTAAACTGCTACAGCAACATTAAATTGTTTTGTCTATTTTATATTTTTTCAAATAATATTTGGGCCTATATTTTTTATTTAAAAAAATAGATATCTTTTACTAGTTTTTGTTTTAGTCAACAATAATAATCTAGTCATTTATAAATGCGTTCTGAAGTGAAACTATTCATTTGTAAAATAACAAATTTCATTTTTTGCATATATTTGACCAAAACTAAAGCCAAAAGAAACACTTACGAGCATGAAAATCAAATATCTTCACAGAAACAATGAGATTTGAAGTTAACAACCTGTCACCAAATGGTATGAAATCAGGGCCAATAAATGATTTAACATAAAAAATTACATAAAAACAAAACATTTTCATTTCATTAATAAACCTGATCTAATATCACATTTGTGAAATTTCCGTTGTGGGATTTCCAGGAACATTGATAAATGGATGAAAAATCTATACCTTGAATGACCCGAAGTCACTCTGAAGGCGTGTGCCAGTTGCGACGTCTTGTAAAATGTCCAGTCACTGCGAGACGGCTGCCAATAGAATTACAGATCCTGTTCAATGTTTAACTCTTGGCAGTGAATTCAGTCGGCTGAAGGTGTTCTGTGACTTTCTCTAAATGTAAACCTGTCCATATGAGTAATGATTCATCATCACATTCTTTCTTTGCAACCTTCATCTGCAAAATGCCAAAAACACAATGAGAGAATAAGTACAAATTTCTTTTGAGCTGCATTTTCAACTTTCTGAAGCGATATGAGAGCCTGAATTAAATCGGAATATCATGAAAACCAAGGCCACAAAAGTGTGAATGACATGCGAGTCGAGTAGATGAACGAACCCATTACGGCTTCAGGTTTTGTGCGTTGACCCTGAATGTAGATGGATGAGCTCGATCAGTGCCGGTGAATTTGAAAAGCATTGTCCCATTTTGCTACCAGTTATTTAGACACTTTGAAACTTTAGAGAAGCGTCAGACACTTGAAACACACTGCTAATTGGAAACCAACCAAATGTTCCCCGCCACAGCGTTCACAACCCTGATTTACTAACTTTAAAGTTAAACAGAGTTTGCGTTACTGTGCTCGCCACTTGTACGTGGTACATTTCAGTTTCACCGAGCGTGAAATCAAAACAGTTTTCCAATCACAGCCATGCGGGAAAAACGAAAGATGAGACGCTGACGGCTTGTTGACAGGAGCACTTAGCGCTAAAGCTACATGAGAAAAGTTCAATCGTAATACTTTCATTTACAAACTTTGAGAACGTGCCGTGAAATGAGCTCCATGTGATGTTCAATTAATGAAACGCTGTCTGAGTCTGTTTTAATGCACAGACGCATTCGTCAAAACACACGGACGTGTGCGCGACCGCAAGCTCTGTAAGTATAACAAGGTTATCCGCACACCAGAGCTAACGATGTGCTTTACTCATCAAACATCACCTTTATCTTCATGGCCTTTTAACAGCCTGGAATATTTGTGATTTTTATCAGGGATCGGTGCACGTGCGCCTTCAGACTCCTCAAATATTTATAAATGGAAATGTTTCACAAGATAAACACTTCTGCTTAAAGATTTGTTCATGTCGGGCAGGGTGTAGATGAGTGCCTCACCATCTGGCGCAAGTCATCTCCGGAGACTTCTGAAACTCTCCGTGGCCTACACAAAACAGGAACCACACGGCTATGAAAACTCACAACGCTCAGCTATACCAGATTCACTTCATCAAGCCGGAGGTTTCTGCAATTGCTTGGAACTATGCGTGACTTGCCGGCATACAAAGGCTTGCAACCAAAGACTCCTATTGGCATGTCATTCATTTCTCCATTGACACGGCTCCTTCAATTTTTGTGTCGTTTTTTCAGCTTTTTGGGCATTAGTGTGGCTCAGCGGTGTGAATGCGGTAATAATCCAGAATAAAGCACCCTTATATTGATATTGAGAGAGACTGACTGTCTGTCTGTCTGTCTGTCTGTCTGTCTGTCTGTCTGTCTGTCTGTCTGTCTATCTATCT
Source organism: Barbatula barbatula (assembly GCF_947034865.1). Classification (NCBI taxonomy): domain Eukaryota; kingdom Metazoa; phylum Chordata; class Actinopteri; order Cypriniformes; family Nemacheilidae; genus Barbatula; species Barbatula barbatula. Next base: position 1,354,392 of record NC_136771.1, on the reverse strand, counting down.
ATCTATCTATCGTCTGCCTATCAGCTGTCTATGTCCATCCATCCATCTGTCTGTCTGTCTGTCTACTGTCTCTCCGTCAATCCATCTATAGCAGATTTCATTAGAAAAACTGAAAAGCAACCACAATCCACAATTATTTAATTCTAAATGACTTTTTCCAATGAAAAGATTCAACGCTCTCTTTAAATCCTCAATTTACACTGAATAGAAAAAAAAGAATTGGTAGGACAACACACGGTGAGGAAAGAAAATGAAGTAGCCGCTCGACAGCTCGTTCTTCTGTAAATCAAACTCTGTAATGTTCACATCATCACAGTAGTGTTGCTCTTTCTCATCCAGTCCTCTAAAGACGGAGACTAATGACTGAACTGCGTTGGGTTAAACAAACATCCCGCTGTTCTCAGCAAGCCATCGGCGGCATTATTAAACTGTCTACCTGTATTAGAATGATGAATCTCAGGTGAAGTCACCACATACATACTACATACACAACATCTCACAGATGACGGAGGTCAGGGATTCTCAGCCTGCGTGTTCTCTGTAAAGGGTGCGATTGGGTAACGGTGAGCAATGGCCTCAGCTGGCTTTCAGGAGATGTTGTTAACTGTAATAGATTTTTATTTTATTAACGTCTGGATGACTATACTGCACATCTTCCCACTTTACTCCTCACGTAAGTAAATGCTTGGGCATAAAACATTCATTTAACATTGTCGAATCAAGCAGACATTTTTATTATGATAAGAAAAACATAATTCGTAGTGTTTCTTCTGCCTTACAAAATAATACGATTATTCAATTATGTGCTATTCGTACGCTTCTTTTAAACTAAACTAAAACAAGACAGTTTACTTTTACTCTAGTGTAATTCTTCGTGAATTAAAACATAAAATTAAACGTATGTACCATTGACTTATACTGACGCAAAAGTGTAAATATGTTTGGTCTATACTAAAAAGTATTCTAAGTATACTTGGTTTGTAGTTGTATTACCTTTGAAGTATACAAATTAAAACCTAAATAGGAACACAGTAGTATACTTGAAAGGCCATTTGAACTGTCACTTAGCAAAAACTCACAAGTTCAGTACACTTGCAGTAAACTACTAGTGTAGTAATTTATATACAGTGAGTAAACTTTAAAGTTCACCAACTCAAGTATTGAACTCGTAAACTTACCATCTGTATACCTATAAGTTCAAGTAAAGTCGCGATACAAAGAGAAAACATAGTTCTAGTACGGTTACACCACACTTTAAAGTACGCTTTTACAAACTGAAAAGTGCTATCAAGTACTGCAATAAAACACAAATATACTGCTAGTTCATTGATATTAGTATGCTTACTTTAAAATAAAGTATTTTACGGCACAAGCAGAAAGATTCGACTTTGTGCAGAATTAGTTTTGGATCAGATCACTGCGTGTGTTGTTTAACAATCAAATGAGCAGAAGACAAAAGACGGCCGAGTCAACAGATGCGTGATTCAATTACCTGTGTGACAGATTCAAACTCCAGGATCAACATATAGTGTACGACGATGCCGCTGTACGTGCAAGTGCTAACAAGCTCATGCTGCTCAATTACACACCTGGGAAGTGAACGACTTTTGTTACATTTCGCATTAATTGAAACCTGTCAGCTTATTTGATACCTGAGGTGTTGAAGAAAACGTGCTCAGAAACAAAAGAATTAAACATGAACTGTAGGGATTTACACGGAAATGACAAAATCAGTGAAGTGAAACAATAATGTGATAATTATTCATTAAATCATAATTGTGCATTTACAATCCACTGACTGCATAAATACATTTATGTCCTACAAACAGATCAAACAAGATGTCTGTATAGATGTCATGCAGTAGCTTTAATTTCCTTGTAAAAATAAATCGGTTAGAGTTTTGGTGCCAGAAGAGATTTGATGATTTGACCAATAAGCGAGAATGTGTTTGTGGATGACCACACCAATGCAGGTACGGACTGGCCATGTGGCGTACCGGCGTTGTCCTGGCTGGCCGCTATTGTTTGGGGCCGGTAACGGATGCTTTGGACGAACGTATTGTAAATGAGAATAACGCACGCAACCCAAACATCATTTAGTCACGAGACATTCATATATTGCCACTTGCATTACAAACATACTGTCTGAAAGTTTTACGCTATATTTATTTGGATTACTTTAGAAATTTGACCACTGATCAGTTCCCGTTGCATCATGGGATACATAAGTGTCCATCCGATCCACACTCGTGAATCTCTGCGGTAGTAGTAGACCATCCGGGTAATTCTCGCCTGCATACTGAGGTTTCATACAAACTACTCATGACTCATTTCCACCTACTATACAGTATGGAAGTAATCGATTTTGGACGCAGCAAATGTTTCTGTGCAATTTTAACACCAACAGAACGCGCTCAAAGTCAAGATAGACTTTTCATTACGACCTCAAATCCTTCAGGACTCAACGGGTTCATAAAAGTGGGCGATACGCACCAGAGCAAAGCCTACAAGAGAGAGTGAAAAGATATTACATTGCGATGAAAGATGAAACATGAATGACAAACACAGCTGAATCCTTTACTAGACCGACATGAACGTGTGTTAAGACACAAAACAGGGTCGTGTTCATCTTCTGTCGACTTTCTGGTTTTAGTCTTCAGACGGGAGAATGTATTTGAGGAAAACACTCTCTCCATCCAAAAGCTTTTACTCTTCGTTTGATTTGCGTTACAGGTGCAGACGGGTCATTTATTACGGGTCATGAATCAAAAAGAGAAACACACAGAAGCCAGACAAAAGACGTTCAGATTAACAAAAGAAAAGAATGAGAAATATAATTAACACAAACAGACAGAAAAACTTCATATTCTGTGAGAGATGTGTGAGAACATGAGTATGAATCTTCTTTTGCGCTTTATTCTGTGTTTTCTAAAACAAATGCTTGAGGTTACAGGTTAATGAGATATATTAACAACTAACATTCGAACTGCCACCTAGCAACTGGCTAGCATAGCAACCACATAAAGCATCCTCAGCACCCCGAGCATCACGTGTGTGGCACTGCTTTACATGTCATTCAACCGCTGTCTGTTATTACAGATGACCGTCAACGGTAAAACGCTGTGAACCTTTTCCAAAGAAAATCAAAGGGATAAAATCTAATCTCTCGCACATCACATTTGGAAAAGTCGAGCTGGCACTATCGTCTGGATGGCCTGCCAAAATGCCATGCTCTTTGAATTTTATCTTGAAATCAAAGTCGCCCTGAATAGTTGAGTTAAATCCATTGGCTCTGCTGTAGCGGATCTTTTCCAAACGCAACCCGGTTTATAGCCGATAGGAGCGATTAATCCAAAAGCCTCCAGAGCCGCGGTAACACGGGTCAAAGAATGATGTGAGAACATCAGGTGTTTAATGAGTTTGTTTTCAGACGATTCTGGATAGATTTAGGTAGATCGTTAATGCACTCCAGCGTTCATTTATTCCCTTAAATGTGTGGAAATCACAGCAAAGCAATTTTGTTCATCTGATTTGGAGGAACCGATTCAGACTACACGCAGAATAATTCACTTAATCTCTCTTTTGAACGTGTGGATTGTGTCGTGAGCTGTTATTCAATTAGAAAAGCGGTTCTTGTTATCATCTTGAGAAAATGTTCAATTTCCTGCCAAACCACAAATTGAACAATTAATTCAGCAATTAAAAATAATAATAAATTGCCACGTTCAAATCTATGAGAAAACTATATGGAAACATGTTTTATATTAGCTTTATTTCATCTTTATTAACTGGTAATGTTTTTACGGATTTAAATGTCATAGACTTCTTTACGCATATTTATACATTTTCTATGTTTTTCAATATATATAAATGTATATCTTATATGAATATATTACTAAGTAAAATTTTATATATAAATTATACAATTGTATATGTTGTATTATTAAATGCATTTAAAACTACGTATACATAATACATATTCTAAATTATATAAATATTTTAAATGTTTATAACTTTTTTATAGAAAAAAATTGGAAATAACAAACATGTCAGAATATAATAATAAAGTGACAGATCACCATCACCGTGCCGCAATTTATAATGACCTAAAACATTGATGTCTGCTCACCACACTCATGTTCTAATACTGATTTATAAACTGAATGGTGCGTTCTCAAATCACTACATAATCTACATGAAATAAGCTCAAATGGTGATTGAGACCCGACGACACCCCTGGAACACGGCCTTACAATAAACAGATGAGTGAATAAATGACCGCGTGACAACACTTGACTTCTGTAAGATCTACGGTGTTATAAAGAGTCAAACTAAAGCCGCACATTAGAAGCGATGATGGCGAGCTGGAAACGGTTTCCACGGATCAATTGTGAAGTAATGTGCGAAAGAAGCTTTGATACTGATCAATGACTATTCATTTGCAGTCTCACGTGAGACATTTAATAGTGCGTGTTCAGATAATTACCACCAACGATTAAGAGCCGCTGACAGGATCCGTCTCGGTCATTGTAAGAACCCGTAGGTCTGTCAAATGGAGAAAACTTAACTTAAACTCAGAAAATGTTATAGTAAAATACAAACAAATGCATGGAAACACAAAAAGCTGTTCCGTTTACTGCAGCGATTATAGAAGATTTGCTGTGTTTAATATTATCTCTTGGCTGCGGTTGAACTGCTTGGCAGCCGTACGACAGCCGTGGAACTATTGGAGGAATTTTAATCTGATCTTAAAGACTCTCGCATGTTTGTGTCTCCCCACCCGTCAGCCGCAGACACCGGGGAGAAATATAACTCATTCGCAACACATACAAAGCCAAACCTATGCTTTCACTGTACATCTTACAAGCCTCTCAGTTGTGTGCACGCTTCAGATCTATCGCTCTCGCTCCCGTATTCAATCCATGGTGAAGAAAAAGAGTCTATTGTTGGAATACGCCCGAGTACAAACGTTACCGCTCGACTCCGAGGATATTCCTGCGGCGGATCCTTTATGTGAGGCCCATTAAACTGAAATTGTTGGTTTACGATCGCTAACCGTAAGATACAATTTTCTCCCACCCAGGAGAGAAGTTTGCTTGATATTGTGCCAGCTTTCCATTTCTGCTCTCGTGTACCCGACGTTCAACATTTAAAGTGGCTGTAACTCAGTTTCTGCATATCTCATGTTAATCTTGAGTACTTACAGAATAGTAGCGCACCCTTCAAATATCCGTTGAGTCTTTAGTCTGATCACATGTATTATAGACCGACACAGCGGTACGATTATTTGCGATTTGATGTCTTATGTTAATGTACGCTTTCCATCGAAAGAAATGAAATATGCTGCTAATGTGTTTATTATTTTCTTTACTGTATAAATGAAGTCGACTGAGAATGTTTACTTGAATAAACAGTCTGCGTGCTTGATGTAGAAAAGGAAAAAAAATCATCTTTACGATTCGTGCATGGTAAAGCGTTCTAATAGTCCAAATGTTTGCGATGGCTGGGGGGGACGCGAAACTAAAGCACGAGCGCAACCATTGCCAACGAGACACGGACATTTGAGTCAGTTTGATTTATTTCGCCTTGACGAAATTGCCCAATAAGGCACTAAGAAAACGTTTACGTAACGTTTTTCTTAAACATTCCGAAACCTATACGAACAATGGCGCAGAAATACTCGTCCAACTCGTTTTAAATTGACCATGTCAAGCATGAGAAGACGTTAAACATTGTAATGTGCATGAAACACCGTTGCACATCCCATATAAGTTTCCATACAAAGATTTCTGCTGGGTCACCGGAGGTCGATCAACATGAACACCGTATTAATAATACTCGTTTTGAACATATTTTGTTGGTTGACTTGTTTAATGGCCTATTTCACAAAAAATAACCGAATGTGAAAGAAAAATAAAAGACTATGCAAAACATTTGGACTATTTGAACGCTCTACCATTCACCAATCGTAAAGATGACATCAAGCGCACAGACTGTTTATTCATGTAAACATGGACAGTCAACTTCATATATACGGAAAAGAGAATAATAAACACATTTGTATTGTATTTCATTTCTTCGATGGAAGCGCTACATCAACATAAGACATTAAAATGTGTCATTGTTTTAACTTGACAAAATAAAACACGAGGAGCTTTCTTACCTATTTTCAAGGTAATTAAGAGATTTTTCCAGCAGCTTTCTGAACACACAGCGCTGGAGGCTTTTTGTAAAATCCGGAGTTATTATATGCATTCAACTTCTTATTCTCACCTAGATTCAACACTGCTCGCTATTTTTACTCCACAAGAGCTTCTGTGGGGTTTTCATTAAACTCCTTCAATTAAACGTGTGAAATACACGCAGCAGCTCAGCCTCAGGTGTCGAAGGAAAGAAACTCACGCTGTCATTCTTGAAAAAAACTGACAGGGTTACCATCCCACAGCCCGATGATTGACAGCTACAGAACAACACAAACACAAACAACTTACGTACACAAGTGGACATTAACTTGTACGACCCATCTTGGATTTTGGGAAAAGCCCAACCGTAAATATTTGCTTCTCGATTCATGAGAGTACAGGACTGTTTTTACATGCTGTTAAGAAACCTTCTAATGTATTGCTTATAGTTAACATGTTTTTATTGTACAAAGCGCTATATAAATAAAGTTGAGTTGAGTGAAAATATTCATTCTTTATGAAGTGTTTTTTCAGTCAAGGCTAGAACAGCAGTACATGAAAGCTGGGAAACATAGAGACATTTCCTTGTTAAAGCTAAAATGGCACTAAAGCTTACGTTCTCTTTAACTTTGAATTCAAACCTTTCTAGAAAACTCACAGCAGGACACCTCATGAAAAACCAGCAGCTGTTAATGCTGAGCGGCTTTAAACTTTCCTCTTCCATTTGAAAAAATACAGAAAGACACATGAAGTAGCACAAATAATTTTTCAAATGTATCCACTCTGAGACCCGGTTGAAAATAATAGCGGTTTCAGGCTCACAAAACGCTGGATCCGTGTGGACGAAACGCTGATGCGATACAAAATCTTTACGTAAACGGCTACATGCGTCTCCATGTGGATGGGCACTCAAGACTCTGTAAAGATATTAGTGTCCACACCAAGAGATGACAACCATTGTGAGCCCTTTAAATTCAAATGGATTTTAATTGGCTGTCAATGTTTATGGAAGAAAATGGCGATCACAACAACATCATTGCTTTGTTTCTATTGTTATAGTTTAGACGTGCACTTCACTCTTCTAGTATACTAATGTTTTTAGTTTTCATTACTGTCCTCGATGTGAACGAGTCTAAAACAATATTTAAAAGGTGAACATTAATTTAGTCTGAAATGATATCTGCACAATTTCTGTTGACCTTACTTTCGTTAACCCTCAGACTCCACATGAAAAATCCATTAAAATCGTTCTTAATTAGAGTTGTTAATGCCTAGAGCGCTATGAAAACTGATCGGCTCTTTAAGTAAATGTGTGCATTCTGAAGTAGTTAAGAAGAAATGTATGACATATAAAACACCTGATTTGAGCCTGATACAGAAGGTCTCAGTCTGCTGACAGCAAACACACAAACTTTCTCAACGTTCAGGGGACTGATGCCATAAAATATCAAAGAGTTCAACTGTACGGCACAATTCTAAACAGTTTTGTGTTAATTTAACCCGACGTTTGGGTTTGTCCATTTTTGACCCAATGCTGGTTTGAATAACCCAATATTTTTAACAGTGTGACCGTATACCTCCAGTTTTAAGGAACACAACATCACTAATTTATCAACATATTTCGCAAACGTTTGACAAACAGAAAATATTTCCTTTTATCATTTAATGCCAATAAATGGCGGATGGATTCAATTGAATTGACATTGAGTGGTACTGTAAGTAACAGTGTGTGTGCAATCAGATGTCGGTGTACACAAATGCAGGGGGCTGGATACAGTCGACCGCTTCAAATAGCTCTGTACATCTATTCAGATACAGCCAGAGACTTAAGCCGCATAGAAATGAAGTGATATCAGCATTCAACTCATGCACACCAGCTTCCCACAGTTCTGTTGGCTACGGATGTACAATTTCCGTATTCTCTCTCGGCTGTATGAAGACACCGTTATAATCAGAGATGCAGATTAAACAAATCTGTTTAGGCATAACGCTGGATCCATTACTGTGAAGCCCAGCAACCGCCATTTATTCCACATCTCAAGCACACAATCAAACAATCGGTGAGATTTATACTCAATTAGCATGTAAAGCCTCCGCGTGTAGGATCAGATTCCTAATTACTCATTAGATATGAATGTTTGGAATGGATGACTCACGGCACCATTAGAAATGCTAAACAGATTCACACTTTTAAGAGATGGAAATATCATGATGAAATCTTTTCTCTCTAGTGTTGCCGGCGGTGAGCGTCGGATTATCTGTTGTGAAGGTCTCCGATGAGGGGGAGCATCATAATCCTGCCATAAAATACAACGGATGACATTTCCTTTCTTCTATCTAAGACAATCGCCAGTTTTTGTGCATTTATTTAAAACAGAAACGATTCATAAACGTTTTCAAAAGCATCTATCTAACCACCGCAGATTTCACGAATTAGACGTCAGCCTTGGCTTGACCTTCTGCTCCATTTTCTAGATGGTGTGATGGAGGACAGAGATGTTTACTGTTAGAGTCCAGAGGGACCGTGTTGGACGGGAGATTGTATGGCTGGCGTGGCAGCGGGAGCCGAGCGGTGACAGCCGACTGTCATTTGGCCTCAGCTATTGAGTCGCTGCACATTCAAGGGCAAACTGAAGTAAGAGAAGTGAACTGCAGGAGAGATAGAGTACAAACATCCACCCACTGTCACTGATAGCTTTAAACCCAAGTCAAACCAATTCTCCATGAGCTCTAAAACAAAGAACAAAAAACCCTCAAAGCAACATAGACAAATGTTATCCAGCTCCTTTCTACAGTCACATTCATGTTGCCGCGGTTTAAATGTAATGACATCATCTGCCAGGTGACATCATCACTTCCTTATGTAAACCATATATAGGTTTCATCTGAACAACATACATTACTTTTGTGACCCCAACTGAACTTCCGGCACACATTCACAAACAATAGAGCGCCTGTAGATTATTTGAAAGAAACCAAGAAGAGTTACTTGGCTAAACTTGTCTCTCCAATATTTTGAATTTAGACTGCGATACCGAGCTCAACCGCTAGACGTCAATGTCCCATACGGTTTCTTTAAATGCGACCGAACTGCATTCAACAAACTGTAGTATTATACAATACATAATCATATAAATGAATGTTAACATAAATTAAATTGTTATATAATAAGACACTAGCCAAACACAAACCGGATGTTAACTGGGGGTCAGGCGCACGTGCGTCCGATTAAACGCTCTTTATTACATGGTTCATTTGAATGCTTGATTCTGATTGTGCGGTCGCGACATTAAAACACACTGTAACCCGGATGCTGCAAATCATTTTGAGAGGGGCAGTTTAATATAACACAAAACTTTATTAAAAATATTCAATTCAATTTTATTTATATAGCGCTTTTCACAATTTGCATTGTTCCAAAGGAGCTTTACAGGAAAAAAAGGTAAAACACGCTACATGGTGTTTTATATAATAAATTCAATAGTAAATAATATCTAATGTCAGCATCTCCTGGTGGTTTATTTATCATATTTTGCATGAAGTTAATGCTTGGCTGAAAAGATGCGTCTTTAATCTAGATTTAAATTGGGTGAGTGTGTCTGATCCTGGAATAATATCAGGAAGGTTATTCCAGAGTTTAGGTGCTACGTATGAGAAAGCTCGACCCCCTTTGGTGGATTTAGTTATTCTAGGTGTTATCAAAAGTCCTGCGTTTTGAGATCTTAGAGAGCGTGATGGGTTGTAGTGTGATAGAAGCTCTGTTAGGTAGGTAGGGGCTAAACCCTTTAAGGCTTTATAAGTGATTAAAAGAACTTTAAAGTCAACACGATACTTAATGTGTATCCAGTGAAGGGTTGATAACATTGGTGTTATGTGATGGTATTTTCTAGACCTGGTCAGAACTCTGGCAGCTGCGTTCTGAACTAACTGTAGTTTGTAAAATATGTCTTTTAATAACATTTATGGCATTACATTTACAAACATTAAACCAATTTGCCTGTTCGTGACGTTTGAACGTCGTTTCTTACTTTAAAACCTAAGGTAAATGGCTTAAAACAATAAGTTGAAATGAGATCTTAAGGCAGCACAAATCTTTTAAAAATGTAAATGTTACACTGATATATGATGTAAACTATCGATCCCTCATCAAGCAATGCCAATTATTGTCCTATTAATATCTCTTGCTCTTCTGTTAGAATGAACTTCGTTTAAATAATCAATAGCACATTTCTAAAAGGTCAGACATTTATTTTAAAGAAATCTTCCATTTCAAATCACACGGCTAATATATTCTTTTTTTACATGATAAGGTGCAGCATTTGACACGTACACCCACATGACATGATCTAATAATACTTCATTAACAAACCAACACAGTAAACCCTCGATACTTCCAAATGATGAGTGTTTACTGACTCCATCCTCCCAGTGAAGCCAAAGCAACCGGCCCACATCGCTAATGGTGTATTTACATAGACATGTAAGCAGAATTCAGCGGATAAATAAGAGGTCTGCAGCAGTGACCGCAGGGATGAAAACAAGGCGGTGAGATGTGGGAGTATTAGATCTTAATGGGACCTGGTGTCGCTGTGGGAATTGACTTCTTTGGCTCCTGGCGGTGCGGGCTGACGGCTCGCTGTCACCGCGGCTGATTATAGAAACGCTCGACAGAATGATGAGTGCTCGGCCTTTTCACGCTTCATTAACAAAATCAGACAACCTGCCACATGCGTGCCGCAGCTCATTACATCGGTGCGGGGAATAATGTCGCATGCATAGTCTCCAGCACACAGTCACAAGTTATTATAACACTTCAGAAACCACGCAGGAGTGATTCACTCGTGTGAATTTATTTATTATTTTATAAGCGAGCATCACTTGCACAAAAAGACGACTGCAAAGAATTCTGGGTAATTCTGGGTCAAGCCTGCAACATGTGAGTTCCTCACTTTATCCACTTCATGTGTCCGCTGGGTGCCGAGCTCTAAGGATGGAAAATGACCCCCGACCAAAGTAAATGAGACACTTTACAACTGATTTCATGACAGGATTTGGCAATAAATCACTCAAAGCGAATGTTTAGCCCTTGGTTTGGATTTAAAGGTTTGGCTGAGAATGTTTTTGCGAGCGACATTAAGCTGGAAGCTGTGGGTTTATATGAGCTTTGTGACAGCTGTGAGTGGGTCTATGTGCCCACAGAAGCCTCAGTCATTCATATTCATGGACGTAAAGTCTGACAGCTTCACATCTCTTCTGTGTCTGATGAGACTCTCGCTGAGGTTTCAATAATACAGTCGATTGAAGGGGGTTTGTTAACGGGGGTGTTGTGTGGGGAAATATGGAGCCCCCTGTTAGAAATCTTTGAATTTCTTTATAGAACATCAAATAATTTTCATTTCAAATCCTTAAATGCAGATCAATATATGTATTCAGAATAGTAAAACAGGCAGCTCACGGGGCCATGAATCCATGAATGTTATATCTGAAAGGTCTCTTTTAGTTTCTTTTTTACATTATTCCAGGGATCTCAACGTCAAACATAAAATGCATCTAAACGTGGTTAAAAAAGTAGGAGCAGTTTGTCCCTTCAAGCGTCCCGTAGTTCGGTTGTTAAACAATACATGACCGACAGACTTTTTTAAAACAACGTAAAATGATTGGGAAAAATGTAAATGTTGCCTCAAAAATAAATTTAAAGCACTAAAATTATATAAAAGAAATTAATAATTAATCAAATAATCTAAAATGAATCTAAATTGAAGGTCAAAACATGTTCCAGGGTCTTAACCTGATTTCCTCGGTCATGCCCAATAATATATTACACAATGGGAAAAAAATGAATTTATTAGAATTAAAAATGATATTAAAATAATAAGTAAAACAAACTTAACCTATGCTGAAGTTGAGAATCGTCATGCCAACTTTAAATGAGTTCCTGCTGTGTTTCATGACGGATCCATTCTGATATCAACAGGTGGATGAAACGCTGAAATATCTGTGAGCTACAAAAAGTTTCAAATATGTCATCAGTGATGCTGAAGAGCGCCGCTGGACGCCCTGCTCCCATTTCATAGACGCTGTTGTATCTGAAGTAGGATCTTTTGTTGATTACAGCCGGGTCCAAGAAACCTTCTTCCTGATGATTCAGCGAGCATCGCGGCGCTCCGACGAGAGTCATTATCGTTGGTTTCCATCATTCTGTGACACAGCGGGTCATTTTCCGGCTCTTCAGAGAGAGCATTAGTTAAACAAGCAGAATGGCCATTCTTCATCTCTATAGCCCCTTGTTATCAGAAGCACTGGATGTGAATGTTATTTTAATTTCAGCATCGGTTAACATTCTCTACCAGCTGTGACCACCGACCGCTGCGGTTAATATTCTTCATGTCATAAAGCCAGCAGCTCTTCAACATGACGTCTGATTTAAACCGTACTACTGTTTGGTTTGTTATATCTGTATTTTTAACCTGCAGTCAACCTGAATAATGTATTTAACTTCATGTTCAACTCTACTAGCATTAGGAAATGGGAACCTTTTCCTTTTTCTTTTCATATAAAAGCAGTTTTCCACTTTCTGTCTTAGGAAATGTTATATTAATATCTAGATAATGTATATCGGCCAATATATCGGTTATCGGCTTCCAATGTTAAAGATTAATCGGTTTTCGTTATCGGCCAAAATGTACATATCGGTGCATTCCCAGTTAATACTGCATTATACTATAGTAAATGTACCATAGCATGACTATAATGTGCTAAATATAGTACACTACTCGTACTACAGTATAGACTCTTTCAAAAAAAGGGGCTTGAAAGGGTTCTTTGATGACACAGAAGTACCTTTGGTTCCATGAAGAACCTTTATCATCTGAAGAGCATTTCTGTTTCACAAAAGGATCTTTGTAGCGAGAAAAGCATCTTCAGATTATAAAAAAATGAGAAAGAAATGGTTCTTTTAAACGCTTGACTAAAATATTTCAAGTAATCTTACAAATCTTTAAAATTCAAAGTGCTTAAATGTTGCCACAATTATAGTTTTGTCATTTTTTCATTAGAAAACATTTTTTTAATTATTGGACAACTAAGAGCAAATAATGTCAATAAAAGGTCATAAATATTATATTTCAAAAGCATCTTTTCATCAGTTGATTAAAAGAAAGGAGCGTATGCATATTAATGTGGGATATATATATATATATATAATACGTGTAAATGAGCTGCTGGTCCATTAAACGGATCTATTTAAATAGAACAGGATGATTCTCAGATGTAAAAGATCACCTTCAGCTGAAGATCATGTAATTCTGTCCTGAGGGAGACGGGCTATTCATTAATAAGAGCTAAGCGAGGGCTCTTCCTTCAGTTCCTCTCTCACCGGAGATCGATGTGACACCCTGCCCATACGCCTCGCTGACGCCTTTTGTTTTCTGTAGCGAGTGCAGCATCTGACTTCACTGACAAACACGGCAGAGAACAACGACCACACCGACATGCTGCCAGACGACGCCGCTTTTGTGTGATGACGACCGAGCCCATCAGAGCACCAGCATCTTTCTTCTTATATGATTGATTTAGACTACTCTTTGCATTTATGTTCTCTCGGCGTGACCCCATTGAAGCTCGGGCCGAAAGCTGAGATAATTTCACGGTGACGTCAAACTTACAGTGAAGAAGTGCATACTGTATGTACAGCCACAATTCAGTGGTGTACAATGTCAAATATATATATATATATATATATAACATAAAAAAGTGGTTTTGACAAAATGTCATCTTATTTCAGCAGCTTGGGCGGTTTGATTAGGATAAATATTGTATTTTTCTTACGGCTCAACAAAACACTTCAGATCCAAACTTTAAATGTAAGTGATACAGCCACATCCCACATTAACAAATACTATAGTACAGTATAGAATATAAGTATATACGTATTTTGAATTGTATTAAGCCTTAGTGTGCTGCAATATTCTGGACGTTAACTACAATGGATAAGATGTGGTAAGTACCATAGTACACCGTTTTTATCATTTACTGTAGTAAATCGTGGTATACTTTAGTATATTATAGTATTTAGTATACTTTTAATGTAATCTGTACACGACACGTAGAATTGACTCAATAACAATGTGCTGCTATAATTCAAGTACAATTTACTAACCAGAATAAAGTAAATCTTATTCAATTGTATCAACTTTTTCAATACATGTAGTATTTGTTAAAATATAAAGTCAATATTATTTAAAGTATACAAAAACTTCAGGGTTCACTTACTTTCATAACACCATTAAGTATATTTTAACAATTTCTTTTCATAAAATCTACTAAGGCACATAATCATTGTTTTCAGTGTAGTATTTCGTCATTTGAACCATAGTAAATTGATAACTGTAGTAAATAATAATGATTACCTTAATATTTAATATAGTCGTATTTTTTTCACTTTGGAATTTCCTTATTTCACTAAAAATAAACAAATGCGGCAGAGCCGAGCCAATAAAACAAGAGAAATTTCACTTATTCCACATACGTCCTGTGAACACAAGGCTTAATATCACATGCTATCGTTCTGCTCAGGAAAGTTCATCTCGTTGTAATGTTGCTCAGATATTTTTATTGGAAAACGAGACAGAGATGAAGAACCGGAGACGTCGCAGTGAATCATTGGAAAAGCTGACTGAAACAGACACACGCGGGACTCCCGTTACAGGCGTGATGTGATACAGAGGGATGACGACGGTGATAAACGAGGCAGATGTCACGCCGTCCTGTGAATTATGAGCGTACGCGGGGTGCGTGTGACGCGGTGCGGCGGATTGACAGAAGGAAGGGAAACAGCAGAGAGATGGGACGGCGCGTTGAGATGACCCAGAACACCCCTCTTCAGACAAAAAGAGGAGAGCGATTAATCAGACGAACACACGGGAAGCACCGAGGCCCTGAGGTTGATTTAGCAGGGCACGGGTCAGAGATCCAATCCCGCACGGAAGATGAAGTAATTACCAGATGGCCACGTTGATTTGTTCCACTTTTTTATAACGTCATTATTCTTCATTGCATAATTCATTTGGAGGACGGATATGAAAATGTTTCCCTACGCTTGACATTCAATCGGCTCTTAGTCAAGGACGGTATGATCTGACGTCGTCTTCAGATGTGGGATTTCTCACTTTTTAAAAGATATGTTCTGACTATAAAGCATTCTGTACATGATGTGCAGTAGTGCCTAAACGTGATATCTGGAGGGCTTGCTTACTTGTACAATATTTGCTTTCTTTAATAATGTACTTGAATAAAGATGTCAATTTTCAAAAGCTGGACATTTTTTGGCCAATACTGTATATAGAGTAGTAAAGTACACAGGAAAGTGATTGGGTTTTGCTTTGAAGGTGTATCTACCGTGTCAAAGATCATCTCGTGTGTTTACTTACATAAAGTGACTGTTCTTCTGTCTTTTGGTCCACTGCCCGAGCCCCAGCATCCATCTTCATCATCACAGTCTCCGCTGTATCCATCTCCACTCCCCGTCTCAATCCGGTCCAGAGTGCCAAACTTAGGGATAGGCCGGCCTTGCAACAGCTGGGACACATACAGGAGACTTTTCTTAAACTTTAGAAATGTCTTCACAGCGTACAAAACTCATTTAAACACAGCTAAAGCAAAACTGCTTAAATGTTTAGAAAGTACTTTTTTCACTTTATGAAAACTATGATAACAAATGTAAACACGTCTCCAAAACATGTATTTTGAACCGTTGAACATGCTTAAAAAATAAAATAAAATAAAATATGTCAAAATTACTGTACATTTTCCATAATACCACATTTTGTTTAATGATAATTTAAAAAAATATATTTAATAAGGTTTAAGTAATATTCCCTGAATGAAAGTATATTTAATTACTAAATATTTAAATGTTCATGTTTATATGCGATAAAGAAAAATACTTGAAGTGCATTGTGACTTTAAATGATTTACAGTTCAAGCCAGACTGTAAAAAATTATGTAGAAATTACAGTAGTACTGGCAGCAGTTTGACATTAACTTACTATAGATTGATCAAAGATAAATGAACATTAAACATTCACAAGTCTTTATCTTTACAGAAAAAAACGATAAAATAACAGCCTCATGCAAAACATTCTGGGAACCAAATTAGCGAAAGAATACCAGAGAAAAGTTCAAGAGGATTTCTGGTTCCCAGAATGTTTTGCATGAGGCTTTTTATAGTATTTTTCTGTAGATATAAAGTCTTGTTAATGTTTAATGTTAATTTATCGTTGAACAAACTGTTGCAAATAAATTCAATAAATATGAATCCACAGTAAGTTCATGGCAACTAGCAGCAAAACAGCAAACATTTAAAGTTATTGAACGTCAAGCCTATAAAACTCAATTCCATTTGTGTCAAGGTTGAATCATTAGTGGTTGGATTGTTTTAAAACATAAACAAACTGTATTTTCAATTGAAATAGCTTATAATACTCCAGCAGGTGTTTGTTTTTATTCATAAGGTTTTTATGGAAACATCATACAGGATCATTTTGCTAAATGAATCATTTGTTGACGCTTACACAGCGAGCGTGCAATTGCAATTATTTTTAGCATTCAAACAAGATCTCAGTAAATGACAACAACAACAACACCAGCGATACGACGCAATCCCCCGAGGTGTGTACCTGCACGCACTACCCTTTCTAAAAGGTCACGTTTGCATTAGCCTGACATTAACTCGATTTGCATCCGTGGGAACGTTTAACCGTCTGCTTGAAATGCAAGATATTGAAAGCGGTTTGTATTTATCAGTTAGAGCTCATCGAGCCGCTTCAATTGTGGATGTAATTAACGACTGTAGAGGTTCAATATTTGCAGATGAAGTGGCCGTTCTAATGGATTAGACGTGATGGAGAGTCGCACGTTTAGAGGTCACATGACACCCACACCTCTGAAGAACGGACGAGTGTTACGCAGTATGTAGTCTGCACGGTAAGTGTTTTGTTATTTGTGTAAATTTGTATTATGTGGATCATAAAAAAAGGTTTGCGATTATTATTAAAAAAGCAATGGCATCACTGGCACGAAAAATTACAAGTGAAATTGCATGAATTCATACGAATAGCCATCACATGAAAGAAAAAAATTGGCATCAAATTGGAAACTATCCCACAATGACAAATAAACCGAAAGCAATTTGAACCCCAGGGTTTTTAACATCTCCTGTTCTCGATATTTGATGACTGCAAAAGCTTTCAAACACAAAATGAACTGGAATTAATCTAAATTGCCTGCACGTATCTCGCACACTACTAGTGTACAGTGTGCACTATTCAGTAAGCAATACACTAGATGAATGAAAAGAGCACGATGCATGATTCAGTGAACCCTTTAGACTGATTTGAAAACATGTCCTTTATTCATCTCCACATTCGCAGAAATGTTTTTCTACAGTCTATTCGCACGTCCTTCACTTTGAAAAGACAAGTGTTTTCAATGTCTCTCCTGAGGCAGACAAAAATAATACACAATTCTGCTTCAAACGCATAAATTATTCTCCGTACGGCCCGTGGCATATATACACGTCCCCTCCTGTCATTTTCTTTCCGACCGTAACCAAAAAGCCCGGAGCACCACAGTCCTTTATCTCGATGAGGTAAAAGCATTTCGTCTGTTATCTGAGGAACGGCCACGTTCTCTTCTAACAGTGAAACACACGCGGTTACTCCAGGAAGCCTTAATGTTTCTTCACGGTGTGAAATGACCGTTTGTGTCCTACCTTCACCATCCATCTCAAACCATTCAAGAATGCATCTGTAGTAAAACCATACTAAGCACAGATTACTATGGTTTCACCGCAATACTCGCAGTTCAACCATGATATTCGTGGTAAAACTTTTTGGTAATCTCTCTCGAAAATGACTTTGTAAGACCTTTAAAAACTAAGAGCTTCGAGAGAATAAGAAGCAAGATCTGAACGTGAGAAATGATATCTCTGGAGTGATATTTCTATAAAAGAGTCTCCTGTGAAGATGTGTGTGAATCACAGCTTCTTAGATACTCAGACGATTCTTTCAGGAGTGAACTTTACTGTAGACACTGTGACCTTCACTGAAATCACAGAAACATCAGCTGTGTCGTCAAACAGAGATTCACTTCAGTGTTTCAACTCGAAAATATCAAATACTGAGAACTGAGGTTTGTTGATTGTGTCATCTCATGAAAACACGCCGGCGGCATTTTATAACTCCAGAATTAAAAGCAGAGAAATACATAAACAACATTCTTCAATTATTAAAAGATTCTCTGAAGGATAATACAGTTGACTGTTTAACTTTCTGGTTTATTTTCAGTCTGAACAGAAGTGCAAGAAGCTGAACAAGAGAAAGTATTATGAGATGAAATGAAGTGAATTTGGGTTGATCGGGACACATCTTGACATTCGTCCTAAATTAGCCTTACGTACTTATACCCTCCAGAGAACAATAAAAGTTTAATAACCACTGTAACCATCTGAGAGTCAATGGACGGGAATAGTTCAAACTAAAATATTCTTGTGGAACACAGAAGGGCTTTACAGAATGATGACACAGCCTTGCACAAACAACACAAATGAATAAAGACAAATGAAGTTTCTCCGAAAAATAAGTCACAAATATGTTAATTAGCGACAAGCGCCACAGTTTCACAAAATCCTACCGGAAACACTTCTTTTAGTATATACAACGGTATACTAATATAGCCAAAAATAATAAACGCGGCTAACGTGAAGACCACATGATTCACGCAGTATATTTGATCTACGCTTAAATAATAAAAACATTTCCACGTTGAACATCTTGTTCTCGCCTAAACTCTCATAGGTCTGTTCAGGAATATTAATATGTGACGAAACTCTGATTTCATGCATACAGTTAGTGTATAAGAGCAGATGAACAGTTGATATTGACTGTATTTCTCTACTGATCTAAGGTTCATCATTCGCTCAAGTTAATAGAGAGGAGAGTGAAGGCCGGTAACCAGCTCAATGAGATTCAGAGAAATGAGGGTTGAGTTTGATGTCATGACATGTTCTCAGACGCTTGTATTCAGGATTTGTGAACAGCCTGATGTAAAGAACCACGCCTGTAGAAGTGATGATATCAGACTGAATACCATTAGACATTGTTACATAGAATATCACATCACGATTTCATTCATGCACTGTAGTATTAACATGGTACCAAAAACATGGTAATACCATGGTGCTGTTTTTGCAATATGTACGTGGATTACATTATATTTGCACTTAAAGTATGTGCTTGACCAAAGACAATGAAAGTAAAATATATTTGTTTAATATAAATCATTTATGCGTCCTTTAAATCTATGTCTGCTCTGCGTGGTCGTGAAATAAGTGACGGATAAATCTATCTAAATGTATAGAAGAACGTATAGCAAATGGATGAGAAAAAGTTGAAATACATTTTGAGCAAGAAATTAAACTCATATTTCAGCTTAATAGGGAAGATAATGGAGTACTCGGCCTCTTTTCCTAAGCACAAAAATAATCCATTGATTCATTATTAATGCAGCGGCAAACGTGCTGTCCTGATAGATCAGAAGAAGCCGTTCATCTTCATTTGAAAGATTAAGCTGACCCGACAATCCATACAGTAATAATGAGATTTTAAAACAACTATCTTTGTTTTAAAACAGGCCTTTGAAAACATCTGAACAATGGCTTTAAACCCTTTAATATGAATGTGACTTTAATACTTCAATCCCTCACAGACCCTTGAGGCTGAGGTGTAGATATATTCTATTATAAATTGTGTGGCGGTCCGCGTCCATGTGTCTGTTTCAGTGTCACCGCTAGCAAGCTACAATTAGCTGTCTGATGGCAGACCGCCACACGAGATGCTTTCTGAAACTGGAAAAACAAACCCGAAGACGATGACAAGCCACAATTGACTGTCACTCACAGAGACTGCGGCGGCGACCGGACCTCCAAACACGTCCACCGGAGAGACTGTTGTTGTGTGCTGCAATAACACATCCGGATAAGATTGCCACGATTAACATCTGTCAGCGTCGACAGCGCATTTGTTAACCATTCTACTAGACAAAACAATGAAATCGGCGAGAAGTCTCCAGTGAGATCTCTTTAACGTCTCAATTATTTCTGCTGAAAAGAAAACAAACAGACAGGACATTAAAACCGTTTCTGACTAATGTTCTCAAACCCGCAACATTTGTGCCGTTTGCACTTAAATATAAATCACATGATATTTGTAAGAACATTCTAATCTTAAACTGGACTTTAATTGGACCACCGATGGGGCGAGACGATAAATCTTTCTTTCTGTAATCCGACATCACGAGTGAGCGTTCTGAGCGAGCGGACGTCAATCATACAGTAATAATCTCTCACCGCCTCCCAACGGCACCAAACAAACAGCGTTTTATTTGACGGAGGTTGATTGCGTCGAGCGGCTTTGGGAAAACTTTCAGCTCTGACACACTGATACATATCGTACGGTTTGACAAGACTGTTAGCCCTGCTTCTGTAAATGAAACACAAGTTTAATCATGATGCCGACCGGCAGGCCAAACGAACGCAGGTACATTGATTTCTTCTCCGTGTTGTGACGGGCTGAACTGTTTCAATCTTAAATAACTCACTTCAGGTGTCGAGTTTGATTCAGAGCTTAAAGTCAACAATTAACTGCCTTCATAACCATTTTAAATTTCATAATCTGACATATTTTAAAGTCAAACAGATGATTGGATGGAGGGGGGTGAAAAAAGCAAGAAATCTGGCAAAGACAAAGAATCTCTCAATTTTTTAAGATTTAACCTTTGCTTGAGTCTCGTGTGTGTCTCATTAGAAAGAGTCAGAAATCTGACAAATGTCATTCTTTAGAGTTTGAGAAGAGACGTCAACAACGTGTCAAACTGAGCTCAGATTTGTCTCGTCTGCAATCAAAAGTCAATATTAGTGAAGATCTCAATATGAACTCAACATTTCTCATCACATTTTCCCAAATCCAGATTATTTCACCTCTACAATCTCCATTCATTTTTTATTTCTCCAGAGCAATTTAAGGAGACCAAGTGGATGGTCACATCAATGAAACACAACTGAGAACTCTCTTGCATCTCCGACACTATGAAAGGACAACATCTGAGCGATGCCATTTCTCTCTGTGTTAGATTGGGAATGCATATATTTGTGTACATTCATATTCTTTCACTAGTATTTACTTTCAAACAAAGAGCGTTCATATGGATTGAGAGTTGTTTTGTAGAACGTTTTGACTAAAAACTTGGCAGAATCCCTCAGTCTTGGCACCGCAATACAGCTAATCCTCAAACTACACACAATTCTCTTTCGTTGCCAAATCCGGTCTTAAGGACTGATGGACCGTCCACACTGTTGCAGATCATTTGCTGGCGCATCTACACTGGTTACTATAGTAACGATGCATGCACTGATCTACAACAAACTGACCGTAAAGATGGACAGCTGTCGGAAAGATGCAGGAATTTGTCTTGTGCACATCGTTGAGTCCAAATAAAGCTGCATACACAAAGAAGATAAGAACGTGATCCGGAAAACTTTGTTCACACCGCAAACTATTTCAGAACACAAGCGTGTACCGTGCCTGACAAGAACCATGAACAAATTACGAAAACAACACATTTGAATCATAAATTCAATCGTCCAACAAATCACATGGATTTGAATTGCCAGTCTGCACACAACTAGATCACAGAGTTATAACATTTCAATAAGTTTCAACTTTGAATTCTACGTTAAGAGCTTGCAGTGGTGCCGGCGTTTTTTGTGGGACGGCTCTCTTCAACCACTAAGCCGATATAGAGATGACACGCATATTGCTTCATCATTTCTCTGAGAGCTTGAATTTGTCGTCCGTGCACCTCATCAGACGGGCCGATGGGATTTTTCTGCACCTGAAGCCAGAGTTCGCCAGCAATCCGACGCCGGCGCGGTGCAAAAAAACCCCATAAAGAGTTTTGCGACAAATATTTTTAAAAAGCGTCCTTTAAAGGCCAGAGCTGATGGGCGCTTGGAGAATGCTATCTTCTGCAGGCACCGGCCCCTCACGGCTGCAATGAAGTAATCTAAATGCATTTCGCCTGTGATGTGCTACACTTTGAGCCGCGCTTTCACGTGGCTTATAGAAATGTCGCCTGTGTCAAAATGATCAATAACCCCATTAGCTAAGCCCAAGAGGACGAGAGCTTTGCCGCGTTCACGTACGAGAGTTCCAGCCCCAAATGAACCGGGAGGTTTTGCTGCAACGCAACCGGCCAATTATGTCTCCCGCCGCGCTCGCGTGCAACTCCCACGAGGTGTGTGTGGAAAGATGGGTTTAAGTCAACACCGCCATCTCTCGAGACATACGCATAAAAAGAAACGTTTTAAAAACATATAAGCAACATAACTATGCCTATGCTCGTCTACGTGAGCGTTTCTGTGCTGCATATCCCATAATGCACTAAACCCATCATCAGCCAGAAGCAAGCAGACAGGTAACACTAGCCACCAACAGAGATGGCCTTTATATAAGCACCAACCCGAGCAAATGAGGCCGTTCCGGTGGTGAAAAACAGTCACGTACTTTCTAAATCTCTCCGGGTCTCAGAGGGCCGCCGGCTGTCATGTCCGGCCGCACCTTTGACAGCGAACAACAGCTGGAGAGATTGCATTTTAAACCCTGCAAGACCACGCTTCTTTCTGCGCATCTCGTGAGATCTCTGCGCTTTCTCTTGTGTAATTAACCACGTCAAAGCCCGGCCTCCCGGCTGCTTATCTAGCAGCTCCGCCGGGACGCCGACAGGATTAGGATGATTTGTAGAGGAAGTAGAATGAGCTCGAGGGACGGCAGGCGTGACCTCTCAACACCCTGCCGATGCAAATGGAGGCCACCGGTGTGTTGGGTAACAGGGCTGACGGAGCGTGTAAGTGATGGCTGCTGTGGGACGCGGGGCACATCGCTGGGATCCAGGGCTCCGTTTTTTAGGTCTATGAATGAATTTAGCAGCTGTGTAAGGAACTCGGAGAGGAAACCAGAAATTAATTCAACATGTGTTGGGGTGTAAATTATTTGTAGGTTTAGTTGAGATGCGTCCAGAAACACATTCCTCTAACATCACCTCCACCATGTGTGGTGTTAAGAAACCAGCGGTCAATACCTGGAATTATGCTAAAGCTTAAGTCACTTTAACTAATCTATACTGTAATATAATACGTGACCGAGATAAAATAATATAAAATATTATAAAATAAAATATAAACCGAAATAATGCTCTGCAAAATAACTTACAACACAATGCAATAAAACAATTTACATACAATATATATATATATATATATATATTAAATGATATATGATAGTTTATATATCAGTATGACTAAATAAAATTAAATGTAAATATATTTTCCAAGTTATTTTATAATTTTATGTAAGATAAATAAGTAAGGTAAAAGAAAACAAATATGAGAATACAATATAGAATATACATACTACAATAAATGTTTACATTAATTCCAACAAAATACAATAAAACTAAATTCAAACTTTGACGAAACTTTATGGTCAGACTTTACCGCCATGTTGAAATCCTAACATCATTTCTTTACTAGCTCTATCATATAGAGGATTAAAATGAAACAGATAAACTGTACAGAAGATCATTTTCTGATATTTTACCCAAAAGCATGTAAAGAAACAAGATTTCACTGGAAATGAGCCCAGACTGATAAAAAGAAATCAGATTTATGTCACAGTCGATAAGCTTTCTCTGCTTCTGTAAATGCCTCATTAAATATTTACGATTTGTGAAAAATGGCTTCTCTAAATCGAAATGGCAAGCGAAGAGGTAAACACCATAAAAGTGTGCCGGTAAACAAATAAATGGTTTCAGATGTGCAGATCTCTTTAAGACTCCTTCACTAACAAGAGGAACCAATCATCGGCTCTGAAATGTTGAATGTTTTTAAACACTATATTACTATTACATTAATTCAAACAAATATCTGCTTTTTCTGTAGTCAATATGACCATGTAAATGTTCAAAAACAAAGCTCATGATGCGTGAATCAAAATGTCTTATCTTATGATTACAGCCAATCAGAAGATGTTTGATGGTTTAGCATGCAGATGTGAGAGGTGGGGCGGAGCTACAGAGTGTGACATCATAAAAACACAGACAAAGCCATGTGTAAAACATCCCGTTGCGTGTTACGGTCAGTAGAGACGGAATCGCTCATTTGCATGAAGGATAAACTTATGTCCTGTACTTCATTGTTTCAAATGACAGCGTGAATATGAGACAAAGTGCACATTAGTGGCGTCTGAAGCTCAGAATGAAAATCGATATAAACAAAAGCTCATGTGGACGATTCAATAAACCTGCGCTTCAGTTGTGGACAAATCTGCAATTAAATTAACCAGAAATGTTGAAAAAGTGAAGTGATTTCCATGCGGAAGCCTAAAAAACAGAAGCTGATTGTATTTAAACAGCTTGTTAAAGTGTGAGTGCTTTAAATAAACACAAAAACTGCTCGACTATTCAAGCTTTCAAAGAACAACATGGCGATTTCAAACCTGATGTTTCATCTCCCGTTCCTCTTAAAGTTTTCATGTTTTATTGAAACTACATACATGTCATCAAATTAGGAGAAACTGAAGAAACGGATGTGAACAAGCTGTCAACAGTGACTTTATGTACGTGACGTGGAATAATGCACACGTGTCACATGCATGCCAAAGAAAGACTTGTGAATATTAGACATGAATCAATATATTGGCCAATAATCGGTCTCGGACGCAAATTTTCACAATATCCGCTATCCTGGAAATCAAAAGAGTACAGGAAAATTAGCTACACATTCAAAAAATTATTTTTTACAGATTTCCCAGGGAAGATTAAAAACAGAATTTTACTGTTTTGTTCGACGGAATGTACTTTTGAAAAACAATAAAAGCGTAAAATTACAGGAAAAGAACGCAAATTTACAAGAAAACAGGGAACAAAAAGCGTTTTAAATATTTTAGGGAAAACCCGTTATTTTACAGTTTTTTTGGTGGGGCTTGCAGCTGCCAGAAAATGTCCCTTTTTTACAAGATTTATTTTTACAGTTTATTTTTTTTTAAATACGGTAAAAAAAAAAAGAAACTCCTCAGTGGCAAGGCACCGGGGTGGATGAGATTCGCCCTGAGTACCTCAAGTCTCTGGATGTTGTGGGGCTGTCTTGGCTGACACACCTCTGCAGCATCGCGTGGCGGTCGGGGACAGTGCCTCTGGGATGGCAGACCGGGGTGGTGGTCCCTCTTTTTAAGAAGGGGGACCGGAGGGTGTGTTCCAACTACAGGGGGATCACACTTCTCAGCCTTCCCGGGAAAGTCTATGCCAGGGTACTGGAGAGGAGAATACGGCCTATAGTAGAACCTCGGATTCAGGAGGAACAGTGTGGTTTTCGTCCAGGCCGTGGAACGCTGGACCAGCTCTACACCCTCTACAGGGTGCTGGAGGGTTCATGGGAGTTTGCTCAACCAATCCACATGTGTTTTGTGGATTTGGAGAAGGCATTCGACTGTGTCCCTCGTGGCATCCTGTGGAGGGTGCTTCGGGAGTATGGGGTCTGTGGTCCTTTACTAAGGGCTGTCAGGTCCCTGTACGGCCGAAGCAGGAGCTTGATTCGCATTGCCGGCAGTAAGTCAACTTGTTTCCAGTGCATGTCGGACTCCGGCAGGGCTGCCCTTTGTCGCCGGTTCTGTTCGTAATTTTTATGGACAGAATTTCTAGGCGCAGCCAGGGGCCGGAGGGTGTCAGGTTTGGGGGCCACACGATCTCGTCTCTGCTATTTGCGGATGATGTTGTCGTGTTGGCCCCTTCAAACCAGGACCTTCAGCATGCACTGGGACGGTTTACAGCAGAGTGTGAAGCGGCTGGAATGAAAATCAGTTCCTCCAAATCCGAGGCCATGGTCCTCAGTCGGAATAGGGTGGCTTGCCCACTTCAGGTTGGTGGAGAGTTCCTTCCTCAAGTGGAGGAGTTTAAGTACCTCGGGGTCTTGTTCACGAGTGAGGGAAGGATGGAACGGGAGATTGACAGACGGAACGGTGCAGCTTCTGCAGTAATGCGGTCGATGTACCGGTCCGTCGTGGTGAAGAAAGAGCTGAGCCGCAAGGCGAAGCTCTCAATTTACCGGTCAATCTACGTTCCCACTTTCACCTATGGTCATGAGCTTTGGGTCATGACCGAAAGGACAAGATCCCGGATACAGGCGGCTGAAATGAGCTTCCTCCGCAGGGTGGCTGGGCGATCCCTTAGAGATAGGTTGAGAAGCTCGGTCACCCGGGAGGAGCTCGGAGTAGAGCCACTGCTCCTCCACATCGAGAGGGGTCAGCTGAGGTGGCTTGGGCATCTGTTACGGATGCCTACTGGACGCCTTCCCCGGAAGGTGTTCCGGGCCCGTCCGACCGGGAGGAGACCCCGCGGAAGACCTAGGACACGCTGGTGGGACTATGTCTCCCGGCTGGCCTGGGAACGCCTCGGTGTCCCCCCGGAAGAGCTGGAGGAATTGTCTAGGGTGAGGGATGTCTGGGCATCTCTGCTTAGACTGCTGCCCCCGCGACCCGGCCCCGGATAAGCGGTAGAAAATGGATGGATGGATGGTAAAAAAACGACAAAATTACAGAAAAAGACATCAAATTTACAAGAAAATTTTTATTTTTTTTATACGGTATGTATATCCTCATAGCCTGTCCTAAATTATTTACAGGAAAACAAATATTTTACGGTATATTTCAGTTTTTTCCAGTGTACAGAACATTTCCGGGTTCTTTACAGATTTATTTTTCAGTGTATCAGTTGAAAATGCACTAACTCAATCTAGCCAATCCAAAAACTCCTGGACACAATGCACCTAAACCGGAGGATAAAGATTGAATCTTTGTTGATTTCTGCATGCGTAATGATAATCCAGTAAAGTGTGATGTGCAGGAGACAGCGCTCACGTCTCATTGTTTATAGATGTACTGGACTCCAGATGGTCCATCTCTTGTGTCCTGAACACAAGGTCGTGTAGCGCTGATGGACTGAAGACAGCTGTCTGGCCCATATTTACCCACACGGGACATACAGAGTTATCAATAGAGTAAAGGTCGTACTGAGCATCGGTGTGTCCTCTGTGTGTACAAACACCATCAGCACATCACTACGTCAACATTCACTCCTGCCAACCTCACAACGTCAACTATTCAAAATTCAAGCCATCGACTTCACATCACGAGAGGTTTCATTAATATGTGAGGGAGACTAAAATACAAGTACATGATCTTGTCGTAGTGCACTAAAATACAGATCAATTCATATTTATTTCAATCTTGAACTGGACTTCACTAAACAAACATCACTGTACCGTGATATCCAAATATATACACACACCACGACACTCTCTCTCTCTGTCTCTCTCTGTCTCTCTCTGTCTCTCTCTCTCTCTCTCTCTCTCTCTCTCTCTGTCTCTCTGTCTCTCTGTCTCTCTCTCTCTCTCTCTCTCTCTCTCTCTCTCTCTCTCTCTCTCTCTCTCTCTCTATCTCTCTCTCTCTCTCTCTCTCTCTGTCTCTCTATCTCTCTATCTCTCTCTCTGTCTCTCTCTCTGTCTCTCTCTATGTCTCTCTCTCTGTCTCTCTCTCTCTCCTCTCTCTCTCTCTCTCTCTCTCTCTCTCTCTCTCTGTCTCTCTCTATGTCTCTCTCTCTGTCTCTCTCTCTGTCTCTCTCTCTGTCTCTCTCTCTGTCTCTCTCTCTGTCTCTCTCTCTGTCTCTCTCTATGTCTCTCTCTCTGTCTCTCTCTCTGTCTCTCTCTCTGTCTCTCTCTCTGTCTCTCTCTCTGTCTCTCTCTCTGTCTCTCTCTCTGTCTCTCTCTCTGTCTCTCTCTCTCTCTCTCTCTCTGTCTCTTTCTCTACATCTGTATCCATCATCACTTCAGCTGTAAGAGTCAATTGAAGTCCGTACAGACCCAGTTATCTCTGCTGCACTAACATGATTTTGGACGGCGCTCTCTGGAACCGAAGCCAATGTTCTGTCACCGTGGACGACTGTGGAATGGCCCAGCTGCCAATCAGAATCCTGCATCTGCCATCCTGCAGCCGTTGCCAGGTCAGCGTCTCTGGCACACTGGTGCTCACTTGATGAAACTCAATAAAATTGATCCAGAATAAATGAACAGGAGTGAAGATCCACAGAAGGACCTGTGTCGTGTGAGATACTGTAGCTGTCTTCATGTTTATCTGTCTCTGTCACTCCAGGGTTTATACTGTCTCATGACATCACTTATACTGTACGTCTCTCTTAAAGAACCAATACACGTATGCATACAACACAAATGTGCACTTTTACTATAACCATTGACAAAAATGTATCATTATTATAATTTTATAGCTCAGCATAGTGAGATGTAGGGTAGTATAGTGTAGTGTTATGTTGTGTAGTATAGTATGGTATAGCACAGTATAGTTTAGTAAGGTGTAGTGTACTATATAAACGCATTTAGCATTTACGCATATGTATCCAAAGCGACTTACATTGCATTATCCTATACATTTGTTTCGAAGTATGTGCACTTCGGCTTCTCCTACACGAAAGTAAAGACAACAATCTATTTAATATCTGAAGATTTGGCCTTTTTTATGTTAGTTTAAACATGTTTTTGATTAAACGTCACACACTGTCGTGGTCTCAGGTGCATGGCTTTGGTATCGCCGTCTCCATGGAGACCACACACGGATCAAACAGTGATGCTGTGTGATTGAGCTGGATAATGAACTCGATCAATATGATTGGGATTGACCTTGGTAAAGCCACAGCCATCACTCATGTATCTCCGTTTCACTCGACGCAGAATTAAAAGCCCTTTAGTGAACTTTGAGAATAAGCCCTAGGAAGTGCTCCAAACGGCTCTAAATACTAACTAGCACTCTGCATCCCAGACGCGGGAAAACTAGCGCTGTTTTGGCTTCAGGTCTGACACGCTCTGACATCTTAATAGCCTTTCTCTGTGTGCGTTCGTGCATTTCAGACGCACCGCAAATGAAGATTTGTTTGGATCTGCGTGTGGTGTCAGTGATGCGGGAGGGGGCATGTTTTCACCATCTAATGCCTTGAACCTGAAATGGGCGGGTATCAATAATTCACAAGCAAACAGCAGGCAGTAAAGTCAATGAATAGTAAATAATTCAATCTATGGGAAAGAGAGTTTCACTGCTCAGTATTTCAATGCAGAAACACCGGAGTAAGAAAGGTTACCCACCGACGGCTTGATTTGGAACGGCGTGTAATAATGGAAAGACAGACACTGTTGTGTTCGGTCACAGCAGACAATGTAAACCGCACAACACTGTTCTCCACATACAATGGTTTTTTTACGGGGGTTTTATTCAAGGTTAAACATGCAATCAATACTCCCAATATTAATACCAGAAACAAAACACCAACCCAGAGAATTAAAATCTAAATGAAGCAAATGATATATGTTAAAGTGTACAGAGCCCGACACATGAGGTCAAAAGTAAACTACGCACACGGTTTACAACTTTGTTCACTAAATGTAATAAATCGCACACATGATTTACTAATTTATGAGCAGAATTTATACATTTGTTCCCTCAATTTATAAATTGTGGGCTCGATTTAGTCATACCACCTTTCTATAAAATTAAGGAAAATGTGGTTCGATGTTTCATTGGCTGAACAACTGACGCTTTATAAAAACAATTAAAGAAAGCACAAAGAGCCCATAATTATGAAACGTAAAAATTGTAAATCATCGGTATGTAAACCATCACACCGAGCTGAGCCCGTTAATTTACTGTACGTACCAAAAGTCTTATCTATAGACGCTCTATTTTAATTCATTTGAGTTCAAGTTAATTTGTACCATTATTTTACTGAATAATAATTGTATTGTTTAAACAATTTGTTGAATGGGTCCTGCAGTTCGATCGCAAAGAGTTCAGGGAGCAATATATATATATAAAGGTTGAGGGTATACAGTTATTCCTTAAATAGTTTTCATTCATGTGAAATTAACTATTTGATTTACTCTGAATGATGTCATATCCTGTACTGTAAAACAGATCACGTGATCACGTAAAAGTTATGGGACTGAACTGAAGTGGTCATGAGGTGCTTTTGTCCAGGTCTGGAGTTAAATCGATGCTTCCTCACAGGGCCAAGAGTCTTCATTCCAATGAAGGAAATTGATTGGGTCACATTTTCATTTACATATAAATGGGAAGCCTTATCGGACCGTCCACTTGTGCGAGTTTCCTGACAGCTTGAACTTTCTCCAACTCGTCTTCAGTTCACAGAACAAACTGCGATACATGTACCAAATAATAAATGATCCTGTTATTGTGCCAAAAATCACACCGATTTTGTGAACGGGCTAAAGAGTGAAGAAAACTCTGTCAATAGGTGCTCAAAACTAATTTCTTCCATTCAGTTTAAAAGAGTTACATTGTATAACACATGATGAATTTCCGATCATTACATAATGTGTCAAATAAATGCATACGCTACATCACTGTCTGATCTCCCGCGGTGATAAACACACACACAACGTGTAAATACTCATCTTTTCATCCTCATACTACGCATCAAGTAAAAGATGTGAATTACACGTCAATTCCAGCACAGAGGTCAACAGAGACGACCTCAACCGCCGCTCGGCCTGCTGGGAACTCTTGCGGCCCAACACCACAGAAAGATGAAGATCACACATATTCAAACCCTCTGAAGTCCGATGTGCATGAAGAAAGAAACTGAGACATAAAGAAACTCGCAAAAATAAGAAGTCGTGACGTGCACAGATACAATATGACCTGAATGGTGATTTGTTGTAAAAAATAAAATAAGTGGCACTGAATATAATTGTGAAAATTGTTACCTTAAGGAAATGGCTCTTTTCTTCAAATTGTTTCGTCTTCTTAGGATATCACTTTATGAAAGGCTTTCTAATGCGCCCCAGTCAATTTCAAATGAAAACAGACTTATTAAAACGCATTCATCTGCCCATGTTATTTCAATGATAAAAGCCTGCCGTCGTAATTTCCCCATCCAAACATAATAACAAGAGAAAACACGGAGCATATAATCTAACTGGGCTGTGTGAAAACTCTCTGAATCCACCGTTCAGTTCTGGATCTGAAATATGTTTTCCAGTCTGCACGCCCGGTAAAAGTCCTGTGTTTCTGCTAGGAAATGCCTCGCAGTAATATAACGGGTTGGGAATGACTTCATACTCCAAACAGCATCTTTAAAAAGATGTCAAGATTAAAATCGGTGTAAGAAGAGCGACAGTAAAGTTTACATTACAAGAAGAGATCTTCAACAGAGAAGACAATTGTATTCTTTAGCACAATGAGACGCTGTCATTCATGAGATGCTCTGGGCAAAGCAAAGCAAAGCAGACACACACAAGTATGATATACGTGGGCAAGACATTCTGATTCAACTATGTTAATACATTTTTTTATTACAGTTTTTTTTACAGTCCACACATTCAAGTACGAGTCTCTCCGTGTCCAAATTACCACTGATATCATTTCTATCAACACTCGTGGAAGAGGTTCCATCACATAACCTCATTTAAACCATATTCCATATGACCATATTCATCTATTTCAAAAGCAGACTGCGTTCTCTCTGAATCATTCATCAAGGCTCAGATTGCTCTCCGGACATCATGTGCCTGGAGTCCCACAGCAAGATTTCTCTGAGGACCGGTGACTTCACGTTCAAATTCCCAGCAAATGTCCTCTACGTGTTCCAGTTAGCGACATCATTACAGAGAACACCGTGTGGTGTTATCAGAGAGGACACAGGTCGACCAATGATTCAGACTCCATATAGAAAACCTGCTCCTCTTTTCCTCCATACCGCAAGATATTTCAATCAGGAACATAACAAGGAACCTTGAAGAAATAAACCTACAGCCTCGTCGTCCAAGAGAAGAGACATGTTTCAATGTCCCCGTTTAACAAATCTGATCGTGTGACAAAAAGTACCAGGGGGTGATTATGCACGAATTCATATGATGTGAATCTCACTAAATCGAGGTCCACACTTAAACCAGCTGAAGCACACCGTACAAAAAAACATCTGAATGAGATCCTACGAATTAGCCTCTGATTAGCATAAATGAATTGCCAATGAAATGTATTTCAACACGGCTATAAGCCATTATGAGATTTCTCCTGTAAAAAAGCACCAGAACATGTCAGACTGTCTCGAAATGGATTTGCTCTTTTTTAACAGTAAAGAGGGGAACGCGATCTATTGAAGCCGTCGCTGCAGGACCATCAGACCGTCGGGACGCCGCTTCAGAACGCTAAAACATCATTGATTTTGCCAGAGGATGGAACGGCTTCAGCAGAAATGTGAACACGTTAAGGCTGAAAATGGATTTTTAAATATGTTTCCATTGATTTTTGGTCTCTAAGTGTTCCGTTGTGACGTGTTTTTTGCACAAAGGTGGGATTTGAAAAGAAGCATAAACGTATTTCCTTCAATTGTATTAATCAAACAAAGGCATTAAAGTGTGAGTCAGCGTTTCCAGCTTCTACCCTGTTCCGTACTGAGACTGCTAACACCATTATAATCACATAAACAAATCGTTCAATGAACGTCACAACATGTGGCGCTACGCTTACACTTCTCCTGAAATCTGTGCTGAAACATTAAAGATTTCTCCTCCGTTTACACCATTCCTTCAACGTTCTAATGAAATCACGAAAAACACCGAGCACAGAAGATAACACACTGCGTTACAGCCTAATTATATTTTACATTAAGAAGCAACAAACTGATTTATGTGCCGGTAAACAGATGACAACATATGAAACTCTTAATAGTTTCACAAACTTCACTCAAACACCACTGACTGTGATTGACGGTCACACAGCAATGACGAAATAAAGAGCAAAATATATCTGGATACTTGACAAATAATGGTGTAAAAGGGCAATTCTGTGAAAATGTCAACCTTACCATGAAGAAATTAAGGTTTTACCAAGGGTTTTACAATGGAAACAGCACAGATATCAACATTTGGTTGTTTAAATACCCATGTGAGATCTCTCTTCAAGTTGATTTATTTTTACTGCATGATTTCCCATAGTCAGGTAAGAGCCATTTTCATGATTATCACATCCGCTATATATTCCTCATAAAATAAAAATAAAGTAACTATTTGATGTTCTACAAAGAGGCATCACTTCTGCTTTCATTTGGGTATTATTGCTTCAAGATTGTGCATTTGATTTCATAGAAATCCTACAAAGTGTGATGTCTCCAAAGACGCGTCCTTATTTTGTCAAATCCATTACGCATGTTTATTTCCCTTTTTTAAAATAAAAAACTTGGGCATATACTGACATTGTTGTTAAGACTCTATCAACAAGGGTTTACTAAAACGTAAACAGATGGTTCAATATATTCATAACAAATAGATTCTATGAGCATTGTTGTGTCACGTCCATAACCCTGAAAAAAGCACATTACACAAGAAAACTAACAATGAAAATAAATCTCTTTCATGATATTTTATATTATAAATAAATCAATACTTAAATACTGTTTATATATTTGTGTATATATAAAACTATTATTTTAAGATTTATTTTAAAATTCATTTCTTAAATCTATCTTCATTTTTTTAGTTGCAGATCAGATATTAAATGAACATTCAAAAGTAGCCATTGGAAAAGTTGACTTTCAAAATGCACAACTTGATAGCAAATGTGACAAAAAACAAATCAGAAAAATTGAGAAAAGTGTAAATATGGCAAATTTGGTCGTGTTAAGCTATCAATGATCCAGTACCAAAAATGTCCAGATTCTTTCCAGAATAAAGTGAGATGCTTACCAAAAGCAACGTCTTGTAAAGCAAATATTTTGTAGTTGACTATAACGACAAACACACAGATTCAGTTTTGTGCAGATCTGTGTGAGATCAGTTCCGCAACCAAATCCATATTTTTCTGTTCAGAAAATATCAAACCTCAATGACGGTCCTAAGAAACGGGTTCAGACTGACTGTGTATCATGTGATTTCTTACTTGATTGATGTGCTTGAGTTTATCGATGACTTGACTGATCACCGGATCCACCTCCTTCACTTTCACTTCCGGGTTTTCTGCTTGAGCTTTAATCCCGTTGCCAACGACTCGGAGAGTGTAGCTGAAAGACAACAGAGAGGATCGGTCACTGTGAGTGAAGAACGCCTACAACAAAAGACCAAAGCATAAAGACCAGAGACAAGACGAATAACTCAAAAGCAAAGTCTGTGAGCTAAGAGACGGATTAGAGTTTATGTGAAGAGAAGAGAATAGATGTGCTGGTGATAAGATGCACCAGTGCAGAGAAAAACCTGCTGACAAATGACATGAAACATTACAATTCTTTATGGGTGAATACATTTTACACCATCGGTAAAACCAGCCGCGTCTCACCTTGAGGAGGACATAAAAAGTAAAGTCTTCAAACAGATGGGGAAAACGTATAAATGAATAAAAAAATCTGTGTCCCGGTAATCGGATGAGTCTTGTTTATAGCCAATAAACAATATCTTTATGCCAAAAAACGCCATAAACATGCAAGAACGCAGACCTCTCCGTCTGTAGAAAACACTTCCATGAGTTATATAATATTAACAAGTGTGAGTCACTAGTATTCAAAAACATTTGATAGTAAAACCTACTACATCGTAAAACATATTTGTGTCTCTAAAGAGGTAAAAAAAGACACGTCATAAGTCATTATACAGTCAAGTATATAATATATATATGTTATGCAAGTTGCTTCCTTGTGCTTTCATATATTTATTTGTTTTGTTTACATAAAACACACAGACAATAAAGAACAAATAATAATAATAATATAGAAATCACAAAAACAGGAAAAGTATACAATATATTATAGAATAGAAAGCGATTAATGTCAAGGTTACTACCAGTATACACAAATAACCAATAATAATAATAATAATAATAATAGTAAATCAGTACTGCAGACGTGAGTTTCAAAATCAAGTCCAAATAATGAAAAACTAAACTTGAGGATGGAATACAAAACTTTTCTCTCTTTATTTACTAGACACGACGTGATGTTTTAAGGCTGTGTGATAATAATTCAGTAACTAAGTAATAAGTTTCTTTAATGTAATGACTTTTCCCTTTAAAAA
The DNA here is from genome assembly GCF_947034865.1 of Barbatula barbatula. Classification (NCBI taxonomy): domain Eukaryota; kingdom Metazoa; phylum Chordata; class Actinopteri; order Cypriniformes; family Nemacheilidae; genus Barbatula; species Barbatula barbatula. The sequence continues at coordinate 1,318,962 of NC_136771.1, read as the reverse complement.
GTAAAGTAAGGGATTACTCTCATTTCTTCTATAATTGAATTACAGCTACTTATGATGTAACTGAACTAAATACTGTGTAATGTAAACAATAGTGGAAATGACATAAAAATGATAAGTCTAACTTTAAAATGTATGCGTCTCACATTTGTATACTTTGGTCAGTTCATAAGAATAATTAATGAAGTTATTTATTTGAATGAATTAAATAAGCCATTTCATGTCCGTCCTTGAATCAATTGTAGTCGAGGTTGATGTAGGATATATCAGGTAATAAAGTCTTTAAATACATTTATGAGAGAGCACATTGTAAATTAATCTAAATACCCCATTGAATATGCACTTGCCCAACACTGCATGTTAGATATATAACTATACTGTATATGTGATGCCGAGACGCTGGTGGTTTCATCTTTTATATGTCAGGCAGCCGGAGAACCGGCACACTTGAGCCGTGAGTCTGTCTGGAGACAAAAAGCTCCTCACAGGAGAAGTGAGCTCTCGTCTCCTCTGCTTTGATTCCAGCTTAAGACATAAAGAGGCGTCTTAGCTCACTGCTGTCACTTAAACATTCTAGCACCTTCCAACGCTCTCGCTCGTGACAGGCCTCTCCGAGCCAGACGCGCACCTTCAGCGGAATATAAATGCTCTGGAAATAAACACTTTGCTCCTTCTGCGTTTTGTGTGCGGAAAATGCAAGACAGAAATAAACAAATTCAGCGTTTTACTTATTTCTCAAACCTTCGTAAACATACAAAAAACGACGGTGGCAGGTGCAGCCTTAAAAAAGTCAGCCGTTGCATGAATCCCTTGAAGTATCTACAGTATGATCATAGTCGGCATCTTCTCAATATAAGATATCGATACATGTAGACAACCAAAGCAGATGAATGTCTGTGAAACACAGCATTGATCATTGTTCAGTCTGTGAAGCACATAAACGCTTCAAAGGCCTTGCTTTCATTTAACACACAACTGTGGTCGGGCGACGCTGAACTAACGGCACACGGGTCACTTGTAAACATGATTTAAAATGCGCTGGAGAAAATCCGCCTTCAAAAAACACAACTCCACCTACAACGGAGAACAAAGATCACTCGCTTCATTTAAAACTCATCCTTCACCGTGTCTCCGTCGCTTCTCTGTCCACATCCCACCAATGTTCCATAAAACACTCACCTAACAAAAAGTCACGCAGGGTACCAAGGAGCAGATTTTAAAAGGTGTCGAGTGATCAAATAAAAACCAGTGCGAATCGGAGTCAAGCTTGAAAGAGAGATGGACAGACTGACATCTGATCTTGTGCTGTACATGTCTATCATGACCACATCATCAACATGTTTCTGAAACTCTCTCTGAAGGATGGGTCTATGTGGGCGTTTAATCACACTAGCAGGATTCTGTTTTTCAAGAGATTAATTATGAAACTTTATAAATTTACTCAACAGCAATGCACTGCATCTGAAGCGCACACTTCACGAGAAACAGAACTGTGATGCTTACTATCAGAGACATACAGTTTCAGAACGAAAAATCATTACATCTGCCTCAAAAACACAGATTTGCAATAAAAAAACGGATTGGTTGAGCCACATTGCAAAATACCATTGCCATTAAGGCCACAGGGCTTTCCGACTCATTTAGTAACCTTTTATTTCCAAAATAAGCAATATGTGACAAATCTAGACATTCTGGACAAAGCTCAACTTCGACGGTAGAACAAATGGTTTTATCATATACAGTTGATGTCTAAGATTTGGTCTCGAAACAGAAAATGTGTAAAGTTGAACATTTCACTATATTGCAACTAGTCACGGTATCAGATTTTCACTTCACGGTTATCATAGAAACTGCCGTTCGCTGTTGCGGTATTATCACGGTATCCACTTCGCTGTTTGCGATACATTAAAGATGGGGTTAAATGCTATTTCTTGCATTCTGACTTCTTTACACTGTTAAACGTATTGGCTTCAAGCATAAAGTCAAAACTGACCAATGATATACATTTTCGAAATGGGCACGCTTTGTTCTATACTAACTTTCCGCCATCTGCGGGATTGTTCACCAACAGTCTCGTAAAGCGGAAGAAGCAAAGGAAGTTGGTTTGCAGACCGTCAAAAAAACTACAAAAGAAGAAATGCGGAAAACGTCATTCAAAACAGCATGTGGATGAACTTTGCTATCAAGTCTCGGAATTTGTTTTGAAAAGCTGATAAATGTTTCTTAAATTAAGCAAATTGTGTATATTTGCTGTTAATCTGCATTACAGTGACAATATTTAACAAATTGTTTATTTAATAAGATCATTATACAGTTAAATAATAATAAAAATTGATATTAAATAGTTACTAGCCAACACAAAAGTCAAATGAAACGGTCTATCAGCGTGTGCAGAATTATTTACAATAATATCATATGTCTAGAACTACTGTAACACGTTATCTATCATCAGGGTTTTGAATATCACTATGCATATGAATATGCTAAATAGCATATGACATCATCAATAGTTAAAAATTCACCATCCACAACATCAGACTGACATCAAATGAACTCCATATTAAGACGGAGAGTTGCTTGGCAACGGTAAAGGGCCCCGAGTTGTTTTTCACCTTTTCAAACACTAACTACAACAGCATGTGTCGGTACAGTAATTGTCGATCATTTTGATCATATCGTTACTGACATTTGACGAAAGCTACAAGGTCACACATTGCAGACGTCGAGTTTCAGGTATGTCACGCTGTGCTCAAAAACAGCCTGTAATCGCGGTAAAACCGCAGTAATGTGAAGCCTCGAGTGGATTCTTGTTTAAATACCCCTCTTACACATGAGGCCGGCAGAAGGTTCACAATGGAGGAGGGCAATATCAGCTTCTGTTCAAAGAGGAGATGGATCCCAAAATCTGTGGCTTTGGCAAAGAGATTTGACGGTGTTTCATCACCTGCCTGCAGGACCGAAGTTTTATTTTCATTTCACAGCTGAGACGCACTAAGACTCCAGATGTGCCGAACATACTCTGCAGTAATACCTGTTCATCAGGGCATCATTTGGAACGGCGTCTCGTTTAACTTTTCAGATCTGTTCCTCATAATCCCGACATAATGATCTCGTGAACGGCTTTCTGCTAAAAGTGAATCGTCAGACAATTGTTTCCTCAATAAGGGAAATTACTCATTTGTATAAACAAACATTCTTCAATTTAAAGGGACAGTTCACCCAAAAATGAAAATTCTGGCATCATCTACTCATCCTCTCGTCATTCCGATCTGTGTGACTTTCTTTCTTCCTCAGAACACAAAAGAAGATATTTGAAGAATGCTGATAACCGAACAGCACTGGCACCCATTGACTTCTATTGTATGGACACAAAACCAATGCAAGTCAATGGCTGCCGTCACTTATGTTGTGTTCTGTGAAAGAAAGAAACTCAGGTTTGACATGACAAGAGGGCGATTCAATGGTGGCAGAATTGTCATTTTTGGAAGAACCATCCCTTTAATAAATATCAACATGTGCCCGTAATTCAGAACATAATCAGTGTTTATGGCGATTTACCCCAACAAAACACATTTCTATCATCATTTATTCTCCCTCATATAGTAGTAAACCTGTATATGACATTTTTCTCTGTGAAACACAATATATGGTATTTTCAGAAATGCGGTTTTATGATCATACAGTGGGGTTCACTGTTGCTTGGTCACTTCAAAACATCTTTTATGTTTTGCAGAAGAAAGAACCGCATACAGGTTTGACTAAATGATGACTTTTGGATAAACTGTCCCTTTAAGAGAAGGCCCCGCGCCACGTTCCCCACAGGTCTGCACTCCTCAACTCGACCACGAACCCACCTGTGATCTCCAATCATGACAGACTGCGAGCGGATCAGACCCACATCAGACCTTTTCTGTCCCGCTCATCATGACTGAAGATGATATAATAATGATTTGCGCTCATTTTGGCGAGGACGAAATCAAGCGAATCGCTCCAGCAGCTGTTTCCCCATCATCCCTTCTCATCTGTGACGTCTTGAGGGCCCCCCGGGACCCCTGAGGAAACACAGCAATCTAACTGTACCCGTGTTCGACTGCGTGAATTCAACAAGACAGAGATGTTAATTAAAATACATAACGGTTGAGATTGAGAGCAGCGGCTGTGAAAGGAAACGGGAAGTTAAAATGACGGGCGCTGAAGAAACCCGCCTCCTCCGTTAAGAAGCTTGACTGCCGCTCTGAATCTCATCGCCGCGTCCAAACAAACATGAATATATGCTGATTAAATACAGCGGCACGGCGGATCACGTTCACGATGTGACGAGGAAGGCCAGGACAAAGACGAAGCGCGCTGGTCCATTTAACCGCAACTTCTGCGTTCCAATCAATGAGAACCCCCGAGCCATAAACGTCTATTGATCTGTGCCAGAGGCAAACTGTGGCATTAGCCAACAGGCACGGGCGCTCGGTGGAGAAAGCTGTGGGCTTTCTGTGTATTTCAAAAGGTCAATATCCATCGTACATAATCCTCGCTCGGCTCTTCGCTCCGGCAACTCGAGTCGGCGACCCCTGGCAAAAGCGTCACCCGCTGTGAGTAAAGTACAGTACCTGAGCAGATATGGACCTGAAAAGACCAAAATCCTGACCTGGGGTCAGCAGATGTGTAGTAGCATTATATATCTTACTTATCCGTGTATATGTAATGCTTCTCGATTACAGTCGGACTCGGATAGAAACGTGTCAAGCGGCAAATGTTCTACATCAATATCATGAAAAAACGTGATGTGAAAATTGAGATCACAACCGATTTAAATATATCTGGTACAAATCACCATTTCAATTCATGGATATATATAAAAAATTAAAACACGTATATATTAATTTATTAGAATTTATATAATTATAAAATAATAATGTTTTTTTTGTTGTAAATGCTAAAAGATTATATATGTATATAATATATATGTGTAGTTAAACAATGCACACTTTTTCATTTTAAAATATATATCTTTTTGTTAGCATTTATAGTTTTATAAAAAGCTTCATAAAGGTGAACATTATAAAATTATTATTTTATAATTATTATAAATATTCACCACTTATATCCGTAGTTGAACACTAAGTGGTGAATAGTTATAAACAAATCTTTTCTAGGATTATAATAATTATAAAATAATAATTGTATAATTAAACACCTTAATGGATCTTTTTATAAAGCTATAAATGCAAAAAAGAAGAGTCTATAGTTTAACAATACTACAGGTATTGTTGTCAACCCACGGTTTGGTCAAATATGGACACGTTCCAACTTCCAAGAAGGATGTATCAACTAGGAGATGTAAGGAACGGTTGTGTCGCCATGAAATCAAAAATGGTTGGGTTTGTTAGACACCACTTTCACAGTAAGAAAGCCATTTCTACATTGAATTTCCAACCATAACGACTCCATCAATGATGATGTGTTATATAAGATTCCGGTCTTAGCACCCACATCCGCCTTCTGTAAATCAAAGGAGACAAAACAAATCCTAGAAGGTCCTGCTGACAGGTTTAGATGTAAAGCAGAACGGCAGAACGCAGTTATTTTCCTTGATCCCCTCGCAAATCACCGGCTCTTAGCGAGTACAAGCGAGGACACAAAGACACAGATATGATCAGAGTTTTCTGCACTTCTGTGGCCTTTCAGCTCAAGGAAATCTGCTTTTATTGATGTTGTTTTATCAGAAGCATCTCCTTGGCAATTTCCCAGTCCAATTACAAGCCTGCGAGATGTAAGTGTATTATACAGCGTCATAAACCTGAAGCGGTGATGCAGGAGAATGTAGATTAATAACTCTCTCTCTCTCTCAAGAGAATCGGCTTGATCAAATGATAAAACATCTCTATCATCACACCGCATCCGCTCTTTTATATCATCAAGGCCAAAATCTTCTTGTTCATCACTTTAGCGGGAAAATAAATTGTCTGCCAACAGAAAAGAATGAAAAGTGACTTAATTCACCAATAGAAAAGTGAATTCAATCGCAGAGGCCTAAAGTAAACTCTTCACAAACAGGATTTATGTTTGTGTCACATTTGCATGAAGCTCTTTTGTTATAAAAAATGGCAGAGATAAATATTTACTTTCAATAACACGACTTGCTTTAAAAGAGGCAGGTCTATTTCCAGAGGCAAACAAGCATCTCCACATCTCCAATAACACCTTGATTCTCATCTGACATCAATCGATGTGGAGTAAACAGCGGTGATTGCCTTTCCCCTCGCTCTTGTTTTCTCCTCAGTGTCATTCGTGCGCTTTGACCGGCCCGTCTTTAATTCGCTCTGTCAGAAATGTTTCATCATTCACCTTCCGCACACTTAAAGACTGCCGGTACGAGTCTGCGTGAACCGGTCTTGACTTTCCCAACAGAATGTCCTGCTGAGCCTCGTGTCAGAAACCGTCAGGTCATCGAGATCATCCGTGGCTTTTGCGAGCTAAAGGTGACTCATGCATGTCAATCACAACACCAACAGAAATCTACAGCTGACAGAAATCGCAACAGCTCATCGCGTGTGCCGAAAGACCCCCGTCGTGACGCGGCGTCGGTTTTCCAACTCGTGTTGTGCGTAATGAGCGCTTCAACAGACGCGGGGCGACGGGGTCTGACAGTCGTCGCCTCTTTAAAAAGCCCCGTGTGGATTGAACACGATTGTCATTGTCACGCGACATGAGCTCCCACCTGGAAAACAAAGCGCATACCGCACGTCGCATTCAGGCCCTATCGCAGCCAATCGGCCCCTCTCGCCTCACCGCTGCGTGCCCGCTATTTTGATTCTCATGCCCTCCTGCTCAGAGATTCGCACCACCCATATCGATTCCAAGTCAATTTTATAGTCCAGTGGTCCTGTGGCTCGACCGCCTGATTCCCCCCGTCTGCCGTCTGTATTTATGTTTCCACGTGGCATCTCAACGGACTCGTTTTCACGTGCAGAGCGGTTTCGGGGACTGGCCGTTACCATGGAAACACTCACGCAATTGCTCTTCATTACACACTGATCACCTCCTCTCTCTCTCTCAGGGCGGCTGGTGGGCCGGTGGAGTGGCTCGGTGGGCATGAGCGCATACTTTGACTAAATTTGCGACAACCTTGTTTATGCAAATGGAAAACAGCGAGAGACATGAAAACGTCTCGTTTCAGATCTGAAAGCTGAAATTCAAAAAATAAAAACGTTCCTTAAAAATTGTGTCATCATTTATTTCCCTTGAGTCTCGAGTGGATATTTCCAGAAATGTCTCGGTGGTTTTGTGTTCATGCAATGGAAGTCAATGGAGTTCAGTGTTGTTTGGTTATCCTCATTCTTTCAGATATCCTCTGCTGTGTTATGAAGAAACCCATCCAGGTTTGACATGACATCAGGATGAGCAGATGATGAATTCATTCTTATGTTTGGATGAACTGCCCCCTTAAAAAAGATTTCAAATAATATGCATTTCATGTTTCGGATGAAGTTTTTCTGTCAGGACTACAGTATATAACTGCAATGTGTATATTCAACCCTGTGAAATGCTCGATTCTGATCGGCTGAGATACAGTCACATAACCAAATAATCTTTCCACCCGTGTGTTTCCGTTTCGCAGCGCTTCATTCATTTCTCTAAGCTCAGATGGCTTTGGGGGTTTTTATTCAATCTCTCGTGACTCGCAGGCTGCTCCGGCTCCCTTTAAGATTCTTCAATATCATCCGAGTGCCCTCAGCAGGGTCCGTCTGTGTCTGGAAGACAGCACTCAAGACTTTCACCTCCTCGGGCTCGTGTACTTGAGCTCCTAACGCGTGCCGAGCTCCAGAGATCTTACAGGTCTTGTGTGAAATGAAACAGCTGTGATCTTCTGCAAACCCAAACCTTCTTCAGCCTCTCACTGTGAGAACATCACACGATTTACCAGAAAAATATAAAAACCAAGTGTTAATCGAATCTGTCGTATGACACTTTTAAACCCCTCAGAAGATCTCGACTCGAGGGTTCGAACACGTTTATGTTCGTTTAAACTGCTCTTCCAGCATCCAAACACAAATAAAACATAAAACTCGTCCGAAGATATAACAAACTTAATAGTTCACCCAAAAATGACCATTCTATCATAAACGTCTCAAACTTATGCCGTCACATTTTTTATATTAAAGGGATATTTCAGTGGCAAAACAAAATGTCCCCATGTTTTACTCGCCCACAAGGCATCATGACTGAATATGACTTTCTTCTTGAAGAATAATGCAGAATATGACATCTCATTACACGGTTATGAACCGTAAAAAAGACAATACAAAATGTGAAATATACAGTACAGTTGGTGCAATCCCAAAGAACCAATAACATTGTATTTTTGACGGTGAAATTCTAGCAACCACAGCGTAAAAGTGTACTGTATATCAAAATAAAAGTCCTAATCATGCCTACAAGTGAGAACCAATGAAATCAAATGCCATGTTTAGAATATAAACAAACATAATTTTGATATTTGGCTGAACTAGACCTTTAACCAGCCCGTGTATATAACAGACAATCACTGCTCATCTAAAACCAGAATTTCAGCAAAAGGTCATAAAATCCAGACAGCATCACGTCTGTCCTCAGCAAACTTCAACACCTGCCGTCTCCACACATCTGCATTCCCTGTAATCCAATTTGCACAGTCGAGAAGGAGAAGACAGACTCACATTCACTTTATCTAAATGACTTTAGCATCAGATAGTGTTCCCGGAGTCACGCGGAAGAGAGAAAAACAAGAACGCAAGATGAGAGAAAGCCGGCTTTCAGGAAACAGTGTGACATCATCCCGATGTAAGATTATCTGATGCACTTTCTCTGGTCTGACACACCCGGGAGAAGATGCAGGATCTTTTCATCACAGCGTGATATTTTTTCTGATGGCCGGTGATTGACGGGGACGATCAGCGGGGACGTGGGGTATTTTGGCAGCGGATTCTGTCCGCCTTATCACAACATGCATATGGATGAGAACGTCTCCAGCGTTTGTTCTTTGTGCTGGATTCAACCGCGGACGGCGCATTAAATATCAAAGATAACAAACCAGGAATTATCTAGAACGAGAGAAGTTGAGATTGTTTACTTGCAAAATAACTCTGTCTGCTATTTTGGCTATTCCATCCACATATTTATCCACCTATATGTCTACCAATCCATCCATCAATCCGTCTGAGCCAGATAAGTGATAAAAATGATATTCTGGAGTGTCTGTGAGCCCATCCAGAGGTTAAGTCAATACGAAGAGAACACGAGGGTAAATCAAGTATGAAAGCGAGCTGTAAAACTCTCTCTCACCCAAGGTGAAGCAAATCCATTAGCATTCCGTGTTTGTCCATTGATACTGAATGTAATTTTCCAGTGGGCTGCTTTGAGAGAGGTCCCACGCTTAATGAATTGAACAACCAACGGGCCATCCTGAAGTCAAAGCACACCGCTCCCGCTCGCCTCCGCTTATCACTTCTGCTGTTGACAGCATATTCACATCAAGATTATTAAAGTTTCATAAAGCTAGGTTAATTGAAATCAATTCAAATATCAACCAACATCTTTGAAAAACTTGAACAAAATGTGAAATTAGAAAATTATAAAACTTAAGTTATGGCCGTAAATGTATCAATTAAAAATAATTATAAAACAACTGATTGGCTGATCAGAGTTCTAAGTCGTTACGAAATACCCTGATTTATAACGGCTGACCACATTCTATATTATTTGATGGAATAACCGTTTTATTAAAGCAATAAGCCCCGCGAAGCAGTGGGTTACAGTGCATTTTATAACAGCTAAGGGTATTGTGGCACGACGGAGTTCAAAACTTTTATCACTTTGAGATTTTAGTTTTTTATTCAAATAAATGAAAAACTGTTGAATTAAAAATACATTAAACTTATAGGGCAACATAAGAAACTAATAGGGGAGAAATAACAAAAGCACATCAAAATATGAAAATAAAAGACATAAAAAAGTTCATTTAAAACGGTAATAAAAAATATGAATAACTCCGTTTCAGATACTGAAAGGCTGATGAACTATTTTTAGATTAGATTAGATTCAACTTTATTGTCATTACACATATACAAGTACAGTGTAATGAAATGTAGTACTATAGGTCTGTTTGAATACTGGATTCTGATTGGCTGGAAGGTGTGCAGTAAAATCCTTTAACGCACGGGTAGCTCCAGTCAGTTTGATTACATTATACCCTAACCCTACAAAATAGCTCTCATATCACCTGTTTGATCTAAAATTACACTATAAACATCAATAAAAGCAAAAAATAACTTGACAAATGACCGCGGTATAAGCGGAATAATCCACAGCTAGCCGTACGTTAAAGGATTTTGATGCTCTCTGCTGAGGCAACAACCTTCCACTTCCCATCGGGTGGTTCCATGGCTAGCTGAGAATTATCCCTTACATAACACACCGAAAGGATAAATACATTTCACATCTGTCTGTATGTCTACCCCTTCATTTATCCATCTACATCCATCTGTCCACCAATACAAGTCTGCCCACCTGACCTTCATCCTAGCAACCCAGAAAGCCCTAGCAACCACTTTAGCATCTACAAACCTTCAGCTCTCTTTTTAAAGTGCTCAAACATTGCAAGTACACTGATGACCTTCGGATGTTTTCAGCTTCCAGACAGGTCTTCATCAAACCTTCACACACACTCTAGATGTTTTTCATCTAAGTAATGTTGGCAGGATCATCTCAAAACAAAGCTGATACTTCAATAAAACATTACTAAGAACTACATTATATCTCCTTCGCGGAGAAAAACAACCTGAGAGTGCTGAAACGTTCCTCCGGGATGCTACGGCCCGCACGTATGAAAGGTTTTACCGTCCAGACGTTAAGATAAATAAGGATGGTGCCAGGTTGGCAAACAGGAACACGCGTCGGAGTCTCTCGGCACAGAGGATCGTTTATCTTCTCCGTCACTCCAAAGGGCATTGTGGAAAAAGGTGAAACTTTCTGTCCTCATCTGCCTCCTGCTTTTTAATAAGCATGTCCTGGTGGAGCCCACGCGTGACGGAAGTGATATAAAGCTGGCGTCTTATCTCGCGGATGCACGCAATTTCATGCAAATCCAAGCTTGAAAAATACAAGAGAAACAACTTCATATCTGTGCTGGACCTCCTTGATGGATTTCTATGGTTTTATTATTAAAAATTAAGATAGCGAAGCAACGCATGTGTTTTGCTACAATATCCGATTTATTGGTTTTCTCAATCTGTAAACTAAAAAATATACATCTGAGCATCTGTGACATTCTGTTTTGGTTAAGTTACTTCATAAAGTAATAATTTACTAATCTCATTGTCAACGCTGCATTGAAATATGTACAGCTTTAACACTTGAACTTTATGAAAGTCTTTATTATCATAAACAAAGCAAATAGATACACAAGTCTGGCAAATGTGTCCGTTATGCGGGTTTGAGAAGAGATGTCAACAACGTGTCAAACTGAACTCAAATTTGTCAAGTCTGTTCTTCTGTTACAATTTTAGGTTTAGATTCAAACAGTCACATGTAGAGAACCGAGCACTTACGCTCTTAATGTCGAAAGAAACAAAGTGCTGACTGCAGACATCCAAATATGAGTTTTCATTGCTCACTGAAACAGAATAACTTCAGGCGATAGGTCTCTAATTGACTCGCACATTTTCTCTCATTCATAGTAATGAAGATTCAACATCTGCCATCAGCGCATTGATGTGTACATTATGATCGCCGCGGGCAAAATCTACAAATAAACAGCTTTCTGAATTCCCCAGCGTCATGCGTTTGTCTTCAATAAAAGGGTTTGAATGAACAGCAGCGGTGGTTTGACTTCAGTGGAGTTTGAAGGTGACGGCAGTATGTTTAACACTTGATTTGTGTCTGAGGTTTTACGGTGAAGATCGCATCTCTTACGTTACAGGACACATAACACACGACGTTGTTAATTACCCAGAGTCTATGAAGCGCAGACGCTGAAGGTCCACGCATGAATACATTATCACGCAAACGCCTCGCTGAGAGATGAGTCTTCCACCTGTTTGGGATGCGACTGCTGAGAGAGGACGTCAGGACTAATGTTCCCTCCACTGAAAACCTCTCATGTTACTCCTGAGCAGAATAACTTAAAAGTCCTTGCGGAAACAAAATGAAAGTGTCTGAATGTTTCTCGAAATCAAGTAAACTTCAAGTTCAACTTCAAGCATGCGTGTTGTGTTCTGTTGCATTGTGCTCCATCCATCTGTCATTATTGTTAAATATAACTTTCTTAATAACTTTTTACATTTTTATTCATGTAATTTACAGGACTATCAAAAAATACGAAGGCCTAAATATTATGACTTAAACTACACTTACAGAAACTGGAACAAGGCATTGAAATAGAAAAAATGAACGAAAAAAAAACTGCAATAAAAATTAAACATGCAGAGGCTATAGAAACAATAATATTAATAATAATACATACAAATTAAATAAATAAGCAATATAATTAGTCTATATAAAGTATTCTAATGTGACCCCGAAAACCAAAATTTAAGCAAAGTAAAAACTCTGAAAATGATAAATGTGCTATTCTAACAGCCTAATACAGAAATGATCTTGTATTTGTGATTGAATTTCTTTGTACACAATGTCGGCACATTAAGGGTTTCTGCTCAGTGGTTGTAGTGTTTCTGCCTAATAGAAATCCAGCAAAGACACAAAAATGACGTATTTCTCTCCAGCTTTCTGCTTTTCGCTGGAACACAATGATGTGTTACATTACGGTTTCAGAAAACATTATTCTAACATAACGTAAGGTCAGCGCGGTTTCTGGTGCAGATGGTCAGATTTCTGCACTCTGATGTGAAGAAACGTTGCTCTTGGAAGAGGGATGTTTTCTCTCCGGGTGTGCGAGTGAGATTCAGACTGGTGGTACGACGGAGAGTGAAATGAGCCCACGGGTGTAGGTGAGGGTCGACGGGTCACGAGGTCGACGGTTATATATTGAGAACAGGAATTCTATTACTGGAGCCTGAAGAAGAGAGTGGTCACACAAACACACTCACAGAAACACCACTGAACCCAACCAATGTCATGATGATTGTTTACAGAACACTGCGGTAAAACCGGCGTCATCTTTGGTCTTGAAAAGAACTTTAACTGATACTTCAGTGGATTATCACTTTAGGATAAATATTGTTGTTTCGCATTAAGTTTGCACACAAAAAACTGCAATATACTTGTAGTATTTGATCATGTGTAGTATTTACTATGGTAAACTGCGCTAACGTGTTGTATACTGTCATATATTATAGTATTCACTACACTTTGCTACTGTAAACTGTAGTAGGTACTGTAGTATACCTCACTGTAGTAAATACTAAAGTAGCAAGGAATTTTACTACGATTTACTATGGTAAATACTCGACTCAACTTTTATTTATATAGCGCTTTTTAAAATTGTCTTTTTTACAAAGCAGCTGTAAATGAAAACATGTTTACTATAAACAAAACATTAAATTTTTAAAATAGAAAAAGTGTCAAGAGCAAATAGATAGACTCTCATTCACACAAGACACACAAAATAAACAGAGCACACACACTCACATGACACGCGGAAGATGAAGAGATCCACTCTCGGTCACACACACACACACAGTGCGCATACACAAAAAACAGACACACAACCTGTTCGCTTGCCCGCACACACCCAACATAACATACATGCACAGACAAACACCAAAACACTCACAATATACTACCGTTTTTTTTCACGTGGATACAAAAAATATGTAGATCCAGTCTACACAAGTCTATGGTTGTGATCCGTTTGGTTACAAAAGAACTAATAACATTAACTTCACAAACCCCCTGTTCCTCCATCTTTGAAAGAAAACCACAAACCGTCGGTTCTTTCCTGCGACTAGCCGCATCTCTCTGAGAGTAACAGTTAATCTGCTTTTCACATTCGTGAGCGGATCGATGGCGCTCGGATCACCTGTGGCTTCATTTGGCCTTGCGTGACAGCGTTTGAGCTCCTTTAAATCAAACACACACACGCACACACGTACCTACAGGAAGAGCTGGATGAGAGCGCAGCGCATCATTCATCTATGAGCTTCAGCCGGACCATTTAATGAGAGAAACGGAGTTCTGCGTTCCTGAGAGCAGCTGGCATGTAAACAGGGCAGAACCGCAGGGCAAAATCAACCATCACATCTGTCAGCGATGGAAGACTTGATGAAATCCACCAAAATAAGACACGTTCCTCTAGTTTAACTGGGAAAGCATTGTGTTAGCGACGCAAAGGTCATGGGTTTGATTCCCGGGGGGGGTTTGAATGCACCTTTGCTTTGGATAAGCGTTTTTTAATTGAATGAACGTAATGTAAAAATTCAAATATATTTGCAATCTACTTATTTTGCCTCTCTATCGCCATCTCTGTCTGAAAGATAAATTGCAGGTTGCTTTACATGCTTGTATTTTTGTGTGTTTAAGTCAAATGATATCAAACGTTTGCTGCATTATTCCACACTTTCCGCGGACAACTGAACTTATAAATCATTTACTTTAGTTAAGTCTTTCCGATACTCATATTTGATTTCAATGAACAGAAACATTTGCAAAGTTAAACTTGCTCAACAACAAATGTTTGTTCATTTCAACCCCATGAAGTTACTAATTCAAGCTTGACTAAAATATTTGTAAAAAGTCTTATTTATATTTCAACAACATTTAAAGCAAAACCTTTGTTCTCTTCCTAAAGTCCAAAGCATGAGTTAGTGTCCACTACTGCATCAGCTCTGACCGTTGTGTCCTCTTGTGCGCTTCTGTACCGGGGTAATAAAGCATTGTACTGCAGTATCTGCGCACCTGAATTTACCATCTGCTTTTCTGCACAACGGCAGATGGTCTTTATGTAAAAACTGGAATGAATGTCTGCGTTGGGCACGCGAATGTGAGGTACGGCACATCTTTAACGCTACAATAATTGATGAGCGCATCCTTCTCTTTCTGCTTAGCCTTCATCAACAACGCCACACAATTCTCATAAGCGCATGAAAACCCTGAGGCAGGAGCGATTAGAACGAGCGTGCACTTGCTATTTTCCTGTGCCTCTGTCTCCATGTCAGGCAGAGATTTAACACAGATGCTCAGAGAGAGAGAGAGGAACATGAGGTCATGTCTGTAGACACAGATCTGTTCTCTCAGACTGACGGTGTAACATGTATGTGAAAGCATACGAATCCCCGCCCCGTTGACTTGACCTCATGTACACACACGGGATCCCGCTTTAGAGTGACCGCGGGGTCGTGTTTTGACATGACTTCCCCGTACACGAACAAACGCTTTATTGATGGAAGCTCAGAGCGTACCTGCTCCCCGTAACCGGTCTCCTGTTAGCGGCGATAATAACCCCTGTTTTAATACTTCATTTGGAGTCATACGTGTTGAATTCAGACAGAGAGAGAGCTACTATAGAGATGCTGAAATGGACACAGCTCCCCCTAATGGACCAAAACTCAATTGCGCCTCAGACTACAACAGTAGCTCCAACAAACCGAGTTGTGTTTTAAATGTATTCATTTGCCTTTTAAAGTGGATTCAAAAGATGCATTTCCTGACTTTCAGTCGGGAGGATTTGACCTTAAAGAAATTGTCTTTAACTACGGAATATACAAATATAATGTTTTGCTCCCTTGATTTTAATGAGACGTGTGCTTTCCTGGAAACATCTTTGCTACGCAAACAAACAAGCTTTCGTATATTTTTGTGACATACATCTTGCAAAAGGTCTACCGTTGCCACGGCTACACAACTGCATCATATATTACGTGATATACAGCACAGTAGAGATCTCTTCATTGGACCGATTGCTATCTCTTATTGGTTGAAGGGGTGAACGTGGCCTCACAGTGTCGCTCCTCAGAGTAAACGGGTCGATGAGGGCTGGGAAAGGTAATCGGGGGTAACGGCACACCCCCCGTCCCGGCCGGAGGTAACGGGAGCTAAGGGAGCCGAGGGAGAGCCGGGCACTGAAGTGCGGTTCTGCGGAAGAGAGAGTCATTAATCCTGCAAGTGGATGCGGTCGCCCACATGCTAGCAGTAATCATTTATGCTAAACAGAGAGAAGAGGAGAGCTGGGACACATAACAAAGGTCATCCTCATTTACAATGCCTTCATTCTGTAACTTCAAATACATGAAATAAAAGAGTTCTGAGAGTGACTTCAGGGTGATGTTAGACACTGAAAATATCTCTTATGAACATAAATCACATCAAATGAACTGAAATACCATAGTAACTTGTTCAACCATAGCATTGGTACAATGCATGGGAATCAATCAACCATACAACAAAGTTACTATACTTTTACTAGAGTAAAACCGCGGTTCCTTTTCGTGACTCTGAAGACGTGTCGAAATAAATCAAATGCAAGTAATAAAAATAAGATGAAAATCATAAATCGTAGTAGAGAAAAACAATCCATACGGTTTGATTAAAACCGGGAACGCGTATGTCAGTGCCATTTCCTTTTGGCTTTTCACAGAGACCTAGAATTTGTCTCTGCTCCCAGGAGCTGTGAGCTCTCAAAGAGGCCTCTTGATATTCCTTAGCCAAGTGTGTGTACATCACCACGAGAAATTCAATTTCAGCCTCCGGGGCGAAATAAAACATCAGTCCGAGCGCTATCAAGTGACTGACACCTCACTGGAAGTTTCGCTCTTCTTTTCAGCGACTCGAACAGTGCTGTGGGAAACGTAAGTCACGTTGGGATTCGTTCAGACGAAAGTATGTGCAGCATATTAGCGGATTATTTGTGCAAAGCTGTCCGACAAAAAATGAATGGCCTCATTTACAAATAAACATCTGGAAAAACTAGCAGACGGTGGAGGTGCAGGGATGTGCATGATGCAATCGTGATGAATAAACTTGTTGATTTTGTGTGTTTGTGGACGAGCGGGAGTTAGGATTCACTCGTCAAACATGAAATCCTTAATCTGCAAAACAACCACAAACAAACAATCTGAATCTCAGACACGTTCCGCCGAACAACAAAAAAACATCAGTCCGCATGAAACACAACTCACGACCCTTTCAACTTGAAATGTGAATTGAACCAAATATTCAACAAGACAAAATGCGATCAGAATCATGGAGACGAGCACAAATCGTCACTATAACAGGAATAATGAACTCTTTTAGTAAAACCTAAATTCAACTATGTGTGGTCACGGGTGCCAGTATATCGGCTTTGAGTCTGTTTTACATCCCTCGTCAAAATTAAAAACATGCTTTTTTTAATGGATTTATCACAGAAGAAGTGCAGTGACCATGTTTTTATTAAAGTGTACCCTTACAAAAAATCATCCATGGCTTTGCTACAGTAACCATCGTTTACCATGGTATTTTATTTTATCAATTCAGTTAATACTACAGAATATTGCAGTATGCGTGAACAAAGTATATAACCATTTATTTCAGTTTACTATAGTACAGCACCACAGTATTTAAAGTACCAGTGAAATATGTTTTATTATTTATTTATTAATTTATTGTTTATTTATTTTTAGTTTATCAATGTGGCTCATTCTCTTTTTTAAATCCGTGTGACCTCATAACCTTCATTTAAAATCTAAAAATGCACTTCCCTCTTAAATGACGCATGTTAGACGGCTTGGGCGGAGCATCCGTTAACTCCTCCCCTTCAACTGTCAGTCGGCTGCCAGTTCCACAAAATGCAACCAATCAAAGCGCAGAGAAAGACGAAAGCCACGCCCACTATTTGTCTCATTTGAAATTCCATTTCACTCGGAAATGCGTCAAACTACGCAAGTAAAACGATCGCAAAAAACGGTTCAGGGGGACTTTAATATACATACAAATTCACTATAGTTAATACTACAGAATACTGTAATATGTATTAACAAAGTGCTTCAGTACTATTTGGTATAATTTACTATTGTAAATACTAAAGTATACTGCGACACTCCCTGATTCATGTCATTTTATTCTAGGCTTAACTTTTGATATAAGCGATTGGTTCTACAACAGTAACCAGAGTCTTACTATGCAAATGGTAATCATTTCACCACAAAACATGCTTATATACACTTTTACTATAGTAAAAACATGGTACTTTTAATAACTACAAATGATGGTTAAAATATGGTTACTATATATACCACAGCTAAACTATGATTACCGTAGTAAAACCACAGTTCATTTTTATTAAGTGTTCTGTTTAAACTCAAGCGTTCTGTTTACACTCATTTGTAGAGCGCACGACTCACCGAATTATCCAAAACGTGATCGTTTCATTTATATTCATTGAATTTCCTCCAAGAATCACGACATGACGACACATATAAAAGTACTCGTGATGGTATGGCTCACCTCCTTTGAATCATATGTCACTTCATGCTGACTTTAAAGATCCTGCGAGATTACACACGTCTATGAAGGTATATCGCACCGAGACTTTATTATCATGAATCAGAAACACGGCCATCATAAATAACCATCACGGAGAGCAAAAACCAGGCTGGCTACAGTTTTTTCTCCTCCGTCTGCTCTTCTTTCTCAAGGCTGACGTGTCGTTCATCCTAATCGCTGGTGGCTATTTCTCGCTCGCTCTCGGATGTGCACCGTGGCCTTCTGGAAGTGACCGGGGTCCAGACCACTCGTTACAGGTCTGAATGGCCTGCTAAATCAGTCTGTCCTCCCGTTTCATTTGTCCTTTAAATCCCTCTCTCACGGCAGATGTCGGGCCTGAGGGTGGCCGGTTATTTATCATGTTCTCTCTGGTGGGCCGGGCGCTATAAGCAGGGTCTCGGGTGCGCTGAAGGCCGGGCCGTCCATGCGTAAATAGACCGTGATGATAAAGTTAGTCTGTGGTGAAACGAGTGAGCCATCTTTCGCAGGCAATGGGCATCGCTGCGTCTTATTTGAGTCGCTGTAATCTTTAAAGCCGTCTGGGAAAACCCATTACATTATAAAATGCATCTCAGAAAAGTGTCAGAGAAGCTTTAAGGAGTCTTGCACTCTTTTAAAAAAATGAAAATAAACTAAACCATGAATGCCTCCCTCATGAAAAAATATTGTAGTAGTATTTACTATAGTAAACTGCAGTAAAACTCTTGTTGTTTAGACCTTAGGTAGGAAAAATATATACTACAGTCTATCAAGTAAGTATACGTTAAACTGCATACAGTAGTATATATAAACAACTACAAAATATTCCAGTTTACTAAAGTAAATACAAAAGTATACTATACTATGTTTTTTCAGTTTCTGTAGCTAACGCTAGAGAATATTCTAGTATACATTAAAACGTGGTGTAAAAACTGTAATGTACAACAGTTTACTACAATTGATTTCAGTTTACTATAGTAAAAACTAATGTACATTACAGTATTTATAGTTAATACTACATAATTCTACAGTATACATCAACAAAGTTCATTAGTCACTATATTATAATACAGTATACTAGTATTTAGTACTTTTTACTATAGTAAATACTAAAGTATAGAAAAGTATTTTTTACTTGGACAGATTCAGGGAGTATTAGTCTAGTTTGTATAAAGCACCGATGTGGTACAGTGAGGAGATACGGTACTATTAATAACCCTGAAAACACACATACTTATGTATAACTTGAAAGTCATTATGAATAAAAGCGTTATTCAAATTCATGTAAAGGTCAATACTCCTCAGTGTCCAGTAGGGGGCATCACTGTCTGTCTATATGAGCTCAAGACAGAGGCTGAGAATCCAGCTCACCTCCTATCAGTGTTTGCTGATGATCTATAACCCGCCCAGCTGGGATTCTGACTCCGCCCACCTCTTTTCTTCACATAATGGTCCTGCCTGCCATCCACCAGTGTTGACAGCAGCTGACAGTTAGGAGGAAATACCACCATGCCTGAATTTATGGGGCTGTTTGGGTCTGACAGGCCAGGTGAGATAGCAGCAGTGAGAAGGAGATGTATGGCTGGGGGAGTGTCCGAGTGTGCGGGGGAGAGCAACAGAGAGAAAGCAGAAGGCTACGGGTCTAGAAAACAGCTGGTCTGTCTATTATAAACCTGTTCACCATATTCAAAGGAAGGAAGGAAGAAAGAAAGGAGAGAGAGAGAGAGAGAGGAATAAATAAATAAATGAATAAATAATTTTCACCCATAAAGAAACAAAAGTGATGAAAGTAAAGATGCTTTATTACAGACTTGTTTTAAAGGAAGGAAGGAAAAAAGAAAGAAAGAAAATAAGAACAAAAGAAAAAAATAATTTTCATCCATAAAGAAACAAAAGTGATGAACGTGAAGATGCTTTATTACAGACCTAAATTAAAAGGAAGGAAGGAAGGAAGGAAGGAAGGAAGAAAGGAAGGAAGGAAGGAAGGAAGGAAAAAAGAAAGAAAATAAAAAAAGAAAGAAAGAATTTTCATCCATAAAGAAACAAAAGCGATGAACGTGAAGATGCTTCATTACAGACGTGTTTTGGACATCTACCTTCTGCCAACATCAGCACCGTTCCAGCAGGACATCCCGTCTGCAGAGGCCAGTTCACTGACACACAGCTGATCCGCCAGACCACCGTAAAACGTCCGGTAGGGTCTCAGACTGTTGAGAAACTCCCTACAGAGACACCAGACAGTTTCACCCATCGTCCAGCAGAGGGCAGACAAACACAGCTCACACATTTACATACAGGTTCACAAAACAAATGAAAAGCATGTTTTGATCTGTCCAGACTTACTTCCTTCTGTGACTGAGCGTGTCCTCTGTGTTTCGTACCGGCCCTTTAAGAGGAATAGAGTTCCGGCTGCTTGTCCCGTGCTGGACGCTGCTCACCTGCTCCGGCTGTCTGCCGGGACGACCGCACACCTTGTGCACCTGCACAATTCAAACACGTACAAGCTGTGATGGTTTTCTTTATAAAAACAAAGCGCATTATTAAAAAGACAGAACTTAGTGATAAAAGAGGATTGCTGTGACTCCGTGACGACTGTAAGGTGTGTGGTGGTGTCATTTGTTTTGGATGAAAGTGTTCTCTAAATGTGCATCTGTATAGAAACGTTGAAACGTGACCGTGTTATAGGCTATAAAAGACAAATACTGAGATTATGTTTTATTGCGACTTCACTATTAACTTGTGCCACTAGGTTGTGCCGTTTTATTAGTTTTGCATTCAGTTATGTTTGAGATACAGTAACACAAATGGACCACCAAAACACACTTGGCTTTATAAAAGCACGGTTCATTTTCAGAAGGGATGCTTTAAACCATTGCATACTCTTAAGAGATGTTTTTGTTTTCTTCAGAAGACCAATGCAATCTGCTAGATTTTGATTCATTTCAATTCCACCATTCAGAGACACTGGCAAACCCCTAGCAACGACCCGGAAGGCCTTAGCAACCCCAGGTGACATCACTTTACGGTTCTAAAGGATGAAGATTGAACTAAGATCACCGTTTTTAAATATGATTGAAACGATTGAGCGGAAAATAAAGTAGATATTCAATATAATCCCACATGAAAAAATACTGTAGTGTGCTTTTGTTTACTGTATTATTTTAAAGTAAATGCTACACTTGAATTTAGAATTCTGTAATATTACCTGTAGAGAATCAATCAATTGTGGTAAATATTATAGTATACTTCAATATTTACTATAGTAAGACTATAGTAAAACACTATAGTATGTGGGCTAGAGTTTACTATAGTAAATACTGAAGCATACTATAATATTTACCACAATTGATTGATTCTCTACAGATAATATTATAGAATACTAAATTCAAGTGTAGCATTTACTTTAAAATAATACAGTAAACAAAAGCACACTAGTAAAAAATAAAGTATACTACCGTATTTACTACAGTATTTATTGATTCACTTTGGTTATGCTACAGTATTTTTTAATTCTGGATTATAATGAATGACTACTAAACGGTGTGTATTTCAACTGATTTCATCGGTCTGAAGTTTACACACACTTTGTCCTCAGATCTAGTTTCTGGAGTTTCACGGCGAAATCCTGGATTGCGATACATTGATTTGCAGGCGTCCCGGAGCCCGCTCACCCCCTGTCTGCCCGGGCGGTGTGGTTGGCACAGCTGCCCACACAGAGAGTATTTTGAGAGTATTCAGGGCTCGCCGGCATGTGTGATTGAAAGCCGCCTGTGTTCGGCCCATGTCACATTCCTCTCCGTCCAACATCAGTTATACCATGAGGTTTACAACAGCGATTGAGAAACACGGAATGCAAAGAAAAGTTTCATTTCACCTCGACACAACTGTGAATGCATCTGGTGCCAGAGACAAAAAGGGCATTTTAGAAGTTAAAAATGAAACCAAATAAATATAAGAAAACAAATGTAATTGTGACACTATAAAACATAACAATAAGAACTGGTGACAAATACACGAAGAGTCTCCTAAATGAGATGATATTTGTATTATGTTATCATGTGTTTATTATGTTAGTTAGCTGGATTTTTTCTGTTATTATGGCTTAAATCTAAACAAACCAACTGCAGTTTGATTGATATTCATTGGAATTCAAAATAAAAAAACATGACCAAACTGTTCATACACACACTGAAATCCAAAGTGTTCAAAGTGTATATTAAAACTTAATTTAATAAATCCTATTCAATTTGAGTAATGGTTTACCATAGAAAAAAAAAACATAAAATTTAAAAAACTAGCAAGAATCAGAATAAAAAAAACAAATATTACCAAATGTGGCCAATGCGTAATGTAAAGTAATGATAACGTCTCATTCAAGATCAAGTGTCCAGCTTTTTCCAGTTTTAATCACCAACCATTAGTCCACATCAACTTCTCTTACCTGTGCAGAGAGTCGAGGTGCGTTCTTCTGCGCGTGTGCCACCGCGTCTCTGACCAGCCCGTGTACTCCCATCAGCACCTGCTCCAGGTCCTGTCCTCCGCGCGAGCGACTCTCCAGAGCCTCCAGCGAGCGCACAAACTCTCTCCAGTGAGAATCCACCTCGGCCAGGCTGGCGAGACATCCTCTCATCACATTGAGACAGTAGCCCGTGCACGGCTCGCTGGCGGTCAGACCCTGACAGTGCGGGCAGTAATTCATCCGTAGCAGCGCCCGTCTGCACTCACGGCTGATCTGAATATGATCCGTCGTGTTGATGACCTCCACGCCCAAATGAAGAGCCTGCAGAAACACCCGGCCGGGCACGGAGGCGCGGGAGATGTGCGCGGCGAGGCGCATCGGGGCACCGGCGAAGGGCTCCAGGTCCCGGCAGGCCGCGCGGACGCATTGGCTGTAAGCGGGGGTCAGGCGGGACTGACCGGGCTCCACCAGTCGCTCGTAAACCAGGGGAAAGAGAGCGTCGAAGAAGCGGTGCGAGGATTCTTCCAGGCTGAGCTCGGACCCCAACGCGAAGAGACTGACGTCGGTGAAGAAGTCTGTGACGGAACCCGCTGTGTGATGGGACGGTTCACGGTAGGTGTGCAGGAGGACGGTGTGGGTGTGATTCTCCGCCTGACGTACTAGAGACTCCACGGTTTCTGGAAGAAAAGGGGAAAAACTGTATTGTGGGTTTATTGACCAGCACACACTTTGATTTATCCCGAAGGCGTCACAACATACAAGCGTGAAACCAATAGCCATGATTATTAAAGCGGTGTACTGTCCATTCAATAATATTGCATTTACCTGCTTAATATTTTGTTTTAAAAGTCACAGTGGTTGCAAACTCTCTCCGCCTGCCTGCACTTGTTTTTAAGTGTGATTCATCAACCCAAAAAAAGAGAAAAAAACCCTCAAGTTGACTCGTGGCATTATTGATTTTTTTAGAAAATCACCCGATAATATCATTATTTGCATTATTCGCTCTCTAAAGGGGACGCTGGCAGTGCAGTTTGAGCACATTAAAGTCACACTGCAAAGATGTGCCGTGGACCCTCTGAAAACAGCAGAGCTGAGAACGACTCCCGCGGACTCGCCCCGTGTGAAGAGAGAGAGAGAAGCATCAGAGACCACCAAGAGGTCCTCAAGGATGACCTCCCGCAGAGAAACAGAGAGAGAAAGAGTGAGCGAGTGACACTTAGGATCTGTTCACACCTGGTATTAAGATGCATTTTGGTCGAATGAGTGCCTGGCCAAAAATGACTTTCTTACTTGGTATTCTTGACTTGTTTTACAGTACACATGTCTAAAAAGTCCTTGAATCGAGATACATTACTCGATGAGCAAACTGACCAAAGAAAACAAATCTTGTTTTTAGACAAAATATACGAAATTTCAGTGAATTTGTGCTTAAAACAAGCAAGAAATCTGCCGATGGGGTAAGAAAAATTATCTTGAATTGAGTGACTAAGAAAAATGTAAAATTCAATTCAAGATTATTTTTCTTACCCCATCGGCAGATTTTTTGACTGTTTTAAACACAAATTGACTGAAATGTCATATTCGATTAAGAAAATGCATCTTGATTCAAGAATCTTTTGACATTTGTACTGGAAAACAAGAAAGAAAAAAAAACAAGTAAGAAAGTCATTTTTGCAGTGTGGACAAAGGAGACACATACCCGTTCACACCTGGTGATTTAATCCGTGTCTGTTTATTCAACAACTGTCCTCCTTTCTTGCATGGAAGTAAGTGCAGTTTATATAGTGAGCGAGTGACCGAGAAAGATGCTCAGCATCTCCGTGTATGATGGAAGCACTCTAATGCAGATGTGATGTCTAATGTTAGAAATGACCCGCTGGGCTCCTAAAACACATCCTTTGTCAACCTAATAGCTTTTGTTCTTTTAATTTCATGCCGTTCGTTGTTTCTTGTAAGACTCGAAGCGATCACAAACAAGATACGGTACTTTCATGACCATAAAGCAGCTAATATGTCCAAATGCATGGGCATTAAAGTAATCCGGTCTGATATAATGACACACGCCAATAACAGTCATACTGAATGATTTACAGTAAAACACATTACCACAGAAGTCAAACAATCCTCTGAAAGATCCTGTAAGGCTTTAATATTGTCAGACCTAACTGCTCACCATAACAAAGAGATTCTACAGCCTCAGGAACATAAGAGCATTTGCCATGAAGAAGACCGGTAATCGCATATAACCTGATGACAGATTACAAAACAAACACATAATATCCTGTTGTCGTACATCATCGTGTGCGGACAGGGAGGCACAGATCTCCTCTCTGTGCTTTTCATTTAAACACGGATGAAAAACAAGCTTAGAGTCTCCAAGAGGAAAATATAATAGCACAGAGGATTTCTCTTTCAGAAGATTTCAGACAAGTACTTATTTTGAAGAATTTGGCGGACGCGTTTATATAAAACGACATAGTGTATACAATGTATAGCATATAGTATAATACAGAGTATGTGTAATCCCAGGGATGGAACCCATGAAGTTGGCGTTGCTAGCACCGTGTCTAACCCCCGAGCTACAGGAACACCAGAAGAACTTAAAAAACAGAATCAATCCCAGATAACAACCTCACAAATAAACAAATAACACACGGTAACCCGGATTCGGCAAATCATTTTGACAGGGTTTTTTTGACAAATAAAATAGAAAATTGTCTGCAAATAACATATATATATAACATTATATTGACAAAAGATTCAACCAAATTGCCTGTTCGTGACGTTTGAACATCGTTTCTGACCTTAAAATGGAAAGTAAACGGCTCTTCCTCACCATACATCTGCATTTGGTAAAAATGACGTGATACAACTTTTCACATTTCATGTCCAGTTTTTTTCTCATGTGGCGAGTAGCCGTGTAATAAGCGTGATAATGATCGAGCTTCGCTTCGTGTCGGGCTTATTTCTGACATAACAACCGGCTGCATGTACATTATTCCTTACATAACCAGACTAATAAAGCTTGTAAACGGGAGCAAACAAGTGTTCACGTGTCATATAAACATGCTACTGCGAATAAGTCCTTGCACTGATATAATGGAAATAATGGCATTAATGGTGCGCATGTAAAGTTGTAGTCATTGATGAGATATTAAAGAGATCTCATCCATCATTTGTCTTTCTTATGAGCTCCAGGAACACAATGATAGGTAATGTAACTATAGTCATGGGCAAGTGGAGGTGTTTGGGGGTGAATGAGTGTCAGTGGGGTGTTAGCCGACAGGAGGGTGAGAGGTCGTCCAAAACAGCTTTACGGAGAAATATTTCTGTTGGTGTGTTTGAGAGCTGGACACATCATGTGCCCGTCATGGGTTGTGGCATTAGGGGGAGATTTTTGAGAATGAAAGGGGCTGGAGGCGAGTGCTGGTGTGTTCCATTTGCTTTTCTGCGTTCACATCCCAAGAACAAGAAGTTGGTGAGAGATACGCGGGCATGACACATTTGAAATGGCAGAACCGTGAAGCCGACATGATCAAGTGTTAAATCGAAACATTTAACTCTGAAGAACAGAGTACAAAACAAAGAGCATTTCCAACAGCGAGAGCATCGACCGTCAACAATCCACAAGCACACTTCAGCAGTGAAGAGACACTCCAGCACAGCATCACCGTCTGTATGATGAGCCTGTTAAAACCTTCCAGCGTTCTCTACACTATTGCAAACCTGTAAATACATCTTGGTACATCAAATACAAATTCTGTCATTGTGTGGTTGCGAACGAGTCTTCAGTGGAACACTAAAATATATTTTGAGAAATGGAGGTTTTGTGTTCATACAATGGAAGTCAATGGGGTTACACGTTGTTTGATTATCAACGTTCTTCAAAATATCTTCTTTTGTGTTCTGTGTTCTGTGTCAGAAACCCTTTTTATGGTGAACTGTCCCTTTAAGAATGCATCCAGAATACATTTTTACAGCGGGACATCACTAGAAAAATGCTTGCGATTAAGATTTTACTCCTTTTAATGACTTTCCCAGACCTTAAAATCTCAGCTTCATTTGAGGTTTTCTAGGACTGTGAGAGGTTTTTCACTAATGTAATCTTTTGTTTCTTTGCCTGTATCTGTTGGAGTTCCCGAGGCAAACTATTAAACAGTTTTCAGGTCCTGAAACCTGCCCTCCGGCTCCAGCGTTTTCTGCTGATGTCTCCGAGAGGGGCCGCCCCGGGTGAGCCCCCGAAGAATTCTGGGTAACATCAAACCAAGCGCTGAAAAGATGCTGCATCATCAGATCACTCTTGAGAGGTAAATCGCTGCTGTTTCCAGCGCATGAGAGCGAGAGATGGAGTGAGACCCCAGAAAAAGAGTAAACGAGGGCTGTTTTGTGCCGGACCCCCATCAACAGGGCTATTATTCATTTAAATCCACTGGGAGCCATGGAAAGTGCCACAACTATTTACTAACCAGCATTCTTTTACTCTATCCACAGTTAAATTCAGGGCCAAATTAAGAGTTGGCACCCTGATATATTGCTGACAATCTCTGCTCGCTCTACATCGCTACATTACTTCTGGGGACATTTAGAAAAGAATTTAATGAAAACTAAATTGAAAGCTCATGAAAATTCGACTCTATTCGACTCCCAAATGTTGTTAACTTGGTAAACTATGGTTCCCATCTGTACACATCCAACAACCTCGCCAATACCATGATCTGAACCATTTCAGCCTGATAATATCAAAGATAATATATATAAACAAGATGCGACACTGCCATTACAGCCAATTAGGGGAAAAGCTCAATATGGTCGCCTACCATTAAAGACCGGGTAAAGACAAATCAGATCATTTTTCTTGACACATCATAAATGTTAGAAATGTATTGCTGAAACACGTTACAAAGACTCAGAAGTATATAATACTGAATTGTGGAGTTAAACTGTTTAACAGTTTTCACCATTTCAGTCTTCGGGATTTTCTGGGCGGGCCTAAAACAGGCACTCGATGACGAAACGGGCGTCCAAGCATGCGTGGCCCCGCCCCTAGCGGTATTTGACGGTTGAGAAACGGTGTCATAACAACGGCCGCTTACCCGTGAGTGGTTTGAGAGAAGAGAGTCCTACCGTTTTCTTATTTTATTTACTTGGATGTTTATTATCCATTCAAATTTGGCTGGGTGGTTTATAACACACTTTTCTGTTTTGTGACAAACTCAGAACACATATATTAATGTTGCTTTACTCGAACTTTAAAAAGATCAAATCGTCCATTGATGAAGGTGGGGAGGGGGCGGGGCTTATGAGCCACTTGTCGAAGCGACCCTCCAAAAAGGAGATTTTAGTGCAATTTAAGCTTAGCAAACCAAGGTTATGATATATTTCATGTCAGGTTTAATCATTGATGGGAGATTTAATTGTGATTTTTGCAAATCTTTGGTGTTAAAAAGCACCATATAATCTCATTACCCTCTGTGACTGTGCTTGCAAACCAGCCATCTGCTTAACAAGAAACTTCTCATCTGCTTCTAGAGATCTCTCGTATGACACTGAACGCATTTGTTTTCTTCTGTTGTTAATGCAGAGTGAATGTCCAGCACACGACTGATGTTTACGGGTGAAATGCCGCATGAATGAGCCTCTCTAATGCATCGTCCTGAAGACAACGAGATGAATTACTACAAATCTGATGATGTATTTACACCAGGACGGAGCCAGGCACCGTGTTTGTGGGGACACCAGGTAGGTTGTGATATTCCACCGGTCGGGGAAAAGGGATGCACTAGCACACTACGGCCTTGTTCTGAACACAAGTAAGCAAACCATCCATCAGACAGACAAGAATATTTAAGACTTTTCTTGTTTCACAACACTTCACATAAAGAAACACGACGAAGTCACATTCTCATACGTTCAAGTCTTTCAATCAGTCAAGTGAGAGACGCTTTGTCCTTGCAGTTGTTGCTTTGTCATCTTTGTCCATCAAAGCACAATCAGAAATGCATTTCATTCCACACTCGCTCTGTTTTATATGTAGTCGACTGCTAAAAGGCTTTTGCAGACCCCGCTCTCATCCCTCACCCGTAATTGTGGCATTGCTCATTTTCAATAATGCCAAGTAATCCACTTAAGCATGACGGCGTATTATTTCATTCAGCTATGAGGGATGGCCCAGCGCCGCTCTCGGGGCTTGTGGGTTTACTGCGGTGGTCTCAGAGTTGGAGGGGGTCGCCGCTTTAAAGTGGAACAGTGTGTTTATATGTACATGAGAATGAAGATATGCAATTTGCGTGGGGTTCATTTCAACCAATAGGTCTTAATATATAGCAGCCATTTATCGGTCCGTCACGGTTGCCATATTATACCACATTACAGGGTTTTTTCTGCATAGAAAAATTGGAGGTGGCCGCCTTAGCCTCTGTCCAAAATGTTTCGGATGTCTAAAAAAACAGCATGCATTCAACAGACTGTGATGTTAACTGCAATAGCGGCATTACGCCACAGGGGTAATGAAACCGCGCCAGTGAGGCGCTGAAGAGTCGCAGTACAAGAGCTAATAAAAATAATATTGTTCATTTTGTTGTACGTTCAATTTCCTGAAAAGCTTCCTTAAATGAACCTGCTGTACATCATTGTGATGTTTTAAGATGTGCAGTTGGCTTTTTGAATCAGCGTTATGATGTACACAGCAAGTTTGCCAATGTGAACGTACATTGTGATCGGAACGACGGGCAAACAAACTGCTTCGAAACGATTAGTTGAAGCTTTTAAGTAATTAGCGATTTTTTTTTTATAGTCTTTTTATTCACTTTAAAAATGACAACCATGCGCAGTATCATCGGTTCTCAATCGCACGTGTTCGAACTAGGAAATGGCTGTCGATGAAGTGTGGTTATTTTCATTCATTTTCAACAACAATAAAAAAATATATTAAAAAGAACAGAATTGTGAACTTGTTAACAAAAAATAAGGTAATACAATTACATCTTAAGAAGACAAAGGATGAATACAGAGATACAGTTTTTATAGCTGTTATATAGTAAAACTTTGGACAGTTTCCACATATTCATCCAAGTCAACTTTGAACAAAGAAAATAGAGGTTTCGAGCCAGCAAAGAAAAAATATGTTTACGAATGTGAAATTTAGCTAACAAAAGACATAAATTATGTAAAATGATTTTGCATTTTCTTTTGAATAGTCAAACAACAGTCACCAGCAAATGTAAAAAAAAAAATCAGTGAATACTTTAAAGCTCAGTGAACCACAAGAGAACGCAGGATGAGTAAGTGGAAATGGTAAAATTTATATATATTTAATTTTAAGCAACTTTTCTGTTGGTTGGATACATTTTATGTTTTATATAACGTAATAAATGCCATTTTTGCATAAATTTTAGAACTTTTATATGTTGTTTGTAAAGTGTTTGGTCAATCCACTTAAAGGGAAGATAGGTCTACACCAGCGCGTATATACAAGATCAGGATGGCACCACCTCCGCCTCAATTTGAGCCAGGAAAAACCCTGACAAACAGGGTTGGCAATGCCAATGTGTGTCAATGCCAGCGCCAATCTGACATGTCATATATGTGCGAGTAAAGACCGGTTTGATTTACGAGGCGTCACTGACAGTGCTTCTGTATTTCCCTGCCTGTAGTGTGAAGTAAGAAGGGCTTTGCACGGCCCGACTATAATGTTTGTTTGAGTTGGACAAACACTCGTTCACTGGCAGCACATTTATTTGAGGTGACGCTGCTGGCAAAAACAACTCTGTAAACATCAGCACCTCCATCTTAACAGAAGCGCAAAGGATGATGGGAAAGTGGCATTCGGACGGCAGTGAGGTATCAGACGTGTGTCTGAGGATGAAATCCTGGTCCTTCCTATATGCAAACTACGTGAGTTGCATAGGGCCCCTAAAAACGGGGGACCCCTTGAGTACCGAATCAAAAACACTATAATGGAAGCTAGATGTGGATTCAACTTTCTGCCTTTAGAGTGGTCTGTTACAAGCTTTACTGGAATCATTTGGAAATTTCCTTTTTAATACTTAATTTATTTCATTACTGTGACATACTTTGACATCATGCAGTGCGTGCAGCTGATGACATGCGCATAATGTGATAACGCGTCATTACATATTGCCATGGCTTCAAAAAGAAGCTATCCGTCTGTAGCGGAAAAATGCTGTAGCGCATCCTCCAAAAAACCTGCAGATTTCTAACAAATCACGAGTTAGACAACTACAAAAGATTGAATTCATGAATAACACTGCATCAGCTGAAAATATTCAATGAGGTGAAATGCATATCATTTAATTGATAAAGCACTGGATCATGCAAAATCTAAATAACAACCACTCATGTTTTTAGTTATACAATGTATTTTATTCATTATAAACTATATATTGATTTATTTTGTGTTTAGTATATACGTAGATATATTACTTTTATTATATTTTACACAAATGTACAAAATAACTATATTTACCATCACTGTTTCTTTCTATACAAACAACGGTATAGACAAAAATATTATTATGCCAACATATTAGATTCACCATTAGAAAATGAAAACTGTATACATAAGATTGTAACATATGCCATTCTTTTAAATAGATGACTTGGACTGAACGTTAAAGGAATGAACACGAAGATATTTAGAAAAATGTTAGCAGCTGACATTTCTGGGACATCATTGACTACCACGGTAGGAAACAAATGTAATGGTAGTTAAAGGTGGCCAAGAATTGTGCAACAGAACAAAAAATGATGCAATAATTTGGTCGTCGATGATGTCCCAGAAATGTCAGTTGCTAAAATCCTTCCAAATATCTCGCTTTATGCTCAAGAGAACATAGACATTTCTTCAGGTAGGGAACAATCTGAGGGCGAGTAGATGATGATCATCCCTTCTAAAATAGACACATTTCTGCCAAAAAAAGACTGACAGATCTTTTGATCAAATATAAACGTTTTGAATTATTCTGGAATTTGTCACGACATAATGAGTTCATGAATATATGGAAATGCCATAATCATACCAGAATGATGCCTTCACAGTACCACAGTCGTGTCACAACTTTACCATAACAAAAGACGAGATGAGACATGAGAGTTTCAGAGTCAAATATATGAGGGCTTACTCATTGTGTGACTCATGTTAACCACACACAAGTATAACACATATTTTTTATGACACAAACAGACATAATCAAAACAAACTGCCCAGACATGCTTGAGATTTTAATGTCACCTTCCAAAATCCTCAGTCAAAGCCGAGCTGAAGGACAATAGCGGCCTTTCTTTCATTCTCCAGACACGCTGCCTGTCACAGCAGCACTTGGGTCCGTTTATAACGTCGCTCAGTCTAATCCGCCCTGAAAGGGTCCCGGGCTCCAGGGGAGGCCCCTCATTGTTACTATTTAACTGGACATCAAAGCGTTTCTTACGCCACCTGGTCATCTTGGATGTTGAGAAACATCGGTGTGATTCAGCTGATCTGAATGGCTCCAGACCACAAGAAAAGCCACCGGTGATATACGAAACGCTGCCGAGACCCACGAGACGGATGAGAGATTCTCTCTGCGGTTTGAGTGAACTCGCATTCAACCGAAGGGCTCGGACCACAGCGAGGCTAAAAAACATCATCTGCGCATGCAAGCAAACTCGGATACAAACTCACGTCCGGTGCGAACGAGCGGATTCATGTTTTTTTTTAAAGTGCATTCCACTGTGAGCGTATGAAACCACTGAGGATGATTCACAACCACCCCTCAGATCAAGGTTTTCTAGCCTAAAGCCATTGCGAGCACATAAATATTCATCTCTGATGAGTAACTGAATTTCATCTGACAGACATCCAGAGCCTTACTATTAAGAAGAGACCTTAGCAACCACCTAGCAACCCCCAACAGCATCCTTATAGCTTTCACACTTACAAAACATATTTTAAAACAAATAAAACATCTTTCTTTTAAAAAAAGTTTTTTAGTAATTTAGCAAAACTAAAACCCACAGGTTCATTGGTTTCTGAGTGATATTTTGTCACAAGAACCAATGACATTCAAATTATGGACATTTCAATTTCACTAAATAAGTTTAAAATACACTGTAAAAGAAGCCAGAACATTACTGTAAACTGGAAACACCGAAATATACAATATATATTAGGGCTGTGCAAAAAAACCTAAATTAAATATCAATATTGATTCTCAAAATCTATGATTACATTTTTTCCTTTCATATTTCAGCAATCACTGAACATGTCAATGTTATAGCTAATACTTTCCACTAGATGTCACTTTTATAACCTGTTCTGTTTAAATAAACCCAAGTGCGTTTAAAGTTTAATATACAGGTTTGTGGGTCTTCGTTTCTTTTTTAATTCACCATTCTAATGTGATATTTACTTGTCTTTTTTAGAAAGTGACTCGAATCCAATCGAATATATGTTTTCCGTTGAAAATTATAAGTTATAGGGATATATGTTAAATTGTTGACTGTTTTTCTAGTAAGTTGGTTATTTTTCAGTCATTTTATAGTTTTTGACCCTATTTAAAAAAAAAACAGCTGCGGCAGAATTAAACTGTAAAATAACATGTTTTTCCTGTAAAATTACAATTGCTATTCCATTAATAAAAACTATTCCATTAATAAACCTGTGTAAATCTGCAAGTCATTTTTCATATGAACACCTCCTGACACTGATGATCCACCACGAAGAGAATTATAGTCCATCTCTATAGTAGTATAGTTCATCTGTGTTATATATGAAACAAGGCTGAATTATGACCTGACAGCGGGATTAAATACGTCTAACCCATTTAAACCCAGAGGAGAGACAGACAGGACGAGATCAACTATTTAAAGGTCTGAATAATAAAAGGTCTCATGGAGAAAAGCAAAGGGGGGTTTGAACCCCTCGTGTGGTGTTCGGATCTGTGGGACACAATTTAAATGTTTGTAATTGGTATCAAGATCTGTCAAGTATTTGTACATACATTTTCTGAGTAGCAAAAACACCATAGAGGGGTTAAAAATAAAGACTTGTCAAAAGGGATGTTGTTTGTAGATTGTTGTAGTTGTCATATTTGTACGCACATCTCATGAATTCACAACACGTGCGAACACACAAGAATTTGTTCTTAACTTCGTCCTAATGTTAGTGAATTTAGATCTTAACCTCGTCCTACTCCAGGCAACCCCATGTGACGCTGTCTACATTTACATTAAGCAGACGCTTTTATCCAAAGCGACTTCAATAGAGTTCAGGAAGCAATAAGCAATATGTCATAAAAGAGCAATACTACAGTAAGTGACTAGTTTCAACAAAAGCTACAGACGCATTCTCGCAAGTAATTCCAAGTTTGCAGTCCTCAAAATCAGTTCATACACAATAAAACACACAGTTTATAGTTCTCGTTCGCCGGATGTAAAGTGTTGTTATTCAGAGAAATCTCGCAGCTCCAGCTATAGTCTAACGCAGCTTTTCTTAATGTACGTTATATGTTTTTCTTAACAAATGCATTAATAGGTAAAGGGAAGACCTTCCTGGTTCTTCCAAACATCTGTAGATGTGTTTTGAAAACATGAAACAAATGTTCTATAACATCACAAGATATTAACAGGAGCTTCAAACACATTTTGGGCTGTCGGGTACGATTTTGCTAAACAATGTCAGTTTGATATAATTTGACGTCAACGCATGTAAAGAAAAGTGCTCATAGCCACCTGCAAATTCATGTTTCAAACAGAGATGGTGATAGAGAGGCAGAAGTTTGCAGACTGCAAACGGCCAATGTATGATGATACTCAATTATGATCTAAAGGATTTCATATTATATCTATTGAAAATAGTTGTCCCATGTTACTATGGGTTTAAAAAGTAAAACCTTTATTTTAAAGGTGAAAGCTCAGTCAAAAATATGATCTAAATATGATTTCATTCTTGAGTCTTGAGTGCGAACGGTTCAGCAGATCTTCATGTCCTCTGACACCGGGACTGATCTCACTGGTAGCAAGCGGCTGGTTTATTTTCTTCATTCTGTGAAGGGTTATGTTGGTTTTGGAGTCCACTCAGTAGAAAAAGGAAAGTCTGTGCAAACATCTACATTATCGGAGAAACCGCTCCTATCATCCAAATAAAACACGGAGCTTCTGCCAAAGCTGTTCGGCAACAGTGACTTCAAATACCATCCATACCTGAAACTAACCTGAGGAATGACCACAACACTTGACTCATCTGGACACACAACTGGACCAACGTCATTATGACGTTTAAGAATAACAGTAAACTCATCAAAACTATTGATGGTGACAGAAACACTGAAAATATATTTGGCCATCAGAGTTTGCAGAATCTTTCTCTTGTCATTTCTCCTGTCCGCAGCGTCCTGAGGTCCCACCCGGAAATGATTTCACATCTATTCTGAGCCCTCGTTGACTGGTTTTCCCCATTACTTCATAATATATGTTTAACTGGTGTTTAGTGGTTTGCTGATGAAACACGTCTAGAATGAACAGAAAGTCTTTGTGTGTTTGTCTGAATGAACAGCACTCACGGTTTTATTACTGCTTTGACCTGTGACCTCAAGCGTGTTTTTTACTTCTGCGTCGGCAGTGTTGGGCAAGTTACTCTGAAAAGGTAATTAATTACTAGTCAATTACATATTCAATAGTGTAATTACATTAATGTACAAATTATTCTCTCCAAAAAGTATTGAATAACTTATTTCTAATTATAGTGAGAGTTATACATTAAAGCACAGAATTTAAAGTCAAACACAGTATTTAGTTTGATTACATCAGAAGTAACTGTAATTAAATGACAGAAAAAGTAATTACAGTATTACAGTAACTAATAGTTACAAACAACACTGTGCATTGGACCAACGCCGGTTTTCGTTTATACTTGTGCGTCGGACTAAAAGGATTAAAGAAATCCTTTATGATATAATATATTTAGGGAAACATTTAATTCATCTTAAACCACCAAAGCGCTGTTGTGCTTGCAGCAGGAACCGCCGTAAACACTCGTGCTTAATGTGTGAGGCGTACGCAAAAATTGAAACCCGTCCATCTAGCGTGTGTTTACATTAAAAACGGTTGGAATGAAAGTAGCGCTGCGGGATGGAAAATCACGTAGTCGAATAGCCGGGCCGGTCACTGTAGCTCATAGAACGCACACACGCTGTTCAGTTATTCGCGTGTTCTGTACAGTAATTAAAACAGGTCACACCACAACAAAATGTGGACCCACACAAATGCTCCCAAATATATATTTGGGGTCACACAGGTTCAATTTAGGGAGCATATGCGATAAAAATGCTCGCAATTTCGAGTCCAACACCCAATTGCGTGAAGATATTGTATTCGATGTCTCGGATCTCGCGGGATCTCGTAGCACAAGATCTCGTCACACAAGGCATCTTTACTTTCACTCAAGTATGGTTTTCAGGTACTCTTTGCATCTCCGATTTGATGTAAGATACACTTTAGTGATACTTGCTGTAAAAATAATTGACTAGACTAAGAGGTGTTGTTTTGAGGATTACTGATATGATTATCTCTTGACGTCTTTCTCTCCTCCTTGACCTCCATTACCGAAACACTTCCGAGCATCAGAGTGACAGATGGATATTACTGAGCACTCGAGCTCAGGGTCTCTCCTGACGTGTCCTGTGTTGATTTTCTGATGGTCAGTTTTAAGAGCTAGATTGTCTTGTTGAAATCTTAATATTCCTTCAATATGATCAGCAGCCCAACACAAATACGGACTGCAACAAGAGGTTTTCCAGAGAAGGTGTGAGAACGGCTACACGAAAAGGAAATGAAATGATAATCAAAGCCGAGAAACTTGAAGGAAAATCCTCCACATCCTCGCGCCTCATTGCCCACAGGAGAATTCCTCTTTCCCATTGTTGCCTCGGCGCCATCCGGGACCCGTAAAGCCTCTTTAAGCGGAGTTTGAGTCTTTTAATCATTCATGGAGATTCTCTTTGAACCCTGCCTTTGCCTTTGCTTTGGCTCTCGGACAAGATTCGGTTTCTATCAGACCAAATCAGCCATGCAATGCCTTTTAATGCCTTGAAGGTGGACCTGTTTACAAATAGAACACACGTGAAGGATGTTTTATCACACCGTACCGTCTCCGTCAACAACATGAGGCGATCGGATTAATGTAAGGAACGAACGGCCTGCATCTCGCTGGCAGAGCTTTGAAGTGAAGGATCATTTAATTCTATTGTTGAGATGTCAGAGTGTCCTGTGCAGTCAAGAAAAGATGTGAGAGGTTTAAAAGAGCAGATAGCATCTGTGAACACCTTGATCCACAGCAGAACGTCCTTCAGAAGAACTCAAAACTCTGGAAGAAGGTTATTGTAGTTTAACCCCGGTTTCATTTTGAAAATGTTTCCGTTCATTGAAATAAAATAAAATATTGACTTAAAAATGAACTGAGATCCGCACTAAAGTTATAAAAATAAACAAAAGTTAAATAAAAGTTACTAAATGAAACAAGTAATTAATAAAATGACAAAAGCATACACCACAATTGCTAAAACTTGAACGAAAATCTAAGAATAAAAGCTCATTTAAAATTTAAATACAACTAAAATACAAAATAAAGTTAATAAAATTAAGTACATGTTTTTATTTTGTCAGAAATCAGTTTGATTTCAAATAGTGAGAAATTAATACATAATTCCCCATTCATAAGAAATAAGAAATAATAATATATACAAATATGAGCCAATTTGTTACCAAATTTCTGTTTAAGAATCCGGCCACAGAGAAACCAATGCGAGAGGTTTAAAGTCAATTATCTTCCTTCATAAGTTCTGCGTTATTTCCAGAGCATTTACTTGAAACATCTGCCCTACAAGACCAAACATGATCTGAGCGTTCTGCGTGAGCGATGGCCCCTGTATAATGACTTTAAAATATCCACATAAACTTCTATAAGTGCAGGGCAGTCATGTTTTAAAGGCTTTTTCTCTCTCATAATAGATCTAAAACAATGAGAGAGAGAGAGAGAGAGAGAGAGAGAGAGAGAGAGAGAGAGAGACACACACAGGCATTTCATAGCAAACCACAACACAGTCTGGGAAACCCCACAAACTAAACGGGATGAAAGACGGAGAACTTGATAGATGACGGTCGGCCACATATTTAATTGAACCTAAATGAGAATGCAGATGAAAGCGGCAGGTTCGTGCGTGTGTATTGTCATATCGCTCCTTTGTTATTTAATACAATTGAATGCTGGTATGACCCACGGCTACAAATAGTTTGGTGACATCAGCCTGCATACAGCAGCGTTACTCAACATGAAGAAAAAATGTTGTTTTCTCGACACTTTTCTGAGCCCACTTAAAAGTATATGTTTCTTAAAGAGACGGTTCATCAAAAAATGAACCTTATGTCATCCTTTCTTGTGGTTCGGTCGACGGCATTCTTCAAATATCTTCTTTTGTGTTCTTCAGAAGAAAGAAACTCATACAGGCTTGAGACGACATGAGTAACTGACTTGACATGACTTTCTTTCCTCCGCTGAACACAAAAGAAGATATTTTGAAGAATGTTGGTAACTAAACAACATTGAACCCCGTTGTTCTCTATTTATTCATACCGCGTCGACATTCTGATGCGTTTTGTAACCTTCCAATTCCCCAGAAATAAACACTTACACTAAATTTGAACAAACTTTTCATCCTTTCCAAAGCATTTCCCTGTGGACCTCCAAAAAAACAACAATCAAGATCTTTATCGTGATTGTTTGTTTCGCAAAACCTCAAGTTTACATTTCTTCACGTTGACCAATCGTAATGCACAAGAGATGCTATATTCTCATTTACAGGAATCCTACAGCCGTCGTCCTCACGTCTGAACACTGAAAACCACAACAACTCACATTGCAGACGACACGACACACATTACTGACACTTCCAACGTTTGCAAGCAAACCACTGAACGGCCAGAAAGTTTGTCTCTTTTGTTTTTCTGCTCTGTAATTATGAAGTCATTTTGTCTGTATAAGTGAAGTGTTTCAGGAAACACAGAATGGAGTTTGGTTGTTTCACAAGAAGCCATATTTTTGCTTTTAAAGACGGACGCATTCAAACGTAAAACCACAGAGTAACGCTAGGCTGCTATTTATTCTCATCACCCCGTTCGGGAGTTTATTTGACAGCGAAATCCCACAAAAGCATCCATTCATAAAGCCAGAAAGAGAGAGACTCTGGAATATCTGAGAGAGAGCGAAAGGGTGTTTGGATTGCCAATGTTTGCCATCTTATTACACATTAGACGGAGTCATCATTTATTCCCCATCATGAGTCTTTCTTCAGTGGACCACAAAAGGAGATATTTCGAGAAACGTTTATATAATGGAAGTCAATGGAGTTCAGTGTTGTTTGATGATTAACATTCTTCCAAATATCTTCTTTTGTGTTCTGCGGAAGAAAGAAACTGGTACAGGTTTGACATCGCATGAGGATGAATAAATAAATAAAGAATTGTGCCAGGTGTGGCATTTAAAGAGAAACACCTGAGACAACGTTGGTACTTAAGACTTGAGCTATGAAAGCTCGACCTCAGTTTCGTCTGGGTAAACACGTCAAATCGTCTCTCACTCCGTCTGTCTATCTGTTCTCGCTCTCAGTCTCTCAGAGGGAAAGAATGTCGTCTTTGCTGAAACCTGTCATTTACAGCTTCTGTGGGAAAGGATTGTGCTCGAACTGAACCAAACTGAAATGTATATCAATTCACAGAACGGACCTACAGTATTTTTATGATGTGAACATTTGACCAAGATAAACTCTTAAAAATAAAGGTGCTTTTCTGTCTAAATAACATCTGAAGAACCTTTGACGACACAGAATGTTGTAATGGCGATTGTAGACAATATCATACTAGCTTACAACTACGGTCAATTTCAAAGTATACTATGGTATTATTTAAGTTGGGTGGAAATCAAATAAATTCGCATTTACGTTTTCTTTTTATATATCTGATTAAAATAGTGTAGTGTAGGTTGTAACCACGACCTATACGTTTACAACGGTTTACTATAGTAAATACTGAAGTATACAAATTGTATACTGTAATAAATACATTTGTGAGGACGATATAGTATTCTGAACCACATTAGTGCACAAAACGTATACTTTAATATTGACTAGAGCGTTTCCCTTCACTACAGTAACCAATAAAGAACATTATAACATGCATTAACACGGTGTTGCAATTACCATAACACACTAAAGTATACTACAGTATTTTTTCATTTGGGTAAGATTTCAATCTCACTGAAAAATAGTCTTCCCAGTTAAAGGATTACACCAAATCGAATCCAGATTCTGTCGACAAACAATAAGACATCCATTCATATTCATCTGTTCAACCACAGTGTTTGTTTACTTCGCAAATGTTTGCGGCTTAAGAGCCTGAAGGGCCCAGTTAACTCTTTGCAAAGCCCACTAGAAATGGAGAATTGTAATAGGACTGACGGCACTAAAGGACACTTCAGCAGAGGGCACTCGGCCT
Organism: Barbatula barbatula; assembly: GCF_947034865.1. Lineage (NCBI taxonomy): Eukaryota > Metazoa > Chordata > Actinopteri > Cypriniformes > Nemacheilidae > Barbatula > Barbatula barbatula. The sequence goes on along the minus strand of NC_136771.1, from coordinate 1,278,536 downwards.
GGTGCGGCATTACACTCGGCGGCGGGGTAAGAGAGGGTAGAACCGCACTGAAGGAGCATTGTGCAAGTGTTGTCAAAATGTTGAAAGATCTCTGATGGAGGCCTGCCACAGACCACACAGCAGCACTTCTAGGACACGAGCATGTCTTTGCCCTCCAACCAGAGTCCTCTCTACCAGGAAACCGTGTCAATAAAAGCCATTCTGTTTTCATTAAGCTGCCTTTGTTACCCTCTCAGAGACAGGTTCTCATTAGCGGCGGGCCGGGCGGCATGTCTACAGTAAACCACCAGCAGGTTCATGTCACTGGAATTTAATGCGCAACAGAGATATTCGTGCAACATGGTGATTCTCACTGGTGTCCCTTTAGAAAGCTAGAAACATATGACATATATGGGTCAAAGACGAAGAAGGGTTTAAGCATACAAATGATAAGTGTAATACGGCTTTAAAAGGTTGTTGTTCCTAAAGAATAAGTTTGCATTTTTGTTTTTCCAAGCAAAAAATTGATGTCATACATTTGTCACTGATTTACAATAGACGCTGACTAAAGGTCATTCAGTGTAACAATCTTGTCCGGTTGAAATGAATTTACGACGCATTAAAAGACTAATTACTTTCACCCCAAATGATAATTAGCTTATCCAGTATCCTATAGGTTTTGCCCATTCGTCAATAAGACTCTTTGACTCCTTTAAAGCACAATAAAATGTTTTCAAAACACACCCATGTGAAAAAAGACTGTAGTATACTTAAGTATTTACTATGGTAAACTGAAGCAGAATTTGTATACTGTAGTGTTAGTGTAGTGTACTTTATATTTCTCATACTGTTTATCAGTTTACCATAGTAAACACTACAGAATACTGTAGCGTACGATGTGAAGCATTTTAACATAATACACCACAAATTACTACAATATTTAGACTTTTACTATAATGGACTGTAAGTATTTGTCAATTCCCTATATTTAATACTACAGAATACTATAGTACACTTTGATACTGTGTTGTGATAATTACAATAATACACTTTAGCATACTATAGTTTACCATAGTAAATATTAAAGTATGCCACAAGATGGTTACGTTATGCTGATGGTTGCTAGGTTGAATGCCACTCTGTGAAACAAGTCTTCTGCCTCCATCACATCATACGTTATTATTACGTTCTGCGTGTAAGAACTAAAAGTCATAAAGCTTCACTTTCTAGTGCTAGAAATGCATATAGTCACATAAGTATGGATGGCACGGAGGGACAGTCAATCCTGCCAGAGAGACTTCCTGAATTACAAAGAGGACTGCAATCCAAGTCAACCAGGAGACATTGGCAAATACAAGTCATGCATATAACATGTTTTATCGGCTCGGAGCGGCCCTTGACAGCTGAATTAATAGACCGGCGTTGTATCTTTCTTCCGTTGTTTAGGTGTCAAGGATGCACACTTTAAAAAGAGGGCTCTTCTTTCCTCCAGTGTCGAACGCCTTCCAAGCAGCTCTCTGTTAACCACCTATAAACCTCAAATTGAATTCAGGCAATTATGAGATCTGAATGAAACTCAAGCAGAACGAGTTCAGAAAGCGCAACACTCGCTACTAGAATTACTCGCTAGTAGAGGTTGAACAATTTCAAATGGAACGACCTCAGATTATGTGATAAAAGTTGTGTCGACTAGTCGATGACATGATTAATAAATAAAACAAGAGCTAGGGAATGTTTTGCGACAATATTTGACGGGTGTGGTCGGTAAGACATGTCCGTTTAAAAGCTTTCAAGCTAACTTGGTAATGTCTAACTAATGGGATCAAGCAGCCAAGTCTTAAGCATCAGCCCTACACGCATACGCAAGGCATAATGGGTAATTTAGCGCATGCGAAAATGTGAATATGAGAAACATTTTTGTTTATTCTGTTTCTATGGTTTTATTAATTGGGGAAAAAGTAAAACGTAGCCGTTATGCCGTGTGACAGAATCCCAGTGAAGCGGGTCATCAGTCAGAACAGTCAGCCATCTTCTTAAAGGTACAGTGTAAAAATAAATCACACGAGCATTAAAGGGATAGTAGTGACAACACAACACGCAACAACACAAATCCAGGCTTGTTCAGCAAGACTGACAGATGTCAGTAAACTCCCTCATAAGGCCGTGAGGTGAGAGAGGAGGGACGGGACAGGAGGAGTTGAAGAGAAAGACTAATGTACCCATTTGTTACACACAAGCCTTTCAATTAGGCGTATTTATGAGATACAGATGGAGGCTGTGATTCATTACCCTCACCGCCACGCTGAACAAAATAAAACCAACAAAATCATCATCTAGAAATAATGTCTGTAACATGCTGAGCAACTACAATGGACGACACACAGACCGGATGTTTGGTTCTCGGATGAATCTTAAGAGAAGATCGAGGTTATATTGACATCTTTGACTTTTCGAAACGAGACACTTGTGTGATCAAATTCGACATAATCTAAATTTTTTACTATTTTACGAGCCGGCAAATTTGTACAATTTTATTTGTACGTTTAAGTATGATCTAGGTTTAGGGCTGGGGCTCCATTATTGCATTTTCTAATAACATTTGTACAATCTTGTTTGATTTACATCATATGCATTTAAAAAAAGTTGCCGACTCAACTACAAAGCAACAAAATCCAGGCTTAAAATGTAAAAAAGCTATACATCCTATTTACTTGCTTTACTGCAAAACACAACAGTTCTACCCTTGAAAATCTACAGTCGCGCTATAACTCCATATATGATGATTCACATTTTTCAAAGATTGAATGCGCCGGAGGTCTCGGCAAAAATTCCAGCTATTTCCCCCCACCTTAAATGTAGGAAGCACGTCTCCTCTTAAACCCTTTCAACAAGAGGCTTCCAGGTATTTTGCTCACTCAACGGAGCAATTTCACTTTGACTAGTGAGCACTTCTTAGGAAAAACATCCTGGCCTCTTATCCCGGCCTCCGTTTGGGAACGGATTGCTTTTTTCAGCATCACCTGGTCTTTTTATGATACCCGTCCTCCGGTGAAGCAGAGCTTGCTTTGATGTCATTTAGAAATGCAGGGAAGGCGAAAAGGAGAAATGGGTGAAAGAAAACATGTGGATGACGTCTAGTGGCCTTTTCAAAATGCAAGCTCCGGCCGAGCGAGAGGCCGGGACTGTAGCGCCACAGGAGCGCGATTGTCTTTAACCCGGGGTCCTTACGTCAGATTAACAATGTGCAAACACACCGCCGCGGCCCACTGAGAGAGACGACGGTGAACTCGCCGCTTCTGTTTCACTCGCAGGGAAGTTTTGCAGTCATTCCATGGCAACCACAACTATTAATCTCAGCTTGTAGAAATACGCCACTGGCCAAACATCTTTCTGAAATGAAAATGATGTCTGCCGGTAAAGACCGTTCACACCATGAACAATTACAATAACAATGTTTATTCAACACTGTTACAAAAATATCTCCCTACAAAGTAACTTGAACATAGTTCCCAAGATGCATTGCAGCATTTTCAAATATGTGTTTATTATTTGTTTTCTTTTAAAGATTAGTGTTTTAGTTCTTGCTTGCATGATTTATGCTTTAATATTGCTGTTAGCTTTTGTGTTTAGAGTTTTGTTTTACTGAATGATGGTTTTGGAGGTTTGTGTGTTCGATGTTGAGGTGCATGACACGATGGCAAAACCGGCATAAATGCACTCAACATAAACTGCTTAAACAGTTATTGGATCAAAGTTTTGGTCTGTTTGAGGCAGAAATCATGTACAATTGTAGTAAAAGACCAATACACGTGTATCTATATTCACCATTTATGTTCAGCAGACAAAACATATTTTGTTTGGTTGTTCATCGGGTAAACTTGACTATGTTGTGACAACTACTTAATGGTTGGGTTGACTTCAGTCTTTGTTGAGTTAACTCAAAAACATGCTTGTTATAGGTTGCCTTATTATTTTAAGTTAACTCAACAATTTTTTCCTGCTGTTTCGCATTTTAAATGCGTGTGAGCCCTTTCATTTCAAACACATATTGATTTCATGACAATAGCAATGGACAGTAGGACAATTAACATACAACACATTTCTGAAGCTAAAGCTAAATAAAGTGCTACAATGTATCATAGCATAAATCAGAAGAGTATGTTTTTATGAGATACTGTATCTAACACGTGAACAGTTTTTATTACTTCGACATGGTAACACATGTGCAAACGAAAGGCTCTCATACAATGTGTGATTTACAACATGGAGATGGAACCATTAAAACAAACCATCACCTCACGTTTAAATCTTAATTGTTCTTCTTTTTGGAGTCTGATATGTATCTTGTCCAAGCTTAATAAGGAAAGGATGCACATGTGCTTTACAGACAAAACATATTAATGCTTCTCACAAAGGTACCGCAGTATCTTTGGTGATGGAACAAAGCTCATATATAGGTCAGTAATCCACACACTTTCACTGGACCACCACGAGAAAGCAAACGAGAAGTGTTTCTATTTCTCTAGTGATGTGTCCCAAATATGACATTAAATAAAGAAGCAAAAAACATTGTGTAAAAAGACACACAAATGCAAAAAAAGAGGTCACAATCATGACTTGCATTTGAGCTTATTTATGAGAACTTTGGCCATTATTGCTAGCTCATCTTTTGGAAAGAGTTTACATTTTAAATATTTAGCAAATTAGAAAATTATACACACTAAATATCCAACCACAATTTCCTAAATATTGACATTAAAATGATTCAAAACAAAAAAGTATGTTTGTAACAACAACTAAGCTACAGTTATGGTATTTCTTCACTGGTGTTTATGACAGTATGTGAGCGGTAATAAGCGTCTGATCTGAAGGCTGTGATTCAGACTCTGTAATAAGGAGCTAATCTTATAAAAAAGTCTTGTGAATGATGATGAAGCAGAAGCAGGGACGTCCCGCGGCATACACCCAACAAAATGTGCAAATGTTTTTAAGTGCTATGGTAACAGCCACCTGCGTACCGTTCTGATAAATGATGCCACACAAGAGACGCTTGCGCTGAGATAAAAGAGCCTTAGACCACAAGAGAAATGATTCTGAGATTTTAATGATATATTTTCTCTGTGAAATGAGTTCAGGCTCAGACTTCAGGCTCACCTCGAGCGTGATCTCTGCGTGTTATCTGCTCTGGCAGGAGGTAAACAGAAGCGTGTCTGCACCTGCGCTGGAAACGTCATTCAGTGAATTCAGAAATCGAGGCGTAAAACAGAAAAAAGTCAACAGGCTTGGACTGACCTGGGCTGCGTTCATCGCAAGCCTAAGTTGATTGTAGCTCCATTGGTGACAACCCTGGGCTGTTTATGCTATTGCAAAGCTGTGATGAGAAACTACAAAAACACTGACCAATGAACTTCCATGACATATTAACTAACATGTACAATGAGTAAAATAATAAACAGATTAGTTTAACGTTTACTAAGAACGACAAAATACGTTTTTGAAAGGTACAGACAGACTAAATGTCACTCTAATCTGCAAAAACTAAAAACGCTGCTTATGCATGGCAGGCCTGAAGCTGGCGATGTTTCTCTGTAAATAAACACTACACAACCGCGCAAATACGCAAGTATTCGTCCGTGCCTTATTTGTTTTCACAAATTCATAGTTTATCAAATATGATACTGGCATCGTCTTCAAAAACCTTGAAACCCTCAAAAACATCTTGTCATTGAACGGTTAAAACACCAAACAGGGATAAAGAAAAACTAGGTTCACAAAAGAAACAAACTCCCACCTGCCACAATGTTAGCGAACAGACCAATGAAACTTTAAAAGGATCCTTGGGTATAGAGCGATGTATGGCTTAATATATGAACAACGGCATTGACTTTATAACTGTGAAATAAAAAAAACAGTGTAACTGTCACAGTATTCATAAACTTTGAAAAATATTTGTACTTGAGGCCGCCATTTTTTGCTGTGATGTCAAATGGTTGCAACCTAAACCTGTTCTCTTTGGCAACAGCGAAGCGCACACGTTTTCCAAATATAACAGTAGGATGTGACACGTAAAACATAAGATCAGATATATAAACACACAGGGACAGTAGGTGGCGGTATGTCCTCTTGACACAAGCCTGCCTGCCATAAAAGAAGAATGCGTTCAGTATCAGTAAGCGTCTGTTCAAGGTAAGTGTGCATTAAATCATCGCTTTATACGACCGCCTTTAAGTCTATTTAAAACATCAGCATCCACCATAATCATATACCTTATACATTATGAGAGTATATTGATAAACACAGTTATATGAGTGCAGATTTGTTCTTTATTCTGTATTAGAGCACACAAGAATACTAGCCCCCGTCAACTAATGACCAAAGGAGAGAAGACGATAACGTCAGGCTACTGATGTCGATTCAAAATCTGGATAAGATGCATTGTATAATAGCTAAAACATAGTGTGTATAATAAATTCAATTCAATCACAGAGTTTGAGGTCCGCGTTGAGTTGACGCGTTGTTGCATTTTTGGAGAGGAGCACATCCGGCTATGCAGAGCCTACGGCGTAGGTCCTACACACGACTATAAATGACGCTTTACTTTCATGTAATGTAGAGACTTGATCTACACCGCTGGAACATTTCACAAACACATGCAGTGATCCGGAATCATCATGAGCTTATAACCACCGTCCTGAAACCCGAGATCAAACCCATTTAGAGAATTAACAGAAAGCAACATAGAGACGTTTTTGTTTGTGAAGAACCCTGGACCTTCTCATATCTTACAGGAGATTACAGGTTATCCAAGTCTGTCATTTGGTTCAATTGCAGAATGCCATTCCTCCAAAGGTGTTTGTAGAGACCTGACATTATGAGCTGTTAAGGGTTCAACCAAGACTTTCAAAAACAATCCTCACGTGCAGCACACGAGGGACGCCATTAAAGCAAAACCTTACATGAACTCAAATCAACCTGAAATACAGTCTACAGAATCACGCCCTTACAGAGCCACCAAGACACAAAATTACATATTGTGAAGTAGCTGGGTAAACTCTACTGTACCATAATGATGAGCAAAAGAAACCAACAACACACAGACAGCATCTCCGGGAATCTTGGGATTTCCAGATTCACCAGTGAAGAACAAACTGAGGTCAGAGAATTCAGGAGAACTCCTATCATGCACCAGTGAGCTCACCTTGAAACGCCGCCACATTTCGTGAGATCAGAACTTTTAGACTAGAGCTGGATATCTGGAGAAGGTTTTGGATGTCCCTTCGCGCCGCCACCTGGTAGCGCTCCTCCATCTTCTTAGTGCAGCATGTTAAATTCCTGGACATGCAAACCTGGAGGTCGGAGCCTGTTGGGATAAATAAATTACATTTGAAGACATTTCACTTTTTTACAGGTAAACGAAGCAGGATTTTGTGATTTTACAGCCGGTTTAATCTCACTTACCCTGAAACACCGTTTTAAGACTCGCTTTAAGAATTTTAGGAAGATTTTGTCCAGCAATTTGTGACTATTGAGGAGCCTAATCCGTACGAATTTGTGCGATTTTATAAGCATGTTTTAGTGCAAACTGCTTTCGTGCCCTTGATGGTTAGGTTCAGGGACGGGGCTTCATTACTGCTCCATTTCATAATTGTGTTGTTTATTCATTATTGTGCAAAATGTCTGTACAATTCACTGCATAGCATTGATACAAATTTGCAACCTGGTCAAATATTTACAAATTCCCACGAGATCAGCCCAGCACAAAAATGCCCTGGAAATCACCCACGAGCACACTTCCGTCTCTAAATGTTAAAATATGTTTTCACTCTATCCGTTATGTTATATTCTGTTTAAGGTCCATTAAGAATCTCGTACCCCACCAGGTGATCATAAAACTTCATCTTTGTACAAGCTGTTACAGGCCAGCGGTGTGCAGAAGATAAAAGGCCAGATATCGCCAGCCATCAAAAATTCTTATCCTGCTGAGATACGACAAAGTTTTCCATCGCCGGAGCTGGACGTGCCAGAACAGAGAACATCGACCCATGTGTTGCTAAAGACACTATCACCACCGCACCAACACGCTGTGTTTTCAGATTCTGAGCAAGATGCCGTGTGAAAAGGAATTCGGTGTCTGTTTCGTATGGACAAAAGTGCCTCGGGAAGTGTTTATTTGTCACGTTCGCTCTCCAAAGGCTTCACCTGAGAGGATAAATCCATCCGAGTGTAAACTTTAACCCCCCCTCGCCTTGACTTTGCTTCAGTTTCACAAGATTCGACAGGTTGAGAGATCTGGGAACTGTCAGAGACGACTGCAGAAGGGAACCCCGTACACGGAGAAACACCATCACTGACATGAAGTGACATTAAATCCCCCGTGGGCTTTTTTTGAGCACTTAATTATAAGTGATTTCTGCAATTCCACCGAGAGAACATTTCTGAATGCAAAGCGTGTTCCTTGGAAGCCAAAGTGAAACAATGAAAAGCTTCATTTAAAACAGGCAATGAGTCTTTTCACAGGTTTCTCAGATTATGGCCTTAGGACTGAAACTGTTTACAAAAGTTTCTTTGTGGCGAAAAAAGCTTCTTCTGATTATAAAAAGTTAAGAAATGTCTCTGTAAAGAACCTTTGACTGAACGGTTCTTTGTGGAACCAAAAATGGTTCTTTATGGCATCGCTGTGAAGAACATTTGAAGCACCTTTAATTTTAAGAGTGTAGTTAACAAGAAAAATGTCGCCAATGCCTGAGTAAGGCTAACTTACTCTCAATAAAAGAGATCAAAAGAGGATCACTCTTTATGACATAGATGTTATGAAATGTGAGCCCAGCCAACCTCATCTGCATTTGTGTCATTCATACAACAGAATTTAAAGTGATACTTCACGCAAAAATGAAAAATCTGTCATCATTTACTCGCCTTCCAGTTGTTCCAAATCTGTATAAATGTGTCTGTTCTGATAAACACAGAGGAAGATATTTGGAAGAATGATGATAACCAGACAGATCTCAACACTCATTGACTCCCATATACTTTATCTTTTTTTTAATCTGTTAAACACAAAAGAAGACATTTTGAAGAATGTAGGACAGCAAACAGTTCTGGGGCACTTTTAACCACTATTGTATTTTGTCCTACTATGGGAGTCAATGGGGGGCAAAATCTGTCTGGTTACAAGCGTTCTTCCAAAAATCTTTCTCTGTGTTCATCAGAACAAACACATTTATACAGACTTGGACCAACTCGAAGGAGAGTAAATGATGACAGAAATTTTTGGGTGAAGTATCCCTTTAAGAAACTGCATTTAAATAAAAAATAACTTTTCATACTTGTTTCCTCAGAAGTGCAGGATGAGCATATAAACACTCAACTTAAAATGTATGTAAAGTTGCACAAAACTCTAACAGCAACCCCCAGCACGACTTCTAAACTCTTGTTAAATCTGCTCTCTCTAAACAAGCGTCTTCCGAGCAGCACTTTGAAGTGAACTTCATGTGATGACCTCTGCGGGGAACAGTGTACAAATGATTCCTCCCCAGCCACTTTACATCCATTACCGCAACGATGTTTGTCAAACTGGATCCTCTTTTCCTCCGATATGAAACTTCTACGCAAAGACTATTAAAGTCCATTGTATGTAAAACCAGCCTCGCATCGGTTCAAAAGAGCAGTGCAAAAATTGTCCAAACAACCCGACAAAGAGCGTTTCATGGGTTCGGAGGTCACAAAGCAAACAGTCGTGAGGGCTCGACGAGACAGCTGTTTAAAGCAAACACAACTTCTAACTGTGACCAGTTTATTTACAAGTCAAGTTGCGCAAGATGAGTTTAGACCACTTATACTGTAGCTATACCATGACGAACACTGATTTTAAATATTTAAAGATCTCCAAGAAACATTATAAATTCTAAAAGCTTCCCTTGCGAATATCATTATGAACCATCAGCTCTTTACTTTTAAACAAGTACTACATTTCCTTTACGCAGTCTTGTCTCTCATCCACCAGATGGGAACATCACACCAATAGAACACGACACACATTACCAGTAGACACCCACAGAGACCATTACAGCTTCCATAAAAACTCCCATTATAGCCATTTAATCATCCATTCGCTGATGGTTTCTGTTGGGTTGTTTTTCAACAGGGTCACTGCTTTCATATCCCCAAAGCCAACTGAAGTTCATTACCTCAAAAACGAGAATGTGTACATAGCAATAGATGCAAACTCTCAGAAGTGTTCTAGATGTAACAGAAATAACAAGTGTTTCAATGCACAGAATGAAAAAAAAACGTTACAGTAATGCAGATATCAATGTTAACCAGGTGGATGCTGCGCATTGGTGATGGTTGAGGAAATCGGTCCGTTCGATGTAAAGCGCGTTGAGTAGCCAGAAAAGCGCAATATAGGCTAAATGTAACGAATTCAATACATAACAGATGGTCAAATGAGGATCTGATACAAGTATCCGATCACAGTGTAACGTTTCACTTCAGTTGGTTTTATTCAGATTTCAGACTAACCCGTTAAAACTTCCGCGTCAATCAAACATCTCCAGTCCAAAATGCTGCATTAACTTTGCACATGAACATCTTAGAAGTACAGTAACACCGCTCCGATCTCACCTGTCCTCGGCGTCTCAGGTACATATTTCACGGGTCCGATCTGCTTCAGCTGGAAAACTTTACGCGCTTCGTCGCAGTTCGTCAAACTTCCCACATTTACTTCCATAAAGGACGTTAAAAGAGCGCAAATCAAAACTCCGCGTATTTCCATATTCAGCTCAGCGCAACCCGAACCGTAAAGTGAGTATGAAGTTGATGTTAAATGCGCACTGTTCGGGGTTTGGCTGCGTTGGCTGTCAGGGGAAATGGGCGGATCACCAGACGGACGCGCGGCTCGCCAGACGCGCCCTTCACGACTTGTGCGCGGTTGCTTGATCGTTCACCTTATTCGTTCATTTTACGAACGTCTATCCGATGTGAGCCCTTTACAATAGAGGTTTAAATGAAATCTGACATTGGAAAAACATTCAACAGCAATAAACGTCCCTGAAACGAAGCGTTTGCTTGAAGCGGGATACCATAGAGCCATCTGCTGGACACATATGTCCATTCATTGACTTCAAAAATGATAAAAACTTACATTTGTTGAGAGGCATTGCAGCATACACACTGAATAAGTATATACAACCCTGCTGATGAAACCAAATGACATGAGATAAAATCTACTGGATTTAATGGAAACTATTTGAATAGTTTGGTTCGAAACGGAGATTACTCCTTTATTTTAATACCAATTCATATCAATCAACTGCAGTTGGCTTGAGTTGATTTAAGTCATAAGAACTTAAAAAAATACAGCTAACTAACATAAAAACATGATTTTTGGAACCAAACTCTTCATATAATGGTGTTTGTGGGTCCCTACTAGGTAGGCTACATCTTGGGGTTCTGTTGATGTGATGAAGGAAGCCAACTGGAATAAGACTCAGAACACACTACATAAAGGAATTTTGTACGGTTTAAATGGTAAACAGATGGTTTATAATGATGGAAACTATAAAAATGTATTTTTTCTTTCAGGGAAAGATTAATCCATTATGAACATTTACATTGCAAGCAAAATTTTTGGAAATCTGACTGTCATTTTCTTTATCTTATCAAGAAACAAGGTCTGGAAAGTAAGTTTCACAGATTTGTACTTCAATTCGCTTCATAGTTACATTGTAAGGACCATATTTAAGCCTTTCTAAAACCCTGATGATAATCCGTAAAAAAAGGTCAGCAGATCTCCTTCGTCAAACTTAAGTCACAAAATAGCATTTTTCCCAAACACACACTTTGAAAGAATGCTAACAGCACATTTTTTGTATGAGATGTACTATACTTAAGAGTCTTTAAGTAATGTTTTTAAAGGATTACATGTAAAATTATAAATGGCAATTTCCTGACTTTAGCGGTATTTAATAGCCGAGACCACCCCTTCATCATTACATGTTAAGTGGGCAGCTGAATGCCTTTGCTTGCACTGCATTCTTATAATTGGATTTGACATAAACCAACTAAACGGCTGACCGACAGGGTACTGTGACAATTCATCCAGTAATAGAATAGAAGTTCTGCAGTTACCCTAGTAAGAAGAAATTCAGTCTGGATACTTTCAAATTAGGCACTTCTGCCAACATGCGTATACATACACACCAAAAAACACTTTCTAAGAAGTTCCAGAAACCAGATTTTTCTGGTAAAAGCACACTAAGAATGAGGAAACAAAAACGATTCATTTAATGAAAAAAGTACAGATACAACATTTGACCACACATACCATTTACCAGTAAAACGCATTTATTTCAAAACACAAATGACAAGAATGGAGCGTTCAACGGGAATAAAATGTCAAGTGAAACACGGGGTACAATCTCCACAATCCTCTACAGGCCGGGACAAGTGCAATACCTTCCAAAAACACACAGCATTGCCGCCGATCCCAACCTGTGCAGAAAGGGACGAAACATCAACAAAGCGGTGCTCGGATGCGAGCTGCCACGGTCAGTTTTGCATGGATTTGCACAGCATCACTTTTTTAAAGCTGAATGCAAACCAGCAAAACTGACCGAAGTCCAGCAAAGTCGGAGACGAGCGGGTCCATCGGCGAGAGCGTCCCGGTCCCAGATGCATTTAGCTAGAAGTACTTCAAGTGCTCACACTGCAGTAGATGACAAACACACTACCTGCACTATAAGCACTTTGGCACTGCTTGAACTTGCGCTTAAAAGGCAACACGGTCAGGTTACACGCAAATGGCTGCATACGGATTGGAAACTTCACAGATTTGCAGCACTTCAGAAACGTGGAGAAGCAGCAGGCCACCATCAGTTTTGCATAGATTTGCACAACTCTTGTTTTCTTGTAGTGCAACTCTGCAAAACTAGCAGAAAACTGCACCAAAGTTTTAGGGGTGTGTGTGTGTGGGGAGGTGGTCTGTATGCAGATGTAAATAACAATCCCTCGTGCCAGAAGGAGCACTTAGGGCAGTAGGAGCTAGTCTATTTCACTATCTGCACTAGATGCACCTTAGCACAAAGCCGTTAGGAATGACATCTTGGTGAAAGGTGCTGTGGAGTTGGAGGGCCAACAAGTAATGGCCAGAGTATTGCTAGAAGTGCCTCCACTGCAGTAGATATGCCATAATACTACCTGCACTGTAAGCACTTTGATAATACCCTGACGCCAACCACGTCCACACCAGAGCCACCCAACGTCGGCATTCAATGGATTCATCGCGCCACAGAAGATGAACTTTTTCACGTTTCTTCATGCTGCTCTGTATCTCTTCATGTCTGGAGGGGGAAAGGGAGAACATTAGAGTTAGTTTATGTACTAGATTTATATTAATCAAAACTCCATTGGCTTTCACTCGTCACTATAGTAAGCACTGTTTAAATATGTTGTTTGTGTACCATTGATTCCTACTAACCAAAATCTAATAATATTTAGAGTTAAGCAAATTGTAACAAATACATCAAATCATGGTAAGTTCACTTTTACTATAATAAAACCACGGTAGGGACAAGAGCGCCAATGGCCTCATGGCAAAGCACATGTCGCACGAGCACTGCGGTTCTGCCTTTATCCGACCCCAGACTCTTCAAAAACAGACATAACTTCATCAAACCCTTAAAAGGCTACTCGGCCGGCTCCCTTTCTAGTGCGCGTTTGACCATCAATCCCAAAGTTGAGAACTAGCGAGTTGAGCGCGAGAACGAATTGCGCAGCCTGCGGACCGCGCCGTCGGTGTGACGCATGCGCACAGAGTCGCTCGCCGATCACCCCTCCCCCAAACCGAGGCGATCTGCGCTAACATGGCGCCGTTGAGTTCGCGAACCGGATCATACTTTGTTTGAAAACAACTTAGTTAGACAACAAGTAGTTAATTTAAGGCATCAAGCGGGTGGCAACAACGAAGAGCGTCGCGAAAATAAAGTTTGCGAAGCGCGTTGTTGATTTCGCGTCCAGCTGATGTTGAGGGAAGCTATGAAGCTAACGCAATGCTAACCGATTGGGGTTTCGCTTTAAACGCACACAACTCAAAAACGGTTATGCAAAGCAACGTCTACAGTTAAAAAAATAAGATTCTTGTGATATTAAAACGAAGCTTTCCCCGAGTATCCGACACTGAAACTACAAAGGCTAACACGGACTAGCTCCCACTGCGCTTTCATTTTAAAAGCAAAACTAGTTGAAAAGTAACCCGTCAATGAATAGATCATTCACGTTTAAAATCACATTCGATGTTTTTTCACAATCCAGGCTTTGAGTTAAAGGGGAAACGGCCACAAAACGGGAATGTTTTTGTCCCGCGAACCGTTGCTAGGCTAGCCCGTGTGCGCGGCCTACGCATCCCCCATGTGCTACTGCTTTGTTCTGGAGGCACTTTAACTCGCACGCCACAACACGCTCAACAACGATAAAACAATCCGCAAATCAACAAACAACTTAATTCGGCATCCGCATCGCGCGCAGACCCTTTATCGTAACTTGTTGCGAATACTAGCGCAGCCGCGCGATCAAACAAGAGTCGCATCTTAGCGAAGCAGCAGCGCGCACGCTTTTCAAATCTCCCACATTCTCCACAACTATGGAGGTGGAGAGGACTACCATGCGCCTATTACTACGTTGTTTTTATCGCCATCGTTGTCGTTCGCACCAGCGCGGTTGGAAAACCGCGCTCGAAAATCGTCACGCGCGCGTTTACGCGGCACAGCGCAGATGCGTTTCTGAATCTAGACGCGAGATTTTTTTTACAACAGGTTCCCGGTCAATAACGCGGAGCAGCGAAATCCACCATCTTCACTCACTTGCTCACACTTACCGTTCACCGCCGAGCTGGAGAAACTGCCGCACGAACTTCAAAGTAGCGCTAAATAAAACCGCGCAACGCGCGCGCCTGCGAGAACCCGAGCGGGCTGTTTGAATGACTTTGATAAGCGTAGTAGAAATGCTAAAGTGGCGCGAAGGCGACCTGCCTTTAACCATGTGGGTGAATGAAGGGCGGCTCCCGATGAACGTAAATATCTACAACCCCCAACTCTCTCATTAGCATAAATAAACTACTTCCGATCTGCGGCCCTCCACCAATGAAAAAGAACGCGGCGGTGCATGAAAAGGACACCCGAACATGGGCACTTAATGTCCTTATTAGCCATGCGTTACACATCCATAATAAAGTGTTCAGTTACGGACAGACAGCAGAGTAGAAACTTGAAGTGATACTTCGTTACAAAAATTGTGTCTTCGTTTAGGCTAGTCACATTCGAGTTGTTTTACATGTGTATAAATGTCTTTGTTCTGATGGGCACGGAGGAAGATATTTGGAAGAATGATGATAACCAGACAGATCTCGACACCCGTTGACTCCCATAGTAGGAAAAATACAGAGACGGTCAAAAGTGACCCAGAACTGTCTGGCATTCTTCACAATGTATTTTGTGTTCAACGGATAAAAATGGGAGTCAGTGGGGGTCAAGATCTGTCTGGTTATAAGCATTCTTCCTAATATCTTTTATCCGTGTTCATCAGAATTTGTGGGTGAAGTTAACTTTAAAAAAAATTGAAATATAATTTGTTTATTGGTTTTGTTTTACAACTGTTCATATAATAATAATAATAATAATAATAATAATAATAGTGCAGAATTAGAAATCAGTGCGTTAAATTAATTATCTCTAAATTCACATTTTAATGATGTTGGAAATGGCATGAGACGTGTAAAAAGTTTATTTATATTAAATATTGTAAACAAGGTTTAGATAGATAGACAGATAGATGGATATTTTGAAAGTGCATTACCTAAATATTAAAATATAATATACCCCATAATAAATAAACGAATCAAACCCACACCACTGAGATTTCAACATTTTAAACAAATGTTAGTAGATTAGAATCGATTTAATAACTGCACATTTAGCATACGTGATGTTGAAACACAAAGTCACATCGCAAGTCAAGGTGAGATTACTTTTGTGTTTAAAGCATAAAATGTTTATGTATTTCTGCTCTTTGTTCCTCACAAAGTCTTCACACAACAGAGTTTGAGTGAGCTATGGGGACAGGTCTTGTGCTTGATCGCTGGCTCGTAACCTTACCAACCCCCCATCCCACTTCAGTACTTTCAGAACAGGGCTCTTTTCCTCAACGGGGGCAGATTTCAGGCCCCACGTGGACGTGGGGGTCAGATCTGGCTTGAGGGCTCTTGGTCAACACCCGCTTCTCTAGTGTGTCTGGACAAAGGATGCAGTTCCATTTTGGAGGAAGGGAGATATATACCATGAAGCTTTGAGGCCTGAAACTGAATCAGATTAGGACATAGATTAGAATTTAACAAATGTAAAGTGTAAAGGGAAGAAAGAAAGAAAAATGATTACAATATTTTTGAATTCTTTCAGCAAGGAAAGGAGGACGAGGAAGGAAGTCCAGAAATCCTGCGGAGGAAAAGAATGGCGTAAGCCAGACGCGAGACTATCCTGTTTTCTCAAATCTCTCTTTTTATCTCTTTGCTTTCTCTCTCGTTCAGTGTCTGTCTTTCCCTCTCTCTGGCTCTTCCTCTCTTAAAATGGCAGCAGACTCCTCCCACTTTAGGGGGCCAGGCACATTTTCTTGTTTGTCTTGAGAAAGCGAGGCCAGGATTTATCACTGTGGATGACCTGAGGTCCAGCACAGTCACCTCTGCCTACCACAGTCTATTCATGGATGAAACCGCACAACAGACTGGATGCATTAAATAGGAGGCTAAACATTTCGGGACAGAAAGTGAGATACATGAGCAGCTGAATTTGTTTTTGATTTTTGTTTGGTTCTTTTTGTAAATTGTAATATTAGTCTTTATAAATGTGGATTTTTTTTGGTCAGAATTTTTTTTAAAAACGAAATAAAATATCTATGCAAGGTAATGGCGATTAAATGATTTCCTAATGTATTTAAATAAAAAAAGATCAGCATCAGTAAATGCATTAGCTAACCTGAACTAACAATGCGTAATATAAGTGTTTTATTAATGTTAGTTTATTCTAATACAGTTGTTAATGTTATAGTTCTTTGTGTAACAACTATACTGTTAACAGATAAAACGTTTGATTTTAAAATGTATTCATAAATGCTTAAATTAGCAAACGTATTGTTCATTGTTAGTTTGTGGTGATGCATCGACTAATGTTTACTAATTAAACCTTATTGCAAAGCCAAAAATACTTTGTTGTTAAATGACAGTTTATTTTAAGGTCGAGTTCTAAACATCAAAAGACAATGAAATGCTTTCTTCCAGATGTCAGTAAAAAGGGCTTTACATGGTCTTACAAGCGACTGCCAACACATTTCAAATACTTAACTAAAAACTTCAAGGAAACTATATCAAACGTCTTATGATTGAATAAAATCAACTTCTTGAATAAACAAATTTATGTTTAGGACATTTAAGGCAATATACATTGCACAAAACAACAACATTTGTATTATTATATTTATTGTTTAAATAGTGCTGTAAATGATCTAGATATTTTCGTTTGTAACACTGTATTAATAAATTGAACTAAATGAAAAATCGTAGATGCAACATTTCAAATCATCTATAGATTATGTGTTATAAATCAATTCATATTAGTTTTTCCGTGAAATCATGTTTTGAGTTTGCCTTTCTCACAACTAAACACTTTTCTGTGTGTGTTCCAGTTGTCATCATTATGACACCTTACTATAGATTTAGATTACATTCAACTTTATTGTCATTACACATATACAAGTACAGTGTAACGAAATGTAGTAGAAAATAAAAAACCCAAGGTAAATGTGAATCTGAATATTGAAATTAGCTACATGGCACACTGACGCAAAGTTTCCGAAGCATCTAATGTGCCAAAAACTACGTTTGAAAAAATCCATTTAGTTTTCATCCAATCTGGAGTGCATTGGGATCTGCTCCCTGTTCTCCATATTAACCTCGCTGTGTCAGAATAAAGTGCACGATCAATGTTTTTCATCATATGCCAAAAACTCCTTATCAACAATTTCCAGACCCACACAACTTTGACACATAGTCCTCTTTATGTGTTTGTGAATACTCCACAACACGCTGACAGACAACATGATGAACAACCATTTGTGGAGCCGTTCAGCAAGAGAGAAATATTATTACTCAGATGTTGCTTGAGAGATCTCAATTTCAATTAGATGTGCCTGTCCTGAAGTTTCTGGGACAATTCCCATGATTTGTTTGGGCTATAAGTTCAACATTCAAATAACATTCAAATGAATCGCATAATTTTTATGATAGCTGATTTAAAATAATATAATCTTTTAAATATGAAAGAAATATTTTATTAAAACACTTTAAAAATCCTCCGGTAAAATTCTTACTTTAAAAGTGTGTGTGTAAATGATTTCTGTTAGCAGGTTTAGAGACCTCAAGTGTAAAACAGGAATATATCCATTGGACTCATTAGTACGTTGAATTTCATGTCATTTTCCAACATTCAAGAGTGACACCACATCAGATAGAATACTACTGTACCACCCAGTGTCTTTAAGTCTGCTTTACTGAACAGAGCATGTCTGATATGACATAGAACAGAGAATCATATATTTGAACTATAGGATTTAGAAAAAAGCAAATGAAACAATTGACCACAATCGACTTTTAATAAGAAACTATCCAGCTAAACTTCACATATGAACACAAGCTTTAGCAAACCATGAACGGATACACAGTCACAATTGACATACACCACATACTAAATTTACCATGAACACATTTTCAAAAGAAGTGCAGTAAGCTTCAGAAATGCACACGTGTGTCATAGATTAAATACATCTGTAAGTTTAACATGGGCTGAGTTGAACTGATATGACATCACACACGCTCACCCTTCTCCTAAGGGAATATAAGTTGTATATCTCTAAAGATTTATACGACAAAAACTATTTTGAGAAAACAAAGGAAACTTTCTCACACAGTTTACTATTTGGTTTGCAACAAATGAAATAAATATTGACAGACAAAATGCGGTGAATGAAATATAGAGAATAAGGGATCATGGTATTATAATGGGACATTTGAATGACTCGTAAATCACAGTGTTACCTTGTTGGAATATCACGTTTCATTGTCCAATGGCTCTCTCTTCTGGTCATTGTGAAGTACTGAAACCTCATTTAGGATTTTTAGAATCACACTGTGCATGCATGACTCCTATTAAAGCAATCATTCAATCCTGCACTTTGATTTTTGTGATATGAAGCATTATTTACATAGGATTTTTAAAGATTGGTAATAAATGGAGAGAAAATGTAAACGTGTCTGTAACACTTTACACATGTGACATGCGTAACTACTTGTAGTTTACCCTAATCCACACCCTATCGCTAACCTTACAGTATGTGTATGTAGTTAATTATTTTACTCAGTATTTAAATACATATTTAATATGGAATATGACATCGGATATGTAAAAGCAACCTCTGAACAATTTTCCAAATTCTAAAGTTTATAATCCAGGTCGTTTGAAGCATTTAATGATCTCACTAACTCTTCTGGTTTCTGTTGAGTCACGTCTATAAATAACAGTTAAATAGTATAACAGTATAACAAATAGAGCAGTTAAAGGGTATAACAGGACTGAAATGTCCTTCAAGAAGTTATAACTGCAGTTCTCAATAAGACTCATATAATCGATAAAACACAGATTCTTGATTCTCGTGCATACGACATTTAAAGAAATAAAATGTGTATAATTTTTATATATCTATAATTTATAATATTCATAAATCTATAAGTAGCTGATTTTCTTTAGATACAAATCTGGTGAAAGTAGAAGTACTTAAAAGGGGTTTCCTCTCAAATTTCTCAACAATTGATCCCAAATCCAGTTCATTTGGGTTAAGACAGTGAATATATTCAAAATTAAATGTATACTGTAGCTTTATGCTTTTTCTGTATATCAGAAGTCTGCTCAGCTCTGAAAAGCTTCTGAAAAGGTTGACACAGATTTGTGCATCTCTTTTAAATTGGATTTCTAAATGTTTTGCATGTAATTTGGTAAACAGTCCATATACAGTAGAGACAGTGCCAATCCTAGACATTTGGGGGCCCTAAGCAAACCTTTGTGAGGGGCCCTTGTCATGATACTTCAAATTAGAGTTGAATCTGGAAGTTTTAATAAAAGCGCCTTGTTTACAAAAGTGTTTTTGGTTCGGTACTCAAGGAGACCCTCTGGTGGCCCTACGTATCTTGCGTAGTTTGCGTATAGAGGGTGTGCATTGACGTCACTTTCCCACGCGAACATGCTGGGAAACACCCCGGGTGAGTGGTAAAACTACCTTACGACTTACAAAGGATCAGGTGATCTTGATACTATAACCATTCATTTTGCAGAGTGTTTTGCCACTCAAGCCGGGCGTGTTATGAAAGTGATGACACGTGCATACCTTCTGAGGCTCCGAGTAGAGACAAACGACAGGGCACAATAGAACGGTGGGAAGATCCCAAGGCCTTTAAAACATGAATCCCTCTAAACTCCAAACCATTTTTTTGTCTGTTTATACAATTCTCACATCACGTCCTCGAACAACCTTCCAATGGATTATGTCGTACAGAACCTCATAAAACAGGATTTCTCTGCAAGACGTTTTGAGAAAGATCCACACTGCAATTCAATGGTTTGTCTTGCTATTATGTGCATGATGCAAGATTCTGCAACGTCCCTCGCAATATCTTCTGGACCACAGTCCACATAGCATGCTTACTTTAAATAGGTGTAAAACCAAAGGTCAGTGGTGTTTAGAGAGAAACACATCGGCCAAAACGAACAAACCTTATACTGTGCACGTGCATATAAACCGGGCTCTTAGCATTAAGCTATATTACACAACAATCAAAGACTTACGGCTTACCATTATTGCTCAGCATCACACCAGATTGAACTTGACTGTCACTGTGTGCAGAGATACAGTATCATTAATGCTCACACAGAGGGTCAGCCTATAAACTTGAAGTATTAAAGAGACGTTCTCATAGACCCAAAGTCCCAAGAAACCCCATTGCAATAAACTCAGATCCATTTAGAACACCGAACCCCATAGAGACAACACAGGAACCCCTGGTAACAACATAGCAGTGCACTAACATACGTTAGCAACCAACTTGGTTACCTTAGTCTCTGCATAGCAACATCCCACCAACCATAATTTTTAGCACAAGCGTTTTGCATATTTAAAGAATGCATATTAATATGCATAAAACACCCTTGAAGGGACAGTTCACCCAAAATGAGAATTCCATCATCATTTATTCCTCAAACCTGTTTGAGATTCTTTCTTCTGCAGAACATGAATACTCAACACTGAAACCATTGACTTCCATTGGATGATTTATCAAAATATCTATCTTTTGTATTTCACTGAAGAAAGACTGGGTGAACGAATAATGAAAAAGCTTTGTTTTCTGTGAACTGTCCCTTAAATGATATAAATTTTTTATTCACTATTTTGTGTGATTCAATTTGAGCATTTAAAAGCAAGCGCACATTTGATTCATTGACAGTAAAACTTGCAGCACTGGGAAATCTGGTGACGCTGTACCGCATTCCCTTCGTCTTTCAGTTTAATAATCACATCTGTCTCCCACAATCCACCCCTCCAGAGAGACGGGAAGTGACGGACGACACGTCTTCCCCACCGTGTCACCTCAGTGGCGGTGAAGACACACCAGCCGATCTCCTCTGCATCAAAAACATATTTTTTTGTTC
Organism: Barbatula barbatula; assembly: GCF_947034865.1. NCBI lineage: Eukaryota > Metazoa > Chordata > Actinopteri > Cypriniformes > Nemacheilidae > Barbatula > Barbatula barbatula. The sequence continues at coordinate 1,256,760 of NC_136771.1, read as the reverse complement.
CCCTTCAGCGAGTGAATGTAATTGAGAAGCAGCTCCTGGTGTCTCTTTCACGTTTGTAATTTAGAGCCCCTGGAGGGACAGAAAACACACTCAGGAACTTACAGCGAGGGGCTGTGGCTCTTTACTTCCCTGTACATTTAACTCACTCTCTCCGACTCAACTTTATTTAAGTTATCGTGAAATGTCTTCCCGACTGCTGAGATACAATTCAAGCAGTTTACGGAAAGGCTGGAAAACAAAAGTTCACACTGAAAAGATGACTTTAAAAAAACGTTCAATTTTAAATTTTGAGTAATACGTCATCCAAAACATACAGTAACATATTTACCAAACTAAGCTTCAGCAAAATAAATGTCTGAGAATATTTTAATTAACGAATTTGTCTTCATTTATTCTTTAAATCTTAATTTGATTTGATTGAATTGAATTTAATATTATTTTATTAATATTATTTAGTAATTTGGCATTTGTGGTCATCTGTCCAATATTTTAAGCAAAATGTTGATGTGATTTCTTGATGATTAAAGTGCAATCATCATGATGGTTTTCAGGGCACCTCTTTTTTAATTCTTTGTCTTTTTGGGTGCTCAGCAGATGTGGTGACTTTCATTACACGAATAAGCTTCTTCTCAAATGACAACAAATGAATACATGCCATAGGATTTCCTCCCTCATCATTCTTCACCCTTGTGTCTCAGTAATTCATTACACTTCAAATCTGTAAGGTCGAGTATTACTGAAAGATTCCTGCTCTAAGCTCGGATGTACCTGTACAACATGTTCTACAGCAGGAGCATCTGAGGACAGCAGTGTTTAAAAGATGGAGGATGCTCTGGTACACCCCTGTTGTGAAAGCAATACTGCATCTCCACGTAAAACAGCAGTCCACATATCACCTTGGGTCTTTAAAGGTGCTTTCGGTTTTCCTGTAAGTTTGTCATCCGGTGGATGGAAGTAATGCCCAGCAGAGGATGTGAGGTTTGACACCGTCTTATTATAGATCCTTGAATCAATGATTCTGGAACCAAATGTTCTGTACCAAATGAAATGCAGCTCTGATACGGTTGCTTTGCTTGACTATCAGTGATTTAGTCGGAAGAATTACAATGAATTATTTTATAAAGTGAGCATCATGTTGCTCAGAAATTGGATTCAACTGCTAACAGTAAGTATTACATTGGCGCATTAAAGCTGGATGTGAGGTTTCATTTTCCCGAGAGCACACATAAAGTCCATTGCGATAAAACATCTGGTAAAACGCATAGTAATGAGGAGGACGTCAACACGCAGACTTTATCAATGCTTAGAGGAAATATGGACTTTGCAGAAAGTACCTGGGTCATCTAAAGACCAAAACATCCAGAGACTTGAGGGTGGTTGATTTAGATTTTGGACCAGCAAGAAAGTGCCAAGCAACTGCCCAGAACATCCAGGCAAGCACAGAGCAACATCCTAGAATAGCCGAGTGCTAGCCAGAATATCATATTCAGCAACAATGCAGCATCACTAAGGTAATCCAGAAAACCATAGCAACCATGCAGCATCACTCAGGTAATCCAGAAAACCATAGCAACCATGCAGCATCACTCATGTAATCCAGAAAATCATAGCAACCATGCAGCATCACTCAGGTAATCCAGAAAACCATAGCAACCATGCAGCATCACTCAGGTAATCCAGAAAACCATAGCAACCATGCAGCATCACTCAGGTAATCCAGAAAACCATAGCAACCATGCAGCATCACTCATGTAATCCAGAAAATCATAGCAACCATGCAGCATCACTCAGGTAATCCAGAAAACCATAGCAACCATGCAGCATCACTCATGTAATCCAGAAAATCATAGCAACCATGCAGCATCACTCAGGTAATCCAGAAAACCATAGCAACCATGCAGCATCACTCAGGTAATCCAGAAAACCATAGCAACCATGCAGCATCACTCAGGTAATCCAGAAAACCATAGCAACCATGCAGCATCACTCAGGTAATCCAGAAAACCATAGCAACCATGCAGCATCACTCGGGTAATCCAGAAAACCAATTCAGAATATGGACCACGCATCATCAGTCACACAGAAATGCCCTGGCAACCACCCACAACAGTGGGCACTGAAAGCTTCAACTAATGATGCTGGCAGAAAGTGTTCTGTTCATCTGAGTGACAAATGTGTTTGCTTGAATCTGTCACCCTGTCTGTAATTCATAGGATGATCATTTCTAAATCAATTGGAGGAAGATGAATTGACAAATAAATCCTGAAATCTGTGCTCATGTAAATTGCCAGCTCTTTGAAACTGCTGGTGGTTCTCTGGTAGGTGTTTTTATTATAAACAACACTCATGGTGGCAGTAACACAAAATGAAAGTTACTTTAATTTCAGCTCAAATCACAGCGTCCTGCGTAAGAAACCTGCTCTGCATGCCGTGGGGTGCTTCAGTAGATCTGACATTGACCCCAAAATATTTGGTTCTTTAAAACATCAATGCTTAGGATAGTGAAATATTTAAGACAATGGCAAATCATTTTTTTACCAAAACATTTTGGAGTTGGGATAAAACGTAATAAGAGATACATTTTTAAAGCTTTAAAAGCGAACTAAATAAATAAACAAGCTAAAGGGGAAAGCAAGGGAGGCTAAATAAACTTTAAAACTTCACTAAACGTTTTTCACAAGGGTGAACAGGGCTCTATAGGATGCTATTGTCTGGGTTATGTGATTCTTTAGGACACATCAGCTGTTAAAATAAAGATTTTTGTGTGTGGAGGGTTTTGTACGTGTGTGTGTTTGAATCTGTGTTTTCACCTTTCTTGTTTTTACTTGTATTACTTTAAATGTGTTGTTTATAGTCAATATGTTTCATGTACAGCTGCAGTGTAACAATGGGAATAGTAAAAAGCGCTATAGAAATAAAGTTGACTTGACTTCACCTTTAAATTAAGCGAAAGCAGCCAAACTTTAAGTTGAGTTGCCTATAACTTGTCCTTCTGGAATTCTCCTTCTGTTTTCTCTGTGATCCTCGCTAGAGTTTTAGCAGGACCTTGTGTGTCCACTCTCGAGGGATTTGTCCTCAGGGCCGGTTTGAAGGAGTGACTGAACGATAGCTCATGTGTCTTCCCACAAAAGAAAGCCATCTTACATCACACCACACCCAGGCTTGAATTACATATTGATTTGATATAATAATACATCCCCGTCTTCCCCGCACCCGACTGCTCACAGAGATAAAATGACCCGTTCTGGTTAAGGTGAACGTGAGTGACGGTGACGTCAGTGTCCACCAGAGGGCAGTAGAGACACACGGCTGTATCTGACTCGCTTACATTAAGGGACTCTATTTAGGACCCTTCCTGTCATACGGAACAATGTGACTGTGGAAAACACTCAATGCTCGGAGGCTTCCCTCTTTTTATCTTTCCGCCTGTCACAGATGTTTCACTGTGAAGACATCTTTCCTGTTTTATACGCCAAAGAATTTCTCACAGAGACGGGAAACGTTGTGTGTGTGGGGTAGATTTGTTTTGTGGGGATGAATTAAAAGAATCCATGAATGTGTAATAAGCTTCTGCAAAAATGTCTTCCATCACAATATCATTATGAACCATTACAAATTCATTTATGTAGTGTGTTTTGGGCCTTATTCGAGTACGAATTGGGCCTATTAGCCATCCCTACTAAAAAAAAACACAAGAAATATCGAATGGATTTAATATTTATAATGTTGTAATGGAAACTGTCTGTGTGTGGTGAAATAAAACGCTGTATAGGGGATACTGGTGGTGGTGTAGTGGCTTAGCTTTGAGTTTGGAGGTCAAAGGTCATTTAATGAAAGCTCATAAGAGAACACTGCCGAGTTTCCCTGTCACCGCCGTGTGCCCAGACAAGGGAGACTTTTTCAAGGGATAAAAATATCCACATACCCTGTCGGTAAGAAAGGTTTTTTCTTCTCTCTCAGAAAGTCAAGCTTTGTGTAATGAATGAAGCTCGGTTACCAAAGATAAGAGTAGTAATGGCCTTTTAGGGCATCATAAGCACATTTCAGATGGTCAGGAAGCATAAAGGTTCGTCACTTACCCGGTTCCATTTTTCAAAATCATTGCATTAGACTTTAGGGCGTTGGTGTGAAATGGTTTGGCCATCGACTGATGCTGCGTTCTAGACAACTTGGATTTAGGATATTTCCCACCATAACCTGGAAATCATTTCTAATGTTAATAAATACTTTTAACGATACATAATCCAGACATTATTTCGGGTCTGGAACGCAAAGTATGAATAGTGTAAACTGGTGAAGTTTACCAAAATAGAATCATGTGGTTGGAGGGGAGGGGCTTGGTGACATCACCAGAAGAGGGCAATACCTTTAAGCCGCATACGCTTAAAAATACACAAAAATCACTCATCCAGAAAGTATATGAAAACAGTGTCTCCTTACTCACGCAGTACACATGGAATAATGATTTATAAGCTGAGCTGTCGGTTTGGCTTTTCATCGCATGCATTATATGCTGCAAACAGAGATGGCGACAGAGAGGCCAAAGTTATTCGTTTGAAATAATCCTGTGAATTGAGAACGGTTTGAATTTGTGATGCTAAGAGAATTGTCCTTGGTTATTAAAATTCTTTATGAGCTGTAATGTAAGTAATGCACCTGTATATTTCTAATCTTTTTCTTATACAGAAAGCGAGCGTGCAGCACTTTATAAATGACCCCTCTTATCCCGAGCCAGACGTATGATTTGTATTCTGTCTGCAGGTCTGTAGATATATCTATAACTCCAGGCCTCTGTTCTCTCAGCAAGAGTGATGAAGTGAACGAGAGACTGAATCCTCACTCAAGCCTTGTGTGTGTGTGATCCCGTTTTTGGTTAATGGACGCTGGAGATATCAAGGCTCTTATATTTTCTTATAACACTTCTAATGGACGGGTGATGACAGCAGATGCTGATGTTGTGACTGCAGAAGATCTCAGTCACGATGGAAGTCCACCGGCGTTTGGTATTCTGATTGACGGTTAGATTTATTGATTGCCTATAAAATAGTCATGAAGTCTGCCAATAGAGTTTGTGGGAATTGTTCTTGGCATCGGACGTTAAAATGATCACGACGTCCGTCTGCGGTGGATCTGGGTACAGGTGTGCTTAGAACCAGCTGTCTAGGAATGAGATCGGCTTCATTCGACCCACATGTACCCGGGGCCTTGAGGGTACTTCAAAGAGCTGAGCGATAAAAAAATGTTCGGAAAGACGGAATTACAGCAGGAAATCAAAGTCTGACTCCTCCAATCAGGCAGAAGGATTAGAATCATCAGACCAAAATCAGTCCAGCACTCCAAAAATAAGTGAAACGAAATCGCTTTTTTCCTTGTGGCTCTTGCACGAAAACATCTTTCCTCAGAGGTGCCTAAAGAAAAACTCAGATCAGGAAAATAAAGTATTTGGACATTCAATACACTCCTAAAGTGTCAATGTGATTATATAACAAAATACAAAACTGTATTTAACAAACACATCATATGGATTTGGGTAAATGTGATGAGAAATGTTTGAGTTCACATGGAGATCTTCACTCATATTGACTTTTGATTGCATACGAGACAAATCTGAGCTCAGTTTGACACATCATTGACGTCTCTTCTCAAAGTCACATGACATTCTCACATGCTCTTATATCGCAATATTTATCAAAGTAGATGCAGATGAGACTCAAGCAAACTGTCCACTTGCTCTTCATTCAAGTCTCAGAGAATTTAGGATATTAAAGAGATTTCATATACTGTGTGATTTAATTTAACGTGTTAACATCATTGGAAATGTGTCCATTGCTTATTTAAAATACATTGCTCAGATGTTTACCTTCCAGTCTTTTCTCATTCATGTAGACAGAATCTTACAGGTGCACCTCCTTCATACCCGAAATATAAAGATAAGACATTCTTTTCACAGGTGACAGATCATTTCACTGACAGCCGATACGCTTCAGCTACCCGAGCAACACAGTTGACGCTTTGGAAATGTCACCAAAGACGACCGAGGCAAGGTGACATTCTTATAACACAGCAGGTGTCATTCGTCGCTGCTTTACTGTATCGCATCTCTGACTAAATCCCTTCCAGAGGACCGACGGCACAAAGCAGCACGCTCTTAAATCCACACTTAGTAATTACTGAACCGTGATGGAGCACATTCTTCATTTTTCGATGTGAGCAGAGCAGGTCGAGACTGGAAGACCAATCAGATTGACGAATGCAAAGTCAGCATTGCTAATAAGTTGAAATGTGTAGAATTTCAATCCCTCCCCTCCTGCTATTTATATCCGCTCCTCAAGTCTTCCCCAACAGCGGGTTTGAGATCTGACGTGAAGTGCGAGGTTTGAATGCAAGCGGGTTGCTATTCGCCTCAAATTGAGACTTTCGCGCCATTATTTCTAATCAGAATCCCTTGACACGGAGGCAGCCCCCTGCATTGACCTCCCGCTCGCTAACCTCCCCTCCGTCGCCACCCCTTCTCCCCTCATTTCTCCCTGGGATCAATTGTACAACAAATTCAATGAATTCTCTGCCAGCTCCGATATTTCCTCAGAGAGGCTTCTACCTGCAAACGCTGGTCGAGCGGCCGAGAGGATGAACTGAAAAAACACATTCAAAAACACACCAAACTGACGAGGTAGCTAAACGCTATTTAGCTGGGAGCCGTGCGCGGGCCTGGCGGCAACGGCGGCTCCCGGAGAGACGAAATGAAAGACGCTAACAGGAAATGAAAAGGCCACGGGATAAGATCAGGAAATACAATCAAGCGCTGTCGTGTGAACACGCCTCGATGACAAAAATAGATAACATGGTGTATGCCGAGACGGTGTATTCAACTCTGTGTTTTTTTTATGCTCCGTGTTTATTTATCATGAGCGAAAGGGAGATTCATGATTTTCTTACCCATGAGTTAAAAAACTGAAATGAGATCTCTTAGATAGATTAAATGGAGGGCACAGGGAAACTCTCAACAAGGTCTTTCTTGCTAATTGAATTAAGAGAATGCTCAAATTATCCGACATTCAAATATAAATTGAAAATGTGGCTAAAAGCAAACCAAAGCAAACCAAACATGCAATCATGTGTAATTCTACCATTAATGCATTTGGTTCAATTAATCTTAGTCCCTCTCTGAATTTATTTGTGATTGAGTTTGGGCTGACGTTTTTTGGGGAGTAATGCTTGTGTTGTTATGTTTTTTCCAAGGGCAAAGTGACCATCTGACCATCCCAGCTCCAGCTCAGGCAAACACATCTCCAATACTTAGTATTTAATGTAAACTCACATCACATGACAGCAGTTTGCAGTTATAGCTGCACTCAGTGAAGTGATATTACGGTTTTCCCTGCTTATAACAGTCCTGTTGTCTGATATTGGTCACAAAATAAAAACTAAACAGCTTCAACGAATTTCCTAAAACAAAACTAATAATCTCTCGCTGTTATTCTTAAACATTTACTCAGTAACTTTTAATCGAAGTCAGCGAGTGCAGCTGTGACACGTCAGAGGAGAACAGGTCCTCCTGGCTGAGTCTGGTTTTTATCTTCATTTATTTATCATTGGAGTTTGGGTTCATCGCCACAGGGCCGTGTTGGCTTTCTCACCGGGAGACCGCTGATATAAGATATTACTTATTAGAATGATGCTTGCTTTATAAACACCATGCGCTGTGTTTTACCATTCCTGTGTTTTTCAGTGTTCTTATTTTCTCCTGTAAAGCTGCTTTGGAACAATGCACATTGTGAAAAGCACTATATAAATAAAATGAATTGATTTAAAATGTTTAATTATTACTATTTATTATCATTGTTATTTCATATAATTATTTTTCTTTTTAGTGTTTTAAATTTATGAGTTTTAAAATCTGGCAAGGGGCAACAGATGAAAATTAGCCTGTGGGCAAACTGTGGTTTATTTACAGTATCTGCACTGTTGATCAATAAAGAGTCTCACAAATGTGTCCGTCATGAGAGTTTGAGAAGAGATGTCAATGTGTCAAACTGAGCTCAGATTTGTTTAGTTTGCAATCAAAAGTCAATATTAGTGAAGATCTCAATGTGAACTCAAACATTTCTCTAGAAATTCTGTCTCTGTTGAAATTATCTTCAGTTGTGCAAGTCGTAAAAGTGAAGTTCAGCAATAATACATAATTCATGACGTAAACATAAACTATTTCTTTAAAAATAGCAGTCTTCGTTATTGATTTTATTCATGGATTCTTTTAAACAGAAACCTTGAAGATTAATTGGTGTTGTTGGATTATTCATGATTTTACAAATTAGAGAATCTATCGGATATTATTGCATGCTTACACGGACAAGGCAGCACATGTAAGATGAAGCTAGTCTTCTGAGTATTTTGGGGGTTAAACCCAAGGACCAGAGTAAAGCAATAAGAAGTTCAAAGCTTTCATGCCGCCTTACAAGAGACGAAGCAAGGCCGGTGGAACAAGTAGAGACCCAAAGGACCTTTTTGTCTTTAAAACGTGTCCTGAATGGCCAAACACGACATCGAAGAAAGGTTTGCTAAGCAAATCTCATATTAGTGTCTTATTTCAGAATCAAAACCCATTGAACACTGAATGAAAAAGTATGTCTGATATATTTAGGTGACCAGTTGTTCTTGACTGCGACTGTGTTTTTTTCGAGAGGTATGCATCTGCAAATCACCTGCAAATTGGCCATCGTAATGGCACTCCTGCGAACCGCCTTTTCTCCTCATTCTGGGAAAAGTAATCACAGTAAATGTGAAAGAAATGTGATGCATTCATATGCGACTACTTAAGCATTCTGTGTAATCCAGTAAGATCCTCATCAAATGTAAAGATCAAGCACATCTGAAAAGCCACTGATTGCTGGGTGGTCTTGACCTAACAGCATCTTATGTTGTGTCTGAACCCCCGCGTTCACTCCTTCACTATTCCCTATATAGCGAATGACATTTGAGTCCACTATATGGGGAAGAAGGGAATGAAAATTATTTTGGCGACTGACGTATGTCACCTGGGTCTGACAATACTGTCACAGACATTCGTCATAAACATAACGATTAGCTTATTTTACACCTGTGGGTTTAAAAAATATTCAAATTCATTTTCACTTTATTAACACACTTTACGTTTATTTTATTCGTTTAAAATGAAGAGAACAAAAAAAAGTATTTGCAGAGCATTCTTATTTGTCACTTTTAATACAATCATTTTATATATTTTAAATAAAATACCACTGTCTATCTATATGAATTCATCTGCATATTCTTAAAAAAAACCATCTAAAAGAACAAATGTAAGTTTGTATACGGTTAGTGTCCTCCAGCTGATTCCAATCAAGCCGTCGTCTCGTGTTGTACATCGGATGAACACTCAAAATCAGAGTGCATTGTGGGCAGTATGGTGTGTTACTAGTTACTAAGTAATTAGTTACTGTTATTTAATTACTTTTCCCTTAAAAAGTCAAGTCAGGGATCATATTTCTTCTGAAATTAGTTTTCTACTAAATTCTGTGTAATGTATACAATAGTGGTATTGACTTTAAAATGCATGCGTTAATATATGATATATCTATCATAGTAATATATCTATCTCACATTTGTAAATACTTTATGTAGTTTTATATCATTTATTTGAATGAATTCGTGCTGATCCTTGGATCACTTAACTAATCAAGGTTGATGTATGATATAGAAAGTAATTGGTAATAAGTCATTCAATACTTTTTGGAGAGAGTCATGTGTACAGTAATTTAATTACACTATTTAATATTGAATTAGTAACTAGTAATTAATGACTTTCCCAACACTGATTATGGGTAAAAAAATCAGAAATAAATGATACGTTCTGAGAATGATCGTCTCGCTGATGTTTGTGATTTCTGCTCTAATGTTTTGTTTAGGTTTTTCCTGAGCTCAAATCTGTAAAATAATACGCACATTATACTGCACTTACTGGGAATTTTTAACCAAAGAAAAATAAATAGACGTAAAGGAATGGCATGTTATTGCATGTGTCCCAACAGTTAAAAAGAACATTATTTGTTATTTGTTGTTATTTACATTTACATTGAGTCATTTAGCAGACGCTTTTATCCAAAGCGACTTAGAAAGAGTTCAGGGCACAACAAGCGATGTCATAAAAGATCAAAAGTACGATAGGTGCTAATACAAAGTTAAATATATGTTAGATAATTCTTGTCTTTTAATGGTATGACTACTGTAAAAAACTAGACATTTTATTGAAAAATATTTAAGACCGTAATGAGATCAAATGGAGATCAAATTGAGATTCTTGCTTAATTCTCCTTCTTTTCAAAATTTTGTCCTGGAAACCACAAACATGAGAAATCACAACAATATGTAAGCTCTGCCATGCCAATATATCAAAAGTTACATATTATTTTATCGTATTTCAAGAATCCGATAGAAGTTCTATAATTCATTTAATAGTACACAAGGAGTCGTGACTTCATACATCTCAGAAAATCACCAGCTTGATACTGCAAAAGAAACAAAAGTGAGTCGAGGTTTAAAAACAGAGACACTTGATATTTGTAATGGGCTTATGTGTCTGTTTTGGGAGGGTTGACTGTACGTTATTATGAAGTCTCCAGGATTCATTATAGATGGTACGCTTGTTTCATACCTCATTGATCCTCGCTCATTTCTCACCGGCCTCCAAAAATTGCTCCAGATAATGTATCATTGCAGTATTGAGTCACACTGCGGAGCAACATTCTTCAATATGTCCGTCTCGGTGGACGAAACTCTGACCTCCAATATCTCAGAAAGTTTCACATCAGTTGGGTCATCTTCTGCTGGCCAACAATATAGAGTTTGTGGAACCAGTAGAGTTTGTGGAAGATTTACGGTAGCAAGTAAACACTACAGAAGTCAGAAAGGGCTAGAAACTAAAGCAAAACAAAAGAGGGAAACTTCAATATATAGTCTTTTGTTTGAGAGCGCCGAGTGAAATGAACCGGGTAGATATCTTAGGGCGCACGGACGTCGAGATCAATATTGAAATTCTCAAAAATGACCAAGATGAGAAAACAGGATGGCTTTGTTTTCTTCACAACTTTGAAACGGTCAGGTTTGAAGTATAAAAAAAGTACAACGTTTCACCATTTCAATAAACAGAAGGAATATTTATTTTAGTCTTGCTTGTGTTATGTTATATAGATCACATCTTTAACAATGTGCATCAAAATTGAAGGCATGCATTGAAGCTATTGCATATGCTTTGTGTTGAGGACCGAAAAGAGTTGTCGTGTACTATTTGTGCTACGACATGACTGATTGAAGACTTAAGGTCTGACTTTCTCTCTTAACATGGTTAAACAACGGTAACCAACGGTAACCATAATTTAATCATGGTGTTTGTCTTAAAGCTGTGATTGTACAAATGATAATCAACGTGGCAAAAAATACTTTTACTAAAATAGAAGCATGTAATCTTGGACGTTCTCTGGATGTAACCTGTGGTACTTCTCCAGTGAAGCTGATGGACTGTGACAGTGCCCCCTGACGCATTGTGTAGTATCATCACTCTCTCCTAATGGAAGAAAAAACATTGTCCATTCGCTGCTGAAACCAAGCCAGACGTCTCGGAGATACCAAACCCCCCTCTGCATTTGCCCGAGTCGTGATAACATCACACCTGAGATAAGACACAAAAGATGAGGACTTATCCCGAAGGAGAGAGAAGCACAGATAAAGGCTGTTTGGAGGTAAACAAGTGTAGAAAATGAGCAACGTGAGATTTAAGAGGAGCGAGTGGGCTGAGTTTATTACGGCTCTCATTACGCTTGAAGCTGGCCTCTTTAGTTTACCTTTCATCAACGGACATAATAAGCTGTGAGTGTGTTAAAGGTAAAAACCAATTCCCTGCTCTCGACACCTACACAGCGTAATGTTTTTAAGATGTTCCTCCGAGACTTTGTGTGACTGGAATCCAGTGAAAGCGTTGCTTCAGAATCATTCTGTAGCAAAGTTCGTAGAAGGGAAGGAAGGAGGCGGGAACCGGCGAACATTCAAATAATAAAACTTTAATTAAACAAACAATAAACACGGAAGTTGCCGACAGCCACCTCACGGTAGACTGTCGGCCATAAAACATACATAAACTAAACACATTTCCGGGCCCGGTCCTCTCTCGTCAACAGTCCTGCCGAACATCCTTTTAAGCTCCCAATCTCCTCCGTGATAAGATGCGGGACCGGTGCGCGCACAGCTGCTTCCATTTATCACTCACGCCACCGGCCCCGCGTCACGGCTCTCGTCCCGCCTTCCTCACCACATACCCCCATCACCCCTTACAGGCCGGGGGGCACCACCGAGACTGTACCTACTCCCCCCCCCGGGAGCCAGTCTCGGAGTCCGCGGCGCCTGGGGGTATGCACCGGCGAGACGAAAGAACGGAGACGGGAGCCCCCGGAGCGACAGGGACGAGAGAGGGGAGAGAGGAAAAGAAAAAAAAATTGTCCGGTTCCCTGACACGCTGTCGCTCGGTCCTCAGCCAGCCGAGAAACTCTTCCTCGCGGTGCCATGCGATGGTACTGGACGCTCGGTGGACGGCTCGATCCTCCTCCGCCCCCTGGCGGCCGGCGATGGCCCTCCAGCTGAGGGCAGCTGGTCATCCGTTCCCTGCTCCTCCCCATCATGGCGGCTGGCAGCAGGCTCGGCCCACGGCGAACGGGCCTTGGCTCCCTCCTGGACGGCAGCCACCCCACCTCGACCCAGGAGCACGGCAGCGAGGTCCTCGTCCCATCCGACTTCTTGATCCAGCACCACCGCCTCGGGCAGCCACTCGCGGACTTTCCTCGTCCGCGCTGCCCGAACTCCTCAGCACCGCGATCACCCTCGGCAGCGAGGGCTCTCTGACAGCATGTCCCTCCTTCCTCCCGGGTTTCGGCACCAATGTAGCAAAGTTCGTAGAAGGGAAGGAAGGAGGCGGGAACCGGCGAACATTCAAATAATAAAACTTTAATTAAACAAACAATAAACACGGAAGTTGCCGACAGCCACCTCACGGTAGACTGTCGGCCATAAAACATACATAAACTAAACACATTTCCGGGCCCGGTCCTCTCTCGTCAACAGTCCTGCCGAACATCCTTTTAAGCTCCCAATCTCCTCCGTGATAAGATGCGGGACCGGTGCGCGCACAGCTGCTTCCATTTATCACTCACGCCACCGGCCCCGCGTCACGGCTCTCGTCCCGCCTTCCTCACCACACATTCCTTCTTAAGAACTTGAAAGGTGGAACAAATCTGATGTAAACAATTCTGCTGATACTACGGTTAATGCCGAGCCTTACTTCAAGGGGAAGTTCACCCAAAAATCAACTTTGTGTGATATTTGTGTGATATTTTACTCACCCATACGACGTTAAACATGTTTAGAGCACAAAGGAAGATATTTAGGTGACATCCGAGAGATTTCCAGGCCTCATAGACATCATGGTGTCAGTTGTTGTGAAGGTCTAGAAAAGTACTTAAGACATCATTAAATTGGTCCGTCCTCTCATAGTTCTGAAGCGACGAGAATGCTTTATGTGTGAAAAACAAAGCAAAATACTGACTTGAATGGATATATTCTCCTCTGTCTTGTCAGTGTATGACGCGCGTTCACGAGAGCACTTCGTCTTCTTGGACGAGAGCACTGCGTCCAATAGGGTCAAGCCCCATGCGGCGTTCGGCACACAAACCTAATACGCGTGCGTCAAAGTGCTCTCGTCCAAGAAGAAGTGGTTCAAGTTCAGCTTAGAGGTGAAAAACATCAAACCGAATCTGATTGTCTTCATACACATTGATCATAGAAGTTCACTTAAGGTCTACCTCTATACACAGGCATACTTATATACTTCCAGTATACACATTAATACATAACGAGAAACAGCAGTTTACTGACAGTGCAAAAATAATTTCACTTAAAGGGGATGTGCAACAGTGTTTCATGCATTCTGACTTCGATAAACTGTTAAACGTGCTGGCTGCTCATGCTTAACATGGCCCACTTGTCAAAAAACGAGTTGGATGTATATTTCTGAGCTTGATTCACTCCCCCAGCGTTCCTCTAAAATAAAAATTTGTTTCGTTCTTTTTCAACTTTTCGTAGTCCCTTTTTGGACAATTCTCCCGGAAAAGCACACCCACAGCAAGGCGAAAGAAATAGCATGCACACGGGTCAACTAGCGAGAGTGAGATGAAAGAGCATGCCCACGCATCAACCGTGAAGAGTGGAAGAAAGAGCACGCCCATCAATGTGCTCCTTCGTCCGCGAACTTCAGCTGTGTTTTTTGCTCACTGCATTTGGGTGATGAATGTTAAATAAACGGTGGATGTAACGCTTGAGTTGGAGATGATTTGAAACGGTGCCAGGGCTAAAAGATGCCGGACATGAAGCCCACGCGGTAAGTCAAACTGAGTTATATGTCTGTTTTTATTGTGTACGTGCATAATGTAAACATTTACATTTAGGCTTTTAACAGATGCTTTTATCCAAAGTGACTTACAAATGAGATCAACAATGGAGTAACTGGCACGACATAAGGACAACAAAAGCCATAATACATGGCACATCGCGGGCTGTAAGCGTTACCGAATGTTGTCTAGATAATGACAAAAGTGTTTTATCATATTTTGACACACCCTTTAATGAAGTATAATCCTTGTCTTCAAAAAAGTGATAACAGGTTGTTGTGAAGGCCCCAAAGCGTTATTTATTCTTAAAAGAAAATCTCCTCGGATGACATGGGTTACGATGTGCTGTGCATTCAACGCTTAAAGAAACAGCTTAAGCATTATTTACTCTCTCTGATGTCGTTTCAAACCAGCCGGGAGAATTTTTGAAAAACTCAGATCTTCACCTTGTCGTGAAGTTGTCTGCCAACATCCAAAAGAAAGAAACCTCTATTCACTCCCACTATTACAATCTCTCTAAGTGACATCACCGTTTTTAAAGCAGTTTCTTATTAATTCTGTCATTGTTTATCATGCGCGCACGCGTCATCACCCTCATCTTCTGAATGATGCATTTGATCGACCTTTGTTGCTCGCTGATATGTTTTCCTCCCTTTTTATTCTTCACGTTTGTGCAAACGGCAGTACAGAGAGACGTCGTCTGAAGGATTCGTGATTATGGGGTGGCGTTTAAAATAAATAAAGACACAACCGGAGGAAAAACACGAAAATAGGCCTTTAGCCCACGTAGCTCTTGATTGGCGTCTCTGTTTTGTCAGCGTGATGCTGTAATTGTTTGTCTTCATAATTACTGTGACAAATGACAGTCTTTTCACTTTAAAACACAATGGATGAACGACGCAAATCTTGAGAAAAGTGCCATGTCATAAAAGTGCAGAAAAGTTGGGGAAGTATTTAAACATTAGGTGTCAGCTTCAACCCTCAAGCGGTTCTTCTTCGACAGTAAAAGAGATTAAATGAAACGCAAAAGAAATGTCCCACTTCTCGCATTTCATGTGTCTCAAGAGTTTTAGATGAGATCTGAAAAATGCGAATCGACTTGAGCCATGTGCTGAATTTATGAGCTACGTTTCTTTTACGTAGTTTCTATTTACACGGAGTACATTTTTTTGCACTAGCTCCGCCCATCAATATGTGATTGGAATAGAGAAAGTGTGGTGTAAGGTCTGTATAGCTATGGCACTGGAGACCGCGGTTCTAATCCACCTCTCACTGAACAGGTCTTTTACCTTTTTCCATCACATTACAGATCATAAAGGCATTTGTTTTCGATAAAATTGATTTAAAGACTTAAAATTCATTTTTATTCAGAAAGTTTAGGTTTAGGGTAAGGTTGGGGTAGGGCTTTAACATCTCAATAAGTTGCCACTATTTTAATAATTTTTCATCAATCAATTTAATCATCAATAGTGAGATGAAAATGGTAACGTTATCCGTGTTAGTCCCATTAGCATCTACGTACTATTTCTACTTTCGGTAAGTGTAAATAGCGTAAATAAACAGATCTTACTGCTATTTACACTTAACGCAAATAGCCGCTGCCTTTATTTTAACAGTTGACGCAGTTTTCTAAGAAATTTCAGGAAAAACGTTTGAGACAAAGTTGGATCTTGGCTGAAACATAAATGAGGAATTCAATGTACTCGAAGGGTTCTTAAGCCGCACACACTGAAGTGTTTTTATTCTGGAAATGTTTCAGCAGCTGGCAGACTAAAAACATCTAATGAGACTGCATGAGGATCTTTAAATGGCTCTGTGATTCTACCGGCATCATTTTAATAAAGTAACAAAGGGTTTGAGCAGAAACATAACGTCATGTAAGACACTTCAATAAATACTCCAAGTTAAACACTTCACTTTAGATTCCTCCAGTAAGAGTTTGGCACTTAAAGAGGACTTCTGATGTCTTTCGAGAGGAAACTCTTTGACATCTTCGTCAAAGCCAGTTAAAGTGTCTGATGGGAATAGAGCTACTGTCTTTACGGCCACAGCGCCCGGAGCCAAACCCCTGCCACTAACTTCAGAGTTAAAGTGCTTCGTAGCACCCAATCTCTTAACGCATTTGACTCTACCTCCAGGTAAAATAGTTCAGAGGCAATTTAGATTCATAGAAAATGTCCTTTTGCTGTGAAATGTGAGGCTGCATGAGAGAGAACGGCCTCCAGACTCTTTTGAAGTAAAGGCAGTAACAATTACTGTGCACTTTGGGCTCTCGCTGCACGCCACATTCACTGTGCTCACCCTTCATAACCCCGAGTGTGGGTGCGCCCACAGTTATTAGACAGAGAGAGAGACCAAATATGGATAGTGCAGAAATTCAGCTGCTGGCTTTTCATAAACTGTCTTTAAATAAAAAGAAATACAGAAATACAAAGCTGTTGTGTATGATTCCAGACAAAACGTTATTGCTCAGCTGTTTCTCTTTCATGGCTCAGGAGATGTGTCCCCTACAGTTGTTAAAAAGAGAAACAAATGAGAGTAAAAGTCCGGAAGTGTAAATGAAGGTAGATTGTAGAGGTCAAGTTGAGGAAATGTGATGAGAAATGTTTGAGGTCATATTGAGGTCTTCTAAAACAACCTTTCTTTTCTGACAAAACTGGGCCTGTATTTTTCTGTACAAATGTTACAAGTTCTATTTTCTCATCCAGTGCACAATGACGAGCGCACATGCAATCTTTTGCTTCTTGAGGGTAAATATAGAGTGAAATGATCATTTGGGCAGATTCTTCCTTTAAAGAAAGAAAGTGGACTTTCACACATGAGTTAATTCATCCAGCATGAATGTAGATGGAGAGAGAGATTCTTCTGTTCATCTGGGAGAGAAGGCAGGGAACAGCCGCAACAATTTGTAAATGCAAATTCAGCCCAGTTGAGCATCTACATGCTGCTGGGGAGAGAGAGAGAGAGAGTGACAGACAGAGAGACGGGAGAGAGAGAGACAGAGAAAGAGAGAGAGAGAGTGACAGAGAGAGAGAGAGAGAGAGAGAGAGAGAGAGAGAGAGAGAGAGAGAAAGAGAGACAGAGAGAGAGAGAGAGAGAGACAGAGAAAGAGAGAGAGAGAGTGACAGAGAGAGAGAGAGAGAGAGAGAGAGACTTTGACTTTTACATCTCTTTTATTTACAGTCACGTTTACATAGTAACCATTAATTAAATATTAAAAGAAAAAGAAAGAGTAAGAGTAAAAAAAAGAGACTTAAAAATAGTTGGTCACGCATCAGAAAAGTGCAGCTTTACAGAAGTTTGACTCTCAGACAAGAACTTGCAAACAACCGTCATAATCTATCTCACAAATACATTGGTTTACACACCATTTGAATCTGAACCCATCCAAGTCATCAATGGACTTGTAAAAAGCATACTCTATATTAATGCGGGATTTTATCAATCCCCTAAAAACCAAGACAACATCTGTTAGTCCTGAGCCCAGTAGTTTCCTTTTTCGTGACAACCAAATTGCTAATTTTGCTTGCCCAAATAAAAAATTAAGTAAAACATGAGCTAGCATCCTGGTCTTTTTGTATTTAGGTCCATAAATGAAAAAGATAGGCGTAAAAACCTCCCCCAGCGTTTGACAGTATCCTTCCATCTGAAGCAAGAAAAGCTGCAGTCTTGAACAATTAAGAAAAAGGTGAAACACTGTCTCTTGCGACCCACAAAAAGGGCACCCCTCCCCTACCTGTGGATCAAGGTGTGCTCTGTGTCTGTTTGTGGCTATTATACCGTGCACGATCCTCCACTGAAGGTCTCCGGACCTTTTCTCAATGGGAGGTTTGTACAGGGTCCTCCAGCAACCTTTAGGGGAAGCACCTGAGCCAAAAATGTCCTGCCACTTGGACTCCCTCAGGTTTTCCAGCATCCGAAAATATGTCACTTTGATGCACAGAACATAGAAAACCTTTTTTCCTGTGTCACTCAAAAAGCCTAGCTGAGGTGTCGTGAAAGAGAGCAGTCCACCTTCCATTTCCTGCCATTCTCCCGTATCAACTGAAAGAGTCAGTTCTGGAAAGGCTGTATTATCCACATCCGATGCCTGTAGAGATAGTCCATAGTCCTCTGGAAAGAAATCTCTTATTTGAGTAATCAGTCTCTCTGCTAGTCGAACTGACCTCATTCCCAGTTTTAAGGCTACGGCCTTTGCAGGTATCCATCCACCTTCAGAGATTAAATGTCCAACTTTGGTGATACCTCCAGACCACAAGGTTTCTCTGAGGGAATCTGATTTTAAAATGTCCAAGTCCAATGAGGGGTTAAAAAACAACGGTTCTTCCTTCAACCAAAGTCTCTGTACACCATTGGCTTCTCTAGAGAACTTAAAAAGTGACCATGTTTTTAGCATTGACCTATAGAAGGATGTTAATCCTGTTAGGTTCAACTTATTTATGTTCAAGAGAAAAAGGTGACGGTCAAGCCCCATGTTGCCTGCTCTCCTTAAAAGGGCACAGGCTACTCCAGACCAACTTACATCCTCCCCATAGAGTAGTCTCTGAGCTGTCTGAAGTCTAAAAGCTCTTACTCTGGATCGGACATCAACAAGTCCTTGCCCTCCTTCCTGAATGGGCAGATATAGCACTGGTGCCCTCAGCCAATGCTGTCCTGACCAGAAGAAGTCCACTAGTTCTTTCTGGATCTTTCCCACCAGGTTCTCCGGAGGTTCCAGGATCATCATCTTGTGCCAAAGGGATGAGGCCACCAAATTGTTGCAGATCAGGACTCTCCCCCTGTAGGACAGCTGGGGTAGCAACCATTTCCAGTGAGACAACCGTGCACACACCTTCTCCACTAGACCCTCCCAGTTCTGTCTCTTAAAATCTTCTGTGCCTAAAAACACCCCTAAATACTTAAAACCCATTCTCCCCCACTGCAAACCACCCGGAAGTATAGGACGATTAGTAACCTCACCACACCACAGAGCATTGCTTTTATTCCAGTTCACTTTAGCTGAGGATGCTTTACTAAAAAGTTCTAGAGCTTCTTTTAAAAAGGTAACATCATTATGACTTTTAACTAACACCGTAACATCATCAGCATACGCAGAGATCTTAATAAGCTCTTGAGGCTCCAGTTCAGTGACCCTTAGGCCTGTTAACTGGCTTCTTAGTTTACACAATAGAGGCTCAATAACAATGCTATAGAGTTGCCCTGACAGAGGACAACCTTGCCTAATTCCTCTGTGAACCTTAACAGGAACACTTAGCCCACCAGCTATTTTAATCATACACGTAGCCTCGTTGTAAAGAAGCTTAATCATAGAAATAAAGCTGTCCCCAAAGCCAAAAGCCTTTAAGGTTTCAAAAAGAAAGCAATGATCAACACGATCAAAAGCCTTTTCCTGGTCTAAAGACAAAAAACCAAGATTAAAATTATTATCTGAAGCAAAGTCATAAACATCCCGCACTAAATGTAAATTGTCTATAATAGACCTTCCCTTTACACAGTAAGATTGATCCTTGTGAATAATTGTATGCAATCCATTATTAAGCCTATTTGACAAACATTTAGACAGAATCTTGTACTCGGAACACAAAATTGCCACAGGCCTCCAATTCTTTAAAAGGGTTAAATCCCCTTTTTTTGGTAACAGGGTTAAAACCGCCCGTTGACAACTCACGGGAAGGAAACCTGTGCCAATGCACTCTTTAAGCACTTCAAAAAAATCTAGTCCTAATATAGTCCAAAATTTTTTATAGAATTCAGAGGACAGTCCGTCTATTCCTGGTGTTTTTCCTGAAGAAAGACCCTCCACAGCAGCAGTAACCTCTTGAAACGTGAGGTCAGCTTCCAAAGGGTTTTTGTAGGTTGACGTTAAAATGGGAATATCCTGTAGCAGTTCATTTCTGCATTGTTCATCAACAGTTTCAGCAGCAAACAACTTTGAGTAAAAGTCTACAGCAAGCTTGCGCATCGCCACCGGATCGGAAGTGTTTTGACCACCATTGTCTTTCAAACAGTACATCTGCTTTTCTTGTCCCACTTTCCACTCCAGGTTGAAAAAAAAGATGTTGGACCATCCATGTCTTTTAGTGTTAAAAAACGACTCCTTATGAGAGCACCTTTAACTTTCTCATTTAAAACATAACTTAACTGATTCTTTTTCTCAGTCCACAGTTCTTGTAGATTTCCAGTGTCACTGATGGTCATAATCTTCTCAATATCATTTATTTCTTTTTCAAGTAACTCTAATGTCTTTTTTAAAACCAAGGAGGAGTGATTTGCATATTGTTGACAGAATATTCTTGTGTGCACTTTACCAATTTCCCACCATTGGGTTACACTTTCATACTGACACTTTTCGCTCTTCCAAGTTTCCCAGAAAGACTTAAAACTCTCACAGAAATGTTTATCTTCCAATAATTTGTTATTAAAATGCCAGTAGTAACTCTTATGAGTCCTTTTCATTAATGTGCACTCCACTGTGATGAATTTGTGGTCAGAAAACGATGTTGGGATGATAGCTGTATGCACCACCCTGTTGTTCATATTGTGCGATGTATAGAATCTGTCCAACCGTGCTCCAGAAACCCTTCCATTACTACATTTCACCCAAGTGTACTGCTGTGTTGCTGGGTTGTGTTCTCTCCACATGTCTGAAAAATTGAAATTTTTTATAACACTGGCCAGACAAGAAGCTGACCGCATGTGAGGTTCTTCACCGTTCCTATCACATGTGAAATCTAAAGTGCAGTTCCAATCACCTCCAACTATGATAGAATCCCCATTGTGCTGCTGCTTTAAAAAATCCTCTAGTTTTGCAAAAAGTTTTAATCTGTCTGCACCGATATTAGGAGCATAGATATTTACAAACAAAAAAGACATATGACAGATTTCAGCTCTAACAGCTACCAGTCTCCCTGGTTCTATTTCAGTTTTCATTAAAATTTTAGCTTTAAGAGCCGGGGAGAAAAGTACAGCCACACCAGCACTAAAAAGGGTCCCGTGACTAAGCACTCGCTCCCCTTCCCACCACAAGTCCCAATCCTTTTCATTACTAAAACTGCTGTGGGTCTCTTGCAAAAATATCACATTCAAATGCTTTATCTTTATAAACTCTGACAATAAGTTCCTCTTTTTTTCATCTCTCAACCCATTTGTGTTTAGGGAACCCACACTTAAGACTTCCATAAAGGAGAGAGAGAGAAAAAGTAAACAGTAAAGAAGGAAAAAAGGCCACTTAAGCATTATTATTACTTAGTTTTTCCCCTTGCATTAACCATCTTTTGCCTGACCTTATAATAGTCAAGTGCTTTTTTAGACGAAAGCGCTTTTGTTGCGACAGTTTTTCTAGTATTGTTGCTTCTTTTCCTAGCCACCATTACAGAAGAGACAAATTTTTCAATATCAGGAAAATGAGCACTTATCTCAACACCAGCTTTTCCTTTCGTTTTATCAAGAAAAGAGTTAATTTGCTCAAGGGTGTATAGATCATTGTCAGCCATTTTTCCACTATCAGACCATTGTTCATCATCATCATCTCTTAATCCATCTTCAGTGTACTGTG